>NC_034183.2:24322214-24922214 GCF_002021735.2 Oncorhynchus kisutch
TGGCCTTAAGTGGAGCTGGTGGCAGTCACAATGCATTCCGATTTGTCTCAGCATGTCCCCATTTAGCTCCCGGACAAACTATGGCATAATTATAAGAGATCGGCTCAAATGGCACAATAATTGGCTCCCTCTTGGCCTCCTGTGATGAAACAAATCATGGTATATTTCAGTGGCCATGGACTAATAATGGCTTACATTTCAAACATCTACTCCCACTTAACTCTGTTCCTCTGTGTGCTTTCAGAGTTCCCCTCATACATACTTCATCCTTGATGTCCTCTTGCTGCTGAGCTGTGAAGATTTCCATTGCACCCATTAGCCTCATCATCAACTCATCCACTGTCGTGTTGCCTTGAAAGAATAGTAATTAAAAAAAAAAGACATTTAAGAAATACAATTTTAAAATGCCTTTTGGGATAATTATTATTATTATTTTTTTAAATCACAAATACATGACTATTTCAGCATTGTCAGAGGGTCAAAGTAATTTGGTTGAACACATATTAGAGCTCTCCAAGACGTATTTTCAACCAGAATGTGATTGTTCAACCCATTGATATTGTTGAGATTTATGCAGTCATTACCTTGAATAACATTTAAAACTTCATTTGATGTCCTCTTTCCCATGACAATAAGGAGGAGGGGGAACTGATCTGTCTTGTATGTCCGAATCGTCTGTGCCACCACACTGCCAAAGTGCCTCGTGCACATAGTGAGTAGTCTGGGAAAGGAAAAGACGGGACAGACATTTTTTCACATGAACAGCACTTCAATGAACAGCACTTGGTACACCGCTCACAGCAGTAAAGGAAACCTCCACCCAAAAACTCTTTTGGTATTTGTTTCATTAGTCCATTGTTGACATAGTCCCAAAATGTCTTGCTTGTCAGCACTCAAGTTAAGTTATGAAATCATCCATGTACAATGCATTTTGCATCAAATGTTTTGCTTATCAGCACTCAAGTTTTCAAGATATGAAATCATCCCTATACAGGGTTGACTATGTCAACAATAGACTAATGAAACAAATACCAAAAAGATAGTTTTTGGGTGGAGGTTTCCATTAAGGACTTTAAAACCAATTCTGCCTTGTCTTCCAGGAGAGGTCCCTGTCTAAATAAGCCAGGCAGACAAATTAGTATTCCCCACCAGTGGTGATGAATTGATAGGGCAGAGAGGATTTCTTATTCCATTACAAAGACAGAACTTTAAATTAACATTTCACTAGAATGAAAAGGGTAGCAGGCAGGCCCTCGGAGCTCACTGTAAATGTCATAATATTAATGAATCGCTATAGACTGAATGCAAATATAGATTCGCTTTTTCACTCGCCTTTTAATAAGATCCACTTTAATAACTGGCTGGTAAAATAGAGGAGTAATGGAATGGGTGGAGGACGAGGTCAGAGAGGAGAGGGATGGAGTGAGTGGTCTGGGCGTGGCTGCTACTTATTAATCATGAATTCAAAGTTGAGAGCTAGTTGCATTACTTTTCAAACTGTGCAATGGAACAACGGTGGCTCAATGCTTAACCATGGGAAGCATGAGCACCAATCTCCATCAGCATTCCAGGAGAAACAAGGTAATTTCAACCACAATCCTTAACCTCAACATTACTCTAACCCTAAGTCAACACCAACTAGCTCATGTAGTTGCTCATGAGTTCTGACGATGCGGCTGACTTGTCTTTTGTCCATTCTACTGTGGTTAAGGCGAGGGGTTCTCCCCCTGACACAGTGAAGTTAAGATGATGTCCATACCCTGCCCTTGTCCCTGCTCTAGAGGGCCCTGAAAAGGCCTAACCATGGCCAGGCCAAAAGAATGGAAAGGGGTAATTCTAACCTGTCACCAAGGACTTGGGAACAATCGTCAGGGCCTTCAGAGAAACCCAATCTTAATTCCCTTAAACAACAACCTCCTTTTGTTCCAATCAATCAAACACCCCAGGAGTCAAACCAAAACAGTAAAAACCTGTTTCAAGGAACCAACTATGTAATCGGACACAATACAGCCTTTTTTATTTTTTATATTTTTTACACCTACCATACAAGGCTAATGCTTGATTTTTTTTACTCCTGAGTTTGTAAACCAAAAGTGAAGAAAATGTTTCTACATATGGTGCACAATAACAAGTACTGACACAGAATCACATATAAAGGATGAAAATTGTGTCTCAGGCAAGGAAGTAAGGATTAGGAGTGTTTTAACGATGCATCTTTCCTACAACGGCTGAAGATGGCATGGTGTTTTGGGAAACGCATGTTGACAGAACGTTAGTTAAGTGTGTCGTTGAGGCTTGTGTCAGTACTGATAGGATTTAAATAAAATGCAGCGCTGCTCTCGTATCAGCTTTCTCCATTCAAATTTTACCTTAAAATGAGATTTATTACACAATATTGACGACAGATCAGCTCCTGGAGATGTCTCAAATATTGAGGTGGTTTATTCTAATGCTAATCCAGATTTGGTACATCATTGCGCACCTTGTTACACATGAAATATATTGAAGATAAAATGACCAACAGTAGCCTAAAATTATCAAAATAGAACTTAACTGAATTAACATGACATTTTAATATGACTTATTTATATAGGCGTATGTAGGCTATTTATGCAGTCATCTCAGTTTTTATTTGAAGCATCTTTTCATCCTTCATTTGTTTAACAAATGCAAAAGAAAATGGCAACTTTGTATTTGTAGTCATTAGTTCTGAAGTCATCAGTGGTCACAGAAAGACAGATGAACATCATGATTTTCTGTTTAGCAGATATCTTCGGTGTATAAAGTGACGCGGAAGGACAAAAAAGGCAGTGAATACAAGGGTTTTCAAGGGAAACTTCACTAACGATGGTTTTGGGAAACTGTTCTGATATTTACGCTCCTACGAAGGTCCTAACAAATAAATTTTTGGGGTGGTTTGGTAGAGTTACAGGTTTGAAGGGTGGATTTACATTAGTAAAATATGTCTAGTGACATCTCTTCAACATCAGATTTTTCCAGCATGTCACCTGTGTATCTTGGTGACAAAGACACCTTTACTCCACACAAAGACCCCCAAACAAGGCTCTCCCTTGCCTGCAATTTGGCAAATCTTATCATAAATCTATACTCCTGCTTACAAGCAAAAACCAAAACAGGAAGTACCAGTGACACACTCAATACGGAAGTGGTCCGATGAGGCGAACGCTACACTACAGGATTATTTCGCTAGCATAGACTGGATTCTGCTTCGGGATTCATCCGATAACATTGAGTTGACGACCACAGTCCCCGGCTTCATTAATAAGTTAATTGATGACACCGTCCCCAAAATGACCGTACGTACATATCCCAACCAGAAGCACTGGATTACAGAAAACATACGCACTGAGCTGAAGGCAAGAGCTTAAACTTTCAAGGAGCGGAACACAAACCTGGACGCTTATAAGAAATTCCACCACGACCTCAGACTACCAATCAAACAAGCATAGCATCAATAAAGGATGCCAGCTCTAACGCTCGTCGGATGTGGCAGGGCTTGCAAACTATCACAATGTGAAACCAAGCCGAGAGCTGCCCAGTGACGAGGGCCTACCAGACGAGCTAAACGCCCTCTATGCTCGTTTCTAGGCAGGCAACACTGAAGCATGCATGAGCGCACCAGCTGTTCCGAACAACTGTGCGATCTCACTCTCTGCAGCCAATGCGAGTAAGACCTTTAAATAGGTTAACACACCAACAGTCCCTCCAAGGCTGTTGCACCCCAAAATAAAAACAGATTTTTGTATTGAAAATCATACCTTGGTATACCCTATTAAACGATAGATCGCCCAAGAGTACCTTGAATGTGTTGTGGCCAAAGCAACATTACTGTTTCAAGTGCGAGTGCAGCTATTCGCATAGCATAAATGTCATAATGTATAGACAAACAAAATAAGGATAACAATTCAAACTATACAGGAGCTTCTCATCAAAACCATATTGCATATAGTGTTGCAGAGTTTCTTAATTAATGCAATAATTCACAAATGTCTGGATATTTTGAAAGCCTTTCATTTTCAATTTGGCTCACAGAGCAAAAATGCTATCTTCTGGTATTAAGGTAATTCTTACAGAGACATGTGGTGCCTTTACCTTGTACCACTCAGAGGTATGTGGGGATGGCCACCTTATCATACCCAGCATCCAATTGGCTCATTCATCCCCTCTCCCCTGTAACTATTCCCCAGGTCATTGCTGAAACATTAGGTGATGGCTGTGCATGAATGCCGCAACACTGGGCCTCAGGACCTCTTCACAGAATTTTGCCATCGATAAAATGCAATTGTGTTCGTTGTCCGTAGCCCATACCATAACCCCACCATGGTGCACTCTGTTCACAACGTTGACATCAGCAAACCGCAGGAATCATCCGTGAAGAGCACACTTCTCCAGCGTACCAGTGGACATCGAAGATGGACATTTGCCCACTGAAATCTGCTACAACACCAAACTGCAGTCAGGTCAAGACTCTGGTGAGGACGACAAGCATGCAAATGAGCTTCCCTGAGATGGTTTGTGCAGAAATGATTTGGTTGTGCGAACCCACAGTTGAATCAGTTGTCCGGGTGGCTGGACAAAGACGATCCCGCAGGTGAAGAAGCCCGGAAGTGGAGGTACTGGACTGGCACGGTTAGACGTGGTCTGCGGTTGTGAGGCCGGTTGGTCGTACGGTCAAATTCTATAAAACAACGTTGGCGGTGGCTTATGGTAGCGAAAGTAACATTAAATTAAATTGTGTTGTGTGACAAAAGTGCACGTTAGAGTGGCCTTTTATTGTAAGCAGCACAAGCTGCACGTGTGAAATGACCATGCTGTTTCATCAGTTTCTTGATATGCCACACTTGTCAGGTCGATGGATTATCTTGTCATAGGAGAAATGCTCACTAACAGGGATGTAAACAGATTTGTGCACAAAAATGACAAATAATATTTTTGTGCGTATGGAACATTTCTAGGATCTTTTATTTCAGCTCAGGAAACATGGGACCAACTTTTTACATGCTGCGTTTATATTTTTGTTCTGTGTAGGTGGCGTCGTCAAAGTAGTGTAAAGAGGCTCTAAATCAGCTCACTATCTCCAAGGGAAACATGAACATTTTGTGCGGACTGTTAGAGTCACGTCTTTACATCAGTCATGCGTAAGACCCTGAGAGACTGCTGCCACCCCACCCCAGTGAGCAGCTAACAAGCTCTCCAGGTGTGCTTTAGTCAATCACGTGGAATAGGAACCGGACGCTACTCACACAAAACAGACACTTTCTGTGCAGACGTGTTGAATGGAAAATGGAATTTCTCCGGATATTCTCTTGTTTTGAATACACAGAGCTTATGAAAAAGTCAGATGACTGCACGATAACCTTCACTGGTAATGTTTTGAATAATGAGTTCAATTCCATTATTGATCAGTACAGCACCATATGATGCATTAAAATAGACGAGATGTGGTACGAAAGTGGGCAGTCAAAACACAAAACATAGAACCAAAAGCAAAACGGATTACAAAATGAAAGATGTAGTTTCAGAGTACATTTATTCATAAATAAGTTAAATATTTGCTGTGTATGAGGTTCAGTGTCCATGTGGTATTTCAGAGACATTTCCCATGGGTGACAATTGGCATGTTTTCAGCAGATCTGGCTTTATGCATAATAATTAATAACTAAACTAAGAGGACTGTGATAATACAGAGGCAACCTAAGTGGCTCATTTTACACTGAGGCCCTAGAAATTAGGATACCTTCTTTATAGTTAGTCACTGCGACTCGTGCCCATCATCAGTGACTCAGGATTAACCTAAGAGTTTCAAGTATTAATGTCACAGTGAAATGCCTTTCTTGCAAGCTCCAAACCCAACAGAGCTTACAGAGCAATAATCATTGTTAAAAATCATGTTAAAAATAACATTAGACAGAACAAAAACATACGAGAAATAAAAACAAGAACACGAGAAGTGAGACGCTATTATACAGGGTCAGATCCAATACCATATTTACAATGTGCAGGGATACTGGTGCAGAGATGAGTGTGTGAGAACTTGGGGAAAACAGCTCCAGATGTTGCTTGCCTTTAATCTGCAATAAAAAGGCTCAGCTGGGCGCAAAAAGCAAGAAGCAAAGGGAGAAAGGGTACAGAAAGAGGGAAGGAATATCCTTAAAGGAAATAAAAAAGGAGTGAGGTCAGTGTCTGAGCCTCACCCCCGGTTTTTCGTAAACGCCTCCTACCAGGGGGTGGGCTTAGCCCTGAAGTCTAGTGGAAGGAAAATCTAGGGCCTGCCGCGGAGCAAGAGGCTACTGCTGTGCCCCAATCAAACCTCCATCTGGCTACCGGCCGGGCCCTCTCTCCTCCTCCATCCTCCCCACAGCAGACATCACACCTGGGCCGCAACCTCATTCTCCCCCTTGGCTAGGGGAGGAGGAGAGCAAGGCCAGGGAGAGGCCAGCCTGGCTTTGGGGTCAAGAGTGGAAGGCTTGAGAGTGTAGTTGGGTAATGCTAAGCACACGGAGTCACATACTGGAACAGCCACAGCCTAGGTGGAAAGAAGGAGTTGGAATATGCTGTGAATCGGAAACTAACTGTTGTGAAGTTACGGAGGAGAGATAAAGTTGTTGTCACGTTGATAAGACAACTCCCTCAGCCTTGGGTAAATAGATATTGTCTCCCAGGCAACGCAGACTTCATGTGAGCTTCATTTCGAACTGACCCTCCATTGAGGCAGATTAGTGAAGATTGCCCAATTGGGGCCTCATACTGCAAACACAAGTGCTTTTGTTAGCACACATCCCCCTTCCCGATGAAGAGGGGCTTGAGTTAAAGAGAAGGTGGTGCGGAGTTGGCGACTGGGGGCTGAATATTATCCACTTCTCAGATTCTCTAATAGTCAGTCTGTTCTCCAGTAGTGGATTCCTGAGATGTGATGAGGGCATATACTTAGACATACCTGGCTTTGTTAGCTTCTTTAGTGACATCCCAGGCCCATGTGATGAAGTTCTGGCTCAGATAGGACACTATGGAGTCTGCACACATCATCTGGGAGCAGAAGACGTTGCCGAGCACACTCTCGTCGTTGTGGAGGTAGATTGCCAGCAGTTTTCTCTGTGGAAACGGACAGCAGAGGTATTTCATTAGAGGTGTGAGGATTTAGAAGCCAATGAGTTAATGACCAGCCAGACCCTGAAACAGGGGCTTCACCCAATACAGCACTGGAAAGGGGAGACAAGTGTCCTTGCTCAGAGTCTGGTTATATTATCATTGAAGGGAGAGGTTTTATACAGCTTTCGCACGTCGTTCGACAGGAGACCGCGAGTAAAGAGACTGCTTTCACAGACAAGGCCAAACCAGTCAAACGCAAAACACACAAAATCAAATGAACAGGGAGTAAATAAAACTTCCTTTGAGGCGGCCAATGAGAAAACAAAAACAGACAAAATCACTTTATTTTACACCAAATGCCATTGGCCTTCTCAGGTTAACAGCAGGAGCGGACAATATTGACAATGCTCTAAATCCATGGATAGACACCATATGATCCACAGATTCTCAAGACTCACTGACAACTCATTAAAAAACAAACACAGCCACAAACAAAAGGTTCTCTTGGATGATGTAGGAAATAAAGCCCTCTAAATTACAGAACACTCACTCAAATTTCTTTCTAACCCCCTATGTTCCTTACAACACTCGAAGGAGCTCATTTCTCAGGAGCTGCTCTATATACCAAAAGCAAAATCCACACAGGCAGAAAAGTGAGGGAAAGTAAAAAAGAAAGTTGTGCTATATTGTGGCCTGTGTAGAAAAGGAGTGGGAGAGCACTGCTGTGTTTGCTCAGCGATTAGAGGTTTAGAATAAGCTCCCTGGTTCCTAGCGGGAAGGAGCTTGGGGCTAATTCAGTGGCCCAATTGAACGCCCTGAAAAGATTAAACACTCATGCTGAGAAGACAAGCAAATGCAGCCTTGAGGAGAGTTTTTTTTTTCTTCTCACAAAAGACGAAATGAGACACGCACACACTCATTATCTTATACATACGTGCACGTAGGTGCATGGACACGCACACACACTCGTCCCTCTGCAACTTATAGAAAGTGCTAAGTCTCCGGAGGACATTTTCACAAACCGTAGGTTCAAAAACATACATTCTGTAAAGAAAAGGGAAAAGCCCTCTTCTCTAATAACACCCAATCAAAGTTCATCGTTTTACTTAAACGGTCTTCTCTAACTGTTCCCCATCTTTCACGTTTCATCTTTTGTAGTGCATTTCTAAGCAGGGACAAATCACCTGTAAAACTAAATTACTAGGTTCAACCCGAGCTAGAAAGTGACCCAAAAGCCGCTGGTGTGAATCATCCCACCTGTTCACCATACAGACAAGGGGAAGAGGAGGAGAGTGAAGAAGCTTGAGAAAACCGATCTGTTCTGTGAGCCAGACTGTAGTGATTTTCACACAGCACCCTGTCAGTGTTCACTCTTGTCTGTTCCTCTTCTAGTGTCGACCAGAGCCATGTGAACCAGGTAGCCGTTGGCCAGGAGCTGGCAACCAGAATGGGCTCAGCTCACATACGGCTGCTTTTTTGTGTCCGGCCTGGACCATATGATTATCTGCAACATGAGTAGGAATTCTCCCACACAGGTGCTCCACTGGGGGCTGAATAGAGTGACAACTGGCAGAACAAAATGTAGAACCTAACTCATCTTTAACCACATCACACAGACACAGATTGTTATGAGAATGCAACACGACACCAGTGAGAAAACAGCCATTTGTTTTGTTTTACAAATGAGTTTCTGTAGTATGGGCCTTTAGAGGATAAGGTAAAAATACACCTGCCTGATAACTGTGGCCCCTGATAAACACACTACCATATCTCATTTGTGACAGCCAGCCAGTTTATGTACTTTATGTACTGTGTTGTGGGAGGACATTTTTAATTATATCCCGTGTTGGGGAGTGGAGGAAACGGGTGAAAGTGATCATCCACAGCAGCCTCAAGAAAAGCAAACACTTCAAAATGAAGACCTCAAATTACTGCTCCCCTGACCCCACACACACTGAGAACACACATTCAGATCAACGCTTTAACAGATGGTAGGTACATAATTGAACCGATTGAAAACACATGATTTTGTATTAATAGCTATATTTAGTCTAACCACTTCTGAATTTATGTTTTTTTTTAGGCGCAATAATGAAATGAAGTGAATACAAAGCAATAGCATTCAATTGTAGAATTGCATTAAAATAATAGTCTTTACACAGTTGAAACTAATAGTCTAAATATTCAGCTGGGCTTCAGTTCACCTGACTGGAACTGTTCTAGTAGAAACAAATGATAATATTAAAAGCCACTAAAATGATCACTTTCACCAGAGCAGGGAGGGATGAATGAAAATATGTTTATCCATTTCCCAACTGGTATCGATTTCTCCTCTTTCCCCCTCATTGCTCTTTTGCTAAATTACGGGGGATTTAAGAGGATACTTGAGTGTGATAAAACCCTCACCCCGGCACTGCTATGAATTTTGATGCGTGTCTTTGTGCGAGTGAGAGCAGGGTTACTCCGATTAACCACACCGTTAAGGGGATTTAAGAAGAGCCTTGGCAGTGATGGGTGGCCTGTCTGAAGAGCCTTACTGCTGATCCCCTGGAGGGCTCAGCAGCCCAAAGCATTTTCATTAAGGCTGGATTGAGGCGCATCTCCCCCTCCAGAAACACTTCATCAAATGTAGTGTTTTACTTAGTGATTAGCCCGTCAGCCTTTGAGACTGAGCAAAATCTCTCCACGGCCCCCCTTCTCCTGAAATGTGCACCGTTCCAATATCCACTTAATGAACAACTAGTTGCAATGACAAGGGAGCGATTTAGACCAATTTTGTCAAGAGGACGGTGGTGGTGGTGGGGAGGTTTCGGTATAGTTGACACCCAATGGTCACATCAGTGGGAGTCAAATGTGTGTGCGTTTCTCCAGTCTCATCTCCTCCAGGCCTACAGGCAGTGAGCTGGGGGTCAGCTGCATGTGTCCCTTCATATTGGTTTATTTTCATTGACACAATGTACAGTCTCCGGCTGCACCACAGAGAGGATATCCACAGCGAGGGGGCCATATTGCACTGGCTTAGCGAAGAGGATATCAGCTGGGAGACAGGCAAGACGCCAACCGAGCCTCTGCCTCATGGTCTAAAACCCCCCAAACATCTTGCTGTGTTCTCCCATTCTAATAAGACAGTAATCCACACAAGCTGTCAGTTGATACAACCCTCGTTAAAAGGACAAAGCAGAAAAATGAAGAAAAATTGTGGGCTAAAAATAAAGTGGCAGCTGTCGTGAAACACATTTTATGAGCTTTATGAGAGGAATCAAATGGTGGCTCTTTTTGAACAAACACTCCAACTTTTTATTTTAAAAACCATCCAAGCATTTAAAAAATAAATAAGCATCGACAATGATCGTATAGTATCATGTCCTGTAAACCTGTAAATCATACTACCGAGACAGGCTCCTGTATTGTTACTTACATCTCTGGCTTTGCCATAGAAGGCCTCTTGAGATGCAGCCTCCAAAGTCCCAATGAAGAACACTGGATGACATTCTCCATACCTGCAGCAAACACAAAAAGGAGATAGATCAATAAGCAAGAATGCATGAACTTCCACATCTTTTAAGAAGCACAGACCCCTTTTGATACTAACGATGAAACAATACTAAAAACTTACCTTGTGGTAAATTCAGCAGTAAAGTGCAGTAAGGCATCTACTTCATTTTCAGTGTTCTCTGGCACTGCAGAGAGTAAAAAGCATTAGCTTAATAACAGATTGATAAACAATAAATCAAGCTTTTTGAATAGAGTGGCAGCATCACACTCAGTGAGGTACGTACTCAAGGGGGCTTTCCGACAGCCTGTAGAAGTCCCCATTCCGAACATCTCTGATTCCTCCACTCCAAATTCAGATGCATCCTCAAAGTCATCCCCTTCGCTGTCACTTACCATGTGAACATCTGCGCACTGTATAAACACATTCACTTCAGTATTGTTGACCTATCAAAACACAATAGAAAATGTAAAAGAAGGCCAAGTGTGTGTGTGTGTGTGTGTGTGTCTCTCTCTCTCTCTACCTCTTCTGTTGGCTCCCGGGTGTTGGCTGGTGAGGACCTTCGACACACACCGAGGTGATGGCAGGGGTAGCTGATTCCAGAGGCAGCTAGTGTCATCTGGGGATAGAAATCACTGAGATCAGTAAAAAATATTTACAATAAAAAATCTGAATGAACTTAATCTATTCATTCCAATTTTAACCTTTAAAATACACTGATGCACACAAAAACCTTTTCTCTTAAAAACTTTTTGCACACATTTGTTTACATCCCTGTTAGTGAACATTTCTCCTTTGCCAAGATGATCCATCCACCTGACAAAGAAGATGATCATTACACAGCATGATCATTACACAGGTGCACCTTGTGCTGGGGACAACAGAATGCCCTATAAAATGTGCAATTCTGTAACTAAATGCCACAGATTTCACAAGTTGAGGTTGCAATTTGCCTGATTTCCTTATATGAACAGTAATTAAGTAAAATCTTTGAAATTGTTGAATGTTGCATTTATACAATACATGAACAAAAGTATGTGGACACCTGCTCGTCAAACGTCTCATTACAAAATCATGACCTGCTATAACAGCAGTATCTGTTAAGGCTTTCCACTAGATGTTGGAACATTGCTGTAGGGACATGCTTACATTCAGCCACTAGCGCATTAGTGAGGTCGGACATTGATGTTGGGCGATTAGGACTGGTTTGCAGTCGGCGTTCCAATTCACCCATAAGGTTTTCGATGGGGTTTGAGGACAGGGCTCTGTGAAGGCCAGTCAAGTTCTTCCACACCGATCTCAACAAACCATTATGTAAAAAAACAAATCATGTAAACATTTAACTAGGCAAGTCAGTTAAGAACAAATTCTTATTTACAATGACGGCCTAACGGAGAACAGTGGGTTAACTGCCTTGTTCAGGGGCAAAATGACAGATTTGTTTAACCTTGTCAGCTCGGGGATTTGATCCAGCAACCTTTCGGTTCCTGGCCCAACGCTCTAACCACTAGGCTACCTGCCGCCCCCAAAAGGCGTTTCCATACCCGGAGTCGAACCCAGAATCATCTAGAAAGTCATTGCATGCTGTAGCATTAAGATTTCCCTTCACTGGAAATAAGGGGCCTAGCCTGAACCACAAAAAACAACCACAGACCATCATTCCTCCTCCGCCAAACTTTAACGAACAGTTATTGTACTGATGTTGCTTACAGAGGCAGTTTGGAACTTGGTAGTGAGATTTTACGAACTGACTTGTTGGAAAGGTGGCATCCTATAACGGTGCCACGATGAAAGTCACTGAGCTCTTCAGTAAGGCCATTTTTATTGCAAATGTTTGTCTATGGAGATTGCATGGCCGTGCGCTCAATTTTATACACCTGTCAGCAACGGGTGTAGCTGAAATAGCAGAATCCACTAAGGGGTGTCCACATACTTTATTTTATTTCAGTATAAATATACAGTGGGGTCTGAAATGATTGACACCGTTGATAGAGGAGCAAAAATGGCTGTATAAAATAAACAATTCAAATACTGAGACAATGCATATAGTATGGGTAACCGTTTGATTAGCTGTTCAGGAATCTTATGGCTTGGGGGTAGAAGCCTCTTGAATCTAGACTTGGCGCTCCGGTAACACTTGCAGTGAGGTAGCAGAGAGAACAGTCTGACTAGGGTGGCTGAAGTCTTTGACAATTGTTAGGGCCTTCCTCGGACACTGCCTGGTATAGAGGTCCTGGATGGCAGTGATGTACTGGGCCGTACGCACTACCCTTTGTAGTGCCTTGCAGTTGGAGGCCAAGCAGTTGCCATACCAGGCAGTGATGCAACCAGTCAGGATGCTCTCGCTGGTGCAGCTGAATAACCTTTTGAGGATCTGAGGACCCATGCAAAATCTTTTCAGTCTCCTGAAGGGCTTTGTAGTGCCCTCTTCACGACTGTCTTAGTGTGTTGGACCATGATAGTTTGTTGGGGATGTGGACACCAAGGAACTTGAAGTTTGACAGCTCCGTCGATGTGAATGGGGATGTACTCGGTGCTCCTTTTTTCCTGTGGTCCACAATCATCTAGGGAGAGGTCGTAATCCAGGCACCACAAGGCCAGGTCTCTGACCTCCTCCCTACCGGCTCTCACATCATCGTCATGATCAGGCCTACCACTGTGATCAGGCCTACCAGATGTGTTTGTTACCTACCCTTACCACCTGGGGGCAGCCCATCAGGAAGTCCAGGATCTAGCTGCAGAGGGAGGTGTTTAGTCCCAGGGTCCTTAGCTTAGTGATAAGCTTTGCGGGCCCATTGGTGTTGAACGCTGCACTGAAGTCAATGAATAGTATTCTCACGTAGGTGTTCCTTTTGTCCAGGTGGGAAAAGGCAGAGTGGAGTGCAAAAGAGATTGTGTCATCTGTGGCTCTGTTGGGGCGCTATGCAAATTAGAGTGGGTTTAGGGCTTCTGGGATAATGGTGTTGTGAGCCATGACCAGCCTCAAAGCACTTCATGATTACCAACCTGAGTGCTATGTGGTAGTTATTTAGGCAGGTTACCTTCGCCTTTTTGGGCACAGGGACTACGGTGGCCTGCTTGAAACATGTTGGCATTGCAGACTCAGACAGGGAGAGGTTGAAAAAGTCAGTGACGACACCTGCCAGTTGGTCAGCGCATTCTCAGATTACACGTCCTGGTAATCCGTCTGGCCCCGAGGCCTGGTAAATGTTGACCTGTTTAAAAGGTCTTACATCGGCTGCGGAGAGCGTGATCACAAAGTCGTCTGGAACAGCTGGTTATCTCATGCATGCTTCACTGTTGCTTACCTTGAAGCGAACATAGAAGTAATTTAGCTTGTCTGGTAGGCTTGATTCACTGGGCAGATCACGGCTGTGCTTCCCTTTGTAGTCTCATGCCCTGCCACATAGGACAAGCGCCGGAGCCGGTATAGTACGATTCAACCTTATATTATATACAGTAATTCTTTGGTCATCTTTATCAAGGGTGTCAATTTCGGACCCCACTGAAAGGAGGAGTCATGGGAGAAATAGATCCAAGTTCAGCATTCACAGATAAATCATTTATTTTTTTCTGATATGATTAGAATAAAGCAAAGTTTATCCAGCCTGTTATGGGGAATATATATTCAAGGTTTATGGACAACCTAACTATAGACACTGTAAATGTCACCTACCACAGAGGTGGGACTCATTAAAGACGGTCTATACGGCTAGACCAAGGGATAGGGTAGAGGCTAAGGAGAGTGATGGGACCCCAGTACCCATGTGTTGTCCCAATCTAAGAATTTTGACTTCGATACCTAAACCAGGTTTAGTATCACGATATGCGATACCAAAATGATACCACGGCCACAAAAATAATATTAGCCAAAGTCACAGAATGGCACTTGTTCCAGACAGATCTAGAGTTCAATATCATCAAGATTTTGCATGAAGATGCATTATTAATGAATCAATTATACAGTAAATTGACAGTTAGCAAATCTAAAAACATAACAGTAATAATTTATTTAAATGATAAACTGGGTAAATCAAGATGTAGCAGAGGCCAGTCCATAATAGAGGTGAATGTATATTCAATAGGAGTGTGTGCATGCATTGAGTTATTGAGCTTGTTTTGGCTGATTTCATTGGGCTACATTTGGGACTTTTTTATTGTATTGATCAACAACATTTGCATGGAAGAAGCCATCTCTCCCTTCATAAAAATGTGTGCAGTCTAAGACCTATGACATCATTCACACACAGTCAGTTTGAGGCTAGAGCAAAGATTATCTTGCCAGAGATGAGGCGGGGAGAGGAAATTAATAAATCACTTTTTTGGTGACAATAAGCAATATTTAGTGTTATGGTTTGCATATCACAAACACTAATTAATGTTAGCTTCAGCTGTAAGGTAGCAAGGAAAGTTAGCCTACAAAGCTGGAAGCAACCTGGTATCTTCTTGCAATGTAAACAGGGCCGGGTTAAAGCAGGGGCTTACCAGGGCTGAAGCCCCTGGGCCAGGCTCGTGGGAGGACCAAGAGGCAGCACAAAAAAAAAGTACAAAAACCTTATATATTATCTATATAAAAATGTGTGCGGTCTCATTAAGACAATGTCATTCACACACAGTCAGTTCAATTCAGCTGGTCAGTCTAAGTCAAGGAAAGAGCAGGTGTTAAATGTTTGCACCAGGCCCCCAAAAAAATTATCCTCATGTGTGGAAATTGTAAAAACGCCTGCGCTCAACTGTAGCCTACGACACATGGCAAACGTTGATGGCTTTATTATAAAGGGGCTTCTTCTTCAACAGTAAATTTACCACGCGTCAAAATGCATCTTGGTGCACATATTTGTTTACAGAAAATGATGGTGTGCCAGAAAGGGGGGCATGAGACCTATTAAGAAAACAAAGCCCCGGGGCCTATGATTTCTTAATACGGCACTGATTGTAAAGTTTCTAGACTGTAACGGACATTGTTATGTGAACAGTAATTAACAATTTAAACAATTCTACATGCCATGTTGCATAATTTAAGTGTGTTAACTTCTTTGCAGCCGACTCCCAGTGCAGTGGTTTCTCAGGACAGGATAGAGCTAGCAGTAAGTGGAGCAGGCACAGTGCGTTATAATAAGGGGAATTCGGCTGCGCTGATTGACTTGAGCCTCTCTCAAAATCAGTAGACGACGTGACACACATGACAGAAGTACCAAAAGTAACAAATTGGAATAGCGAATCGTTTTTCAATAAGGTACAAAAGTTTCAGTATAGTGTGCAACACTAGCAGCCATCTTTTTACCTCAGTGTCGCTCACTGACCTGCCCTCTGAGAAAGGGATGATCACAGCCATAAATCAATACGGCATGTGTTAAAAGGCTTTCATTATTTCATTTTTAAGTATGACAGTCTAAAACAGAAGTGAGCGCATGTAAGTCCGATCTGAATCTGACCACAACGAAAAACCCTCACTGACAATATTAAAGAGCATGAATAAAAGCATTGTCACAAACAATCGCTACTCAGCAATACTGTTTTAATCTGTTCATAATCAATATTAGCAAACCAAGTCATCACTCATCGACTGTAGTTCATTAATACTGTAAAAATGTATTGACCTCCTCGTTCCCCGCTTGAGAAACGCGTGGCATTAACTGGAGGTTTAAACAGAATGCTGTGATTGACACACTGACAGATAAAAGGGAGAGTCCCTGGCAGTCAACAGCAGGGGGTGGAAATCTTTGCTATTGTCAGGTGCTATAGCCAACAAAGACCAGCTGGGAATTGTTGAATCAGGAGCCAATTCCATGCAACAGCAATTGAGTTTCAAAAGCAGAGTGACTGCTGGAGTTTTCCACATCTCTTTTAAAGTGATTCAGCCAGAAAATAGCGTAACCACTCGTCCTCAGTCACCACATGCTTTTCTGGCTTATAAAAACAACATGCCCAAATATCAGAGAGAGCCATCAGTCATTTGAGAATTTACTGTTAATTACTTCTGGCGCTAGAAATAAGGTTCTCTCTTGACCATTGTACTTCAAATTCCCACTCGCTAAACGGCTAAGCAAAAAACACCAGAAACACAGTATTCCCTTGACAAATAAATCATGAGCAATATCCTGCCGTGGTCCATACCCATTTCCCTGCTGTGCAGCACAGGGCCAGGGGAAGAAGCAGAAAAGCCGTGTAGAAGAAGCAGCCGAAGTCATTCATCTTCTAGTCATGGCCTTCCTATGTGGCCTTGTGAGTTCCACGGCCCACACATACTGACATGGCAGATAGTGTTCGTCTTTCACAACTAATTAAAAGCAAAATGTACATTACAGAAGAGGCCTAGGCTGAGACAACTAAAGAGCACTGGAACACCTAGGTAGTAAACTTAGTATAATTGCATTACATTGTTCATATAACAAAAATCTACCCACACTAATTATTTAGCGGGTTAAATATCCTTGTATAATCAAATAAAACGTTCTGTCACAACTACAGGTGTAGACTTACAGTGAAACGCTTACTTACGGGTCCTTTTCCAACAATAACGAGTTAAAGATAAAAAAATTACAACAATAAAAAATACAAACAGTGACACGAGGAATAAATATACAGTAAATAACTAATAACAATAACAAGCTATTTACAGGGAGTACCAGTACTGAGTCGATGTGCAGGGGTACAAGGTAATGGAGGTGCAAGGGTAAGCACAATTTTATTTTATTAAATCACATGATTTGTAAACAAGTGTACACTAACAGTGACATGCTTACTTAGAGGCCTTTCCCAACAATGCAGAAAAAAAGTCATTAGAGAAATAGAAAAGTAATAACAGCCTATACACATAAGTACACAATGCTTAACTATAACTTCGCTACATACATAGGGTACCAGTACCGAGTCGATGTGCAGGGATACGAGGTAATTGAGGGAAATATGCACATATAATTAGGAATAAAGTAACTATGCAACAGGATAGATAAACAGTAGCAGCAGCATATGTGAAAAGTCAAGAGAGTTATTGCAAAAAGGTCAATGCAGATTGTCAGGTAGCCACCTGGCTAACTATTTCGCAGTCTTTTGGCTTGGGGGTAGAAGCTGTTCAGGGTCCTGTTGGTTCAGGGTCCTGCGGTAGCAGAGAGAACAGTCTATGGCCTGGGTGGCTGGAGTCTGACAATTTGTGCCTGGTATGGAGGTTCTGGATGGCAGGGAGCTAGGCCCCAGTTGCCGTATCAGGCGGAGATGCAAGAAGCTGTTTTCGGTCATAGGAAATGGTGGAGACATTATGTAGCCATGTTGATTTTATTAAATTTATAAAAAGGAATTGGATGGACATATTCTAGACTGTAAATTGAGTTAGGTTGACACACTTTGTTGGTTTGAAATAGCACATTTTCAAACAGTGGACCATAGAAAGCAAAGTGCTGTTAAAGAAAATGATTGACACAGGGGTTTGAGAGGCTGACCCATTGAGCAGGACAGCGACGACGGCTTTGAGATGTGAAGGAATGCCATGCTCTTTTCCTCTAGCCTCGACAATCGAGTGGCAATCAAACGTGAGAATTTAACAGCGGCCGAGTGGACCCCCTTGACAATAAGAGGCTTTTCTCTTCAGAGGCCCTAATATGTGTAGAAATAAAGTTGATCACTTCCCGAGTCAATGGGGGACCTTGAGGGGAGGGATGACATGTGTGCCCAAAAAAAGGAATAAAAGTTGAGCGCTCACCCAAGCCAAGCTTTGACCCCGTGCCTTCCACTGATGCTTTGGGACAAGTGCAGCTCCACAGCTCTGTGACGGAACGCCGCAAGGCATAGGGGAGAGGTTAACCCCCCCCACACTGACCTTCTCTTCCATCCTTACACAATGAACAAGCTCCTCTTTTTTGGATTCTTTTAATTAACACTTGCATTGAAGCTTCTAAGCATTGGGGAGCGAAGCAGGGAAATAATTCTCTCAGCCCCCCTCGCTGGCTCTCTTTCTTTCCCTCTCTCCCTCTTTCTCTTATTCTCTTTCTGTTTCTTTTTTTCAGGCAGTGTTTGGATTAGGTCTCTGGCTGTGAGTGAGATAATTACCACTGACAGCTGCACTGACGGCACCCAGAGCCCCAATAGCACCTTGTTCAACAACTCTTTGATGAAGGGGGACAACAGAGCCTGAGAAAGAGAAAATAAAGACGGAGGAGAAGAGAAGAAAAGAATAAAGAAGCCCCACCCTAAACACCTGTTGGTCCCTTTTCAGGTTCCTCCTTGCTGCTGCAGATATGTCACTCCTGATTAGGATCAGGGGTCCTGCACCAAGTGTGTGAGGTTCACACAGGCAACTCTGATCACCGGCTTCTCCACAGAGAGTCACAGTGGGAAAGGAATGCCGGTCTGCTGCTGGATCAACAGCGGGGTGTTTTACCACCATGTAGCCCTGGCACAATTATCGTATAACCGACAATCATGGACAATAACCGTGAACTCAAATAAATCGTCAAACTTCTAAATAATTCAATTTTAGGAGAAGGTGCATTTCAAGCTCAAAACATTTTAAAAATTTGGCAACTGTGGCCATTTGCCACATTACTCCAAATTCCATAATTGTCACATGCCTACCACTATGCTCACAGACTAGGGGATCCAAGAAGTGGCCAAGATAATGAGGAACACTTTGGATGATTTATTTTTATTTTTATGTATTAGAGCAATCAATGCAGGAGTGAATGTAAATGAAATTTCTTCCCGGCACGGGACCTGTGTGTGTGCTCGCACATGCGCCCATAAAAATGTGGGCCTTATCATAGAAGTACATATAGAATCACTATTAATTCCATAGGATCTGTGTGGGCCAGGTCATAAAGATTTTACATTTAACTTTTACAACTTATTACCTTTTATTGTGGCAAACACAACCAGTCATGTTCTCTTCCAAATGTGAAATAATCACTTCAAAAGGGCTCCTTTACTAGGCTACCCGTGTACATTTCATCCTCTAAAACAGTGGTGAATAGAAGACATCTGTTACACAAAACACCAAAATGTGTAATGACATTTGGCAAATGTCATTAGGCCAGAAAGTATGGGTATACTCATGTCCGCGAGCGTGTTGTCGGCCACCCATCTCTGCCTTCGCAAAATGTGGAGCATAGGCTATACCACCTGTTTTCAAGTCCATTCGCTCATTTTTCATGCCTCTGACATACACTAATGACAAAGAATTGTGTAATAGCCTACAGTTTGACATTTTGTTTGAATTATTGTGATAGCCGTACCGGTAAAACATGAGCCTAACCCCCCACTATCTATTTTGCTGGGACACGGTACCAGACCGCCTTACTTTTAGCCCTGACTCAAAGTAGCATTAGCAAATGTATTTGGTCATTAGAGGGCAATGGATAGAGACCGCCTACACAGTCTCTCCTCCAAAGAGCTCATGTCCCCCTCAGAGTCTAGGCCCACTGAATGTCACCTAAAGACAGCAATCACAGGGGGCTCTCTCTCAGCTTATCACTGAGCCCTGTCGCTACGGCAACCAGCAGGCCCCAATAAGCCTGCACGGGCCTGTCAACTAGAGAATCCATTAAAAGCCGGGAGACTCGGCGACGGGCGCGGAGCCCTCTGAGAGTGGCTGCATTAATACATTAGCAAACACCATGAAACACTGGATAAATGTCAGCAATTATGGCAGCAGAGAAAACAAGAGAGTCTAATAAGGATGTCCCACTGTCTGTCAATCACTCCCAAAGGTGCAGGATCGCCCTGTCAATCAGAACGGCCAGAGCGCCTACTGCCTGGCTCGGCTTGATTTCTCAGATATGTGAAGGAAGGAAATTGTAATAAGAAGGTCTCACAACAGACCAATCATCTTTCACACCAAGGGAGTCAACGGCCCTTTACCTCAAGGAACAACTGTTTCCTCATAAATGTGCCTTTATTGGTTTTTCATCACAGCCAATCCCAAACATCTTTTGATTTGAGCATCAGCTTCATCATAATGTAAGGCACCATGGATATAGGCTTATACTGCCAAATGAGCATCACTCTCATTTCTGTGGCCAGGTTGCTTGCATTTCCCTTTACTCTCTGTGATTATATTTCACTTCCTTTCCATTTGAAATATCAAGTTACCTCACTGAATCACATTGTCATACAAAACAAGAGGTTTCTTCCTGCTCGGATGTCATTTTTATGTAGGCTAACCTTTTGTGGCGCTACACACAATGTAGGCACAGTACCAGGGACGTGAAGTACGGAAAGAAATAACTAATTTCTCCAAAAGTAAGCTCCTACCCGGTTTGCTTTCATGTACAAAAAAAAGAAAAGCAACCCAACAATCATAGAACATTTCAATTTGAGCATAAAACACAATTATAAAACAGAAGTAGGTCAAATAAGTCAATCAATTAGCTGCTAAATCTATAATTAGACAATTCAAAGCCTTATATTTTCAACATTCACAAGGATCTAAATGAAAGTGACTCGTGGCAATTGGTTGCCAAAAGGCTGTGTGGGTTGGAGTGGCTGGCAGAGGTGGCGCCCAGCGGAGCTTGTGAAATGATCTTTAACTCCAGAGAGCTGCTCCAGCAGTGTACAGTACATGACTATGCCATCACCAATATAACGCCTGTAATCTACCAAATATGTAGATGTCGTTTATCTGTGACTGAATTTTTTCCCCTCCACATTCACTTGAACGTAGACACTCACGCAATAATTTCTGATATTGCAACGGGTCTTGGGTCTTTAATTATAAAACTGCCGGGTGGTAATAAAACCTCTTGGTTTGAACAATATTGATCTACAAATTGAATAAACATAAAATTATTACACGTTAAAAAGGGAATTCTGCCCCCCCCCACACAAAACAATAAGTGAAAGCATACGCTGAGAATAATGAAAGCAGAGCTGAAGAGTAGTCATCGATTCTGACTCCTTGAAAATGTAATTTGAAGCCATGTTTATTGGTACAAATCCCCAGAGATGAGGCGGGGTTAATGAGATCTGCAATGAAACAGCCAGGCTGGCATGCAAGGGCTTTTCTGTGTAATGCTCAGAGAGACAATTCAATAAGGGTCTGGAGAGGGCCATTATTGCAATCAAGGCTTTTAATATCTCTTCCCAGGAAACATGGGAGCAGAGAGCCACCTTAGCCAGGCTATGGCAAGGCACATGCCTATGACATACACCCACTTTCTATTAATCCCCAAGCTACCTTAGCACTTTGGTCAAGTCAAGGCTCACTCATATTCACTCACTCATATTCTGGGAAGTGAGAGTTGGTGGGTTCAAAGGGCTGTGAAGTGACATTGTACACTTTACTGTGGTTTCTGATTGGACATGATTTCTCAGCAAGAGTATAGTGCCCGTCGAATGAAAGAGATGGATAACAATTAAAATATACAGTGTACAAAACATTCTCTTTCATTGAAATAGTCTAAACAGGTGAATCCAGGTACAACTTGTGATCCCGTATTGATGTCACTTGTTAATTCCACTTCAAAATCAGTGTGGGTGAAGGGGAGGAGACAGGTTAAAGAAGGATTTTAAGCCTTGAGACATGGATTGTGTATGCGTGTCATTGGGTGAATAGGCAAGACAAAATATTTAAGTGCCTTTAAACAGGGGTATGGTAGTAGGTGCCAGACGGCGTTTCGTGCTCAACAGTGTCCCGCGTCTCAAGAATGGTCCACCACACACCTGTGGGAAGCATTGGAGTCAACATGGGCCATCATCCCTGTGGAACGCTTTCGACACCTTGTCGAGTCCATACCCCAACAAATTCAGGCTGTTCTGAAGTCAAAAAGGGGGTGCAACTCAATATTAGGTAGGTGTTCCTAATGTTTTCTACAACGTCATTTGAGAGGTTGCCTTTGGCCACTGCGTTTAGCTTTAAGACACACAAAGAGCAAACAATTTGGAACAAAAAGGAAGTAGAACCTTTTGTCTCAGCCTTACAGGAAAATACATGGTTGCAATGTAGGCCTATTTGCTTTCACAAGAGAGCAACCAAGCAGGTCCTAAAAGCTTCACTAGAAACTAAAAAACGGTGCAGTTATTTTTCATTCAATATGTCAAATATAATTTTTGAGTGTAGATGGGAAAAGAGAGGGTTCCCATCTGAACCAAAAAACACTTACAGAACAGGTTACTGAACTCTGTACTACTATATCTAAAACAGAAATGTTATTATAATCATGCAAACCCAGTTTGGTGTAGTGAAGATGCCATAAAATACTGCAATAACAACTTATACTTCAAAAAGCAAAGATTACATTTAAGGCACCAACAAAATGTGTGCTCAACAGCACAGTTGCATATCCATCCATACAATTAGCATGGGAACATATAGGCCTAAGCTGTCAAATAAAAGCACGGGGGGGGGGGGGGGGGGGGTTCCTCAGGTCTTCGTGTGAGGACCGCTTCTGAGCACTTTGACTAAGTTCAGCTGAATGGCTGGGAACCATGACCCCGGGCAGGAGAGGTCAGTGACACTCAATGATGTGAGCTTTAATGTCTACAGACAGAAGGACATGGGGGACAGTCTTTGGCAACTTAATTAGTTTCAACATCTGGGCAGATGGTTTCAGCATTGAAAACATTGAACAGTTTCTCTCAATTGGGATTCACTACATATTGTAAAATAATAGTTTTTTCCATGAAGGCTAGGCAAAATCCTAACAGGGCCATGAACCTTTAAATCATGACAGCTCAGCAGATAAAGACCAACATGTCAAATGGGCCTGTTAGAAGACCATCTTTGACGAGATATATTTTGAAATGAAAACATAGGAACACATTTTCCTCATGCATTTCAAGACTGTCGGTGAACAACAGCTATAAAAAGGCCAGAGACAAAATTGTCGTTCCCAAGAGACATGGTGTGTATTTCTTCCTTACTGAATCAGATGCCGAAGCAGGCCAGCCCTCCCATTGTTGGTGTCGCACTGGGATGTTTATCAGGTCTGAAACATTCCTCTTCACCTGAAAAAAATGACAATGGCAAATAATTATGAAAATCATTTCAGGTTTATCAAACGTGAAGCAAACCAATTTTAAACAGCAAATATCAGTAAGTAAGCTGTACCAGACTATAAAAACAGTAAATAGACAAAACATCAGTGTGTGCTGTCGGCATAGCTTTCACAGTTCCTTCCACACCTTCACAGGAGACCGAGAGATAGCCACACACTTTAGCATCACAGGGAATAACAAAGATGGCGGGAGGGCACAATGGACAGAGAAAGAGCCCCCATGTTATCTGCATTCTGCGGATGCCTCGCTTAATTCCCAGGAACAACAGAACCACGCTCTGAAATTAACAGTATTTCTCTTCTCCCATTCATGCGCGGTGTATTTGCACTTAATAACATTCCGTGCTTTTAAACAGTTAGCAGCGTCCCCGAGCGACACGCTCAACCGTCCCTGGTCTGTTGGTTTAAAGCCCAACGCCAGCCTGATGTGCAGTGGCCAAGGGTGATCAAAGCAGGCGTCGTCTGAGCGTGTTGGTCGCTGGATTCTAGCGCATTACGCCTGCAGAATGCACTACCCTGCGGGGGCAGATAGTGATGTTGAGCAAACTGGCCATTGTGGTGGAAAGCTCCCTCCACACACAGCCAAATCCTCCCTCTAACACTCAGAGGGAGATGTATCTTTGGTGAGACGGAAGGCTCGTGCCCATAGACGTGGAAACTCCAAGAATGTTACAAAAACAGAGGATGCCAAGCAAAGCATGCAGCGCTCACACTCGTCTATGGGGAGTGTGTGAACTCTCAAGTTCAAAATGAGCCTTTATTACATTTTCAGACCAATCTGCTAATATCAAGTTGATCTAAAGCAAATTGCTAGTTAATAAGGTATAAGACAGAGCCCCAACATCTACTACCATTTCAGAAATGATTGAGGAGCAAACATCCCTCAGTAGAGTGCTTTTCCAAATTTATTTTCCTTAATTTTTACAACAGACAAGTGTTTTTGTTGGGGGGGGGGTTGTCACCTGGTAAGAACCATCCTGAACCTGCATTGGTAAAAGTTTATACATAAGAACTGACATGGGATCATGATATTCAAAATTCATTCTCTCTTCTCTGAAGCAGGACGCAAGTCAAAAACACATGCAGTGGGGTCAGGCTGGGTGGCCAGTGTTATTAGAGTGTAATACCCATGTTTGACCAGAGGGCTACAGGGATTTCTCCTACGAGTGCTGACCGTCAGGCAGGCGTAAACACTAGCGCCCAGCCTGTAATGAAGCGTCTCCAGTCAGAGCTTAAAGCAGCCTCAGAGAAACAACAAACTAATGCCCATACAGAGGCACTGATGACTGCAAGCAGGCCATGGCACCTTAACCAGACCTACTCTATCAGGCCAGCCCAATCTCATACTCCTTTACACTGTGTACAAAACATTAAGAACACATGCTCTTTCCATGACAGACTGACCAGGTGATGTTAGATCCACTTCATCAGTATAGATGAAGGGGAAGAGAATGGTTAAAGAAGGATTTTTAAGCCGTGAGACAATGGATTGTGTATGTGTGCCATTCAGTGGGTGAATGGGCAAGACAAGATTTGTGCCTTTGAACAGGGTATGGTAATAGGTGCCAGGCGCACCGGTTTGTACCAAGAACTCAAAGCCGCTGGGTTTTTCAACACGCAACCATTTCTTGTGTGTATCAAGAATGGTCCACCACTCAAAGGCCAACTTGACAACTGTGGGAAGCACTGGAGTCAACATGGACCAACATTCCTGTGGAACACTTGACACCTTGTAGAGTCCCATGCCCCGATGAACTGAGGCTGTTCTGAGGGCAAAAGGGTGCGACTCAATATTAGGAAGGAGTTACTAATGTTTTATACACTGAAAATGTTAACTCCAATATTTCACAATCTCACAATTTTCTGACTTGAGCATAGTAGACAGAACTTCAAGGAGACAAAGAAAACAAGAACCTATAATGTTGTGATTAGCAAGCAACTGAAATTTGACATGTAAACAAAGTAATGTTTCAACAAAACTACTATGAGTTGGGAAATTACTGAATGAGTGATTAGGCTCATCCTGTTTGCTTATAAGGACCATATTGGCTAATTCTCTCTGAAGCTGCCCTAAAATCAATATAAGACCAGGATAACTTTCGTTATTTACTATTATTTTTATAAATTGTGCTCCAAAGGATTAACCGATACTCTAAAATCTGTGGTCACCTTCATTCTTAGTCAATCACCAAACATTTCTCTAGGAATGCCAACGATAAAGGCCCTCCTATTTTTCGTGTTGCGCTGTTGTCGGGCAGGTGCACTTTATTCAGAAGCCCTGCGCAACATGTAAGCAAAGTGTTCACATTTTTAACTACTTCATGTCTGAAAACACAAACTCCGCCTACACGGCCGGGAGATCTGTGGCTAAATTTAGTATGCCTACTGCGCTGGCCAAACCATGTCACCACCATTGACTCCCTGTGACCTCACCAACTGGAGTGACAGGTTCTGGCCCACATTTTTTTTTTTTTTTGTGACCGGAGTCGTTTAACCAAAATATCACAGATGAGATAAACATTTTAAAAACTCCACTGCCTCTAACTTCTTATGGCTGGGGGGGCAGTAATTGAGTAGCTTGGATGAATAAGGTGCCCAGAGTAAACTGCCTGCTACTCTGGCCCAGAAGCTAAGATATGCATATTATTTAGATAGAAAACACTATGGAGTTTCTAAAACTGTTTGAAGGATGTCTGTGAGTATAACATAACTCATATGGCAGGCAAAAACCTGAGAAATAATCCAAACAGGAAGTGGGAAATCTGAGGTTTCCAAGTCTTTGCCTATCCAATATAAAGTGTAACATTTTCTCCGATTGCAATTCCTAAGGCTTCCACTAGATGTCAACAGAACCTTGTTTCAGGCTTCTACTGTGAAGGGGGAGCGAATAAGAGCTGTTTGAGTCAGGTGTCTGGCAGAATGCCATGAGCTCCGTTCCTTTCTAAAGGAAAATAAATTATTCCGGTTGGAATATTATTGAAGATTTATGATAAAACATCCTAAAGATTGAATCTATACATCGTTTGACATGTTTATACAAACTGTAATGGAACTGTCGTCTGAACTAAGTGCCTGCGACCTTGTGAATTTGGATTTGTGAACTAAACACGCAAACAAAAAAATTGGTATTTGGACATAAATTATTGACTTTATCGAGCAAAACAAACATTTATTGTGGAACTGAGATTCCTAGGAGTGCATTCCAATGAAGATCATCAAAGGTAAGTGAATATTTATAATGCCATTTCTGACTTCTGTTGACTCCACAACATGGTGGGTATCTGTATGGCTTGTTTTGGTCTCTGAGCGCTGTACTCAGATTATTGAATGGTGTGCTTTTTCCATAAAGCTTTTTTGAAATCTGACACAGCGGTTGCATTAAGGAGAAGTATATCTTTAATTACATGTATAACGCTTGTATTTTCATCAACATTTATGATGAGTATTTCTGTAAATTGATGTGGCGCCCTGCAAAAATCAGATGTTTTGGAAGCAAAACATTGCTGAACATAACGCGCCAATGTAAACTGAGGTTTTTGGATATATATATGAACTTTATCGAACAAAACATACATGTATTGTGTAACATGAAGTCCTATGACTGTCATCTGATGAAGATCAAAGGTTAGTGATTCATTTTCTCTCTATTTCTGCTTTTTGTGACTCCTCTCTTTGGCTGGAAAAATGGCTGTGTTTCTGTGACTAGGCGCTGACCTAACATAATCGCATGGTATGCTTTTGTCGAAGAGCCTTTTTGAAAATCGGACTCTGTGGTGGGATTAACAACAAGTTTATCTTTAAAATGGTGTATAATACTTGTATGTTTGAGGAATTTTAATTATGAGATTGTTGTTTGAATTCGGCGCCCTGCACTTTCACTGATTGTTGTCAAATCGGTCCCGTTAACGGGACTTCAGCCGTAAGAAGGGTGGGGGGGTTACCATGGTTGCGCCACTTGAGTAGTGATGAGCATTCCGGCTCTTTCAGTGAGCCGGCTCAACTCACCAAGGAGAGACAGCTCTTTTGGCTCCCAAACGGCTCTAAAAACATATATGTTTTGTATATTTTCAAGTCAAACAGTTTGCCTATGATTGGTATTAAAACAATTCTAATTAAATGAAATCACAATACATTTAAAAATGCATTGGTTTATGAAAAAGGATATAAAACATTTGCAATTAAAGTATAATTTTAATATGTATATAAACAAAGTGCTTATAAATCTAACCATTCAAAACTAATACAATCTGAACAGCATAATAGAATATTGCATCATATCAAATAAAAATTATTTGCAAAACTGCAGCATCCCACTTAAAACATTAAACTGGTCCCGCTTCGCTCACCTTTATTGCCATGTTATAACCAGCAGCACACAGCAATGCGGGCCATATTTAGCTTTTATGAGAAATTTGCATTCAGAAATGCAAGCTGCCTCACTTGAGGGGCTGATGCGGTTTCTTCTCAGTAATTATTTGTCCTGTTTTCGTGAAGACCCTCTCAGAGGGAACGGATGTGGCCACTATGCAGTCTCCCTGTCATGACTTTAGTAAGCCGTGGGTAGACCGAGGCCTTGTTCTTTCACCAGCTCAGAGGATCTGCAGATCCTATTTGGAGGAGCCAAATAGGATCGGACATCCATTATGGCATCTGCTGAGGGATTCCTTCATGCTGCTCTCTCGTCAAACAGCAGACGTTTGTGGCACTACTGCTGGTGCTTTTGCTCCATCTGATCCCTCTTCTTCCTGTTGCCCTGGTGCCTGAGTCAGCTGGGACTGTCCCTCCCTGCTGCTGAGGTTATACTTTGAAGAGCCTCAATCGCTCTGGCATCACTGCAGGCTAACTTCTTAAACCTGGGGTCAAGTACAACGGTTTCTGATAGCACATGATTATATTCCATTCTGTGGAACTTTCTGTCCATTGATTTACATAGGGTGTCCATCAACTCGGTCACGTCCTGTGGTTACATTTACTTCTCTCCGGCGACTGGCTGTGATTCGTTGCAAACTCTTACACAGGAGTATCATTTTTGAGGCTGTCACAAAGCTGAAAAGAGAGAACAGTAACTTATTAGTTCAGGTTCATGTTTTGTCTTCTAATACTACATTCTCATCTACTGCTCATATCCATATGTAGTAATAGCTGCTTACTGTAGCTCTCCCCACTGATTTCCACAGTGACCTGCTCAAAGGGTTCCAGGACTCCGCACACCACCTCCCATTCCTCCTGGGTCAGAGCAGCAACAGGTGCATTGACAATGGCCAGGGTAGAGATCATTTGACTCAAGAAACCGCTTCAACATATAAAATGCAGATTTTCATCTTGTAGTGCTGTCTTGTTTAGGCCTTAGCTCAGGCATCCCCATCTGGCGTTGTGTAGACTTTAGTTTTTCAGCACCTACTGTGCTCCTGTGGAAGTATTCCACAGCTGCTTTCACTTTGTCCACAGTGGGCCTCATCACCTTCAGAGCATCTTACAAATCAGGTTGATTGTGTGGGCAAGGCATGGATGACGGGTCCATTTTACTTGCCATTCTCTGGCCACTCTCAACAGTTCCTCTGCCAAGTTCTCTGAGTCGCTGAACTCAAAGCAGTCCAGAAGACAGCTAGACATTGAAAAATATTCAATGAAGTGACATGTAACCGACATTTAAGAAGTGGTTACCCTTGATGTCCAGCAGTCAGGCAAACTGCAGTATCTTTTTGGACTCTTTCCCACACTGAAGCCTGTGTGCTCTCGAAAAGTTGTGGAATAAGTGATTTTGAAAGGGTTTTCCTGCTTGGAATTGTGTACATTGGATTTAGACTAAAGCTAAAATTTCTAAAATTTCTGTTCTCCACGATCGAAAATCGGTGGCAATCATTTTAGCCAATGCAATATCAATTTGGCCTTGTTTTGCTACAGACAGACTTTGGCATAAACTGGTCCATAGAAAACTGCGTTGCTGTGGGTCGCGGAGGACACATACTTGACTGAGTGGATACATCTCCACGTGTGCAGGTGCTGGCTCCACCACAATCACTAGCAGGCCCGCTAGTTTGTCGAAGCGCCGCTACAGATAGCTTCACAGTTGGGTGCACAGTTCGCATGTGCCGGTGTAGCTTGTGCGTAGAACCAGCTTTATATGAGATTTTGTTTTGGCAAATTCTACTGTGCTCTAACATTGTCGAACATCATTAAAATGCATCCAAATGCCACTGCACTTCAGACTCTATTTCCAGCTGTTTTCACAGCTGTCCTTCCTCTCTCTCTCCTCGGCTGCTAAGCGTGTGGCTGTTACTCTGAGCAGACAGTCAGAACAAATGTGTGCGTGCACTTGAGCAGTTAGGCCAATATTTTTCGCACTTTGAATGAGTTAATTCAATTAATTTAAATTATTTAAATTATTCATACATATTTTAACAAATATTTTTGTAAATAGATTCGGCTCTTCTGATATGTGAGCCGGCTCCCAACGTTCACCTACAAGAGCCGGCTCTTAGAGCCTACTCATTCGCAAACAACCCATCACTACACTCGAGTCATATTGGTGCCTGTGAGATTCTGACTAGATGCGTTGTCTTCTTTTTCCTAGCAGTTGAAACTCAAACATAGAAAAACAAGCAACCTTGAGAACAAAACAATGTAAATAGCCAATAAAAACAATTTACACTTCAGCAGACGTTTGTTTAAAGTAAATTAGACAAACTGTTATGCCTGTGCGCAGCGCAATAGGTTACAAAGGATTCGTAGTTCTTTTGACTGCTATTCATTTACCAGCTAGGATACAAAACAGCACAAGTACTTTGAAAACAGCTACTGAAACATTTGATTATAAATGTATTCACACTGTGGAGCCCTGACCACCCGCCAAAGTGGCTGGTAATAGACATTTTACCAGCCAATAACAAAATCAACTCGCAGGTAGCAGTGTTAATTTAGGCCTGTCGATAGACCTGTGTTTTTGTTATTATGAGCAGGCCATCGTATTTTAATATTAATGAGTATTTCACCTTCTCTGGTCATAGGAACAACATGAATTTGTGCCTAAGGCAGATGTGGTGCGACTCGAGTTTCACCATCAAGAGGAAGACTGTGTCCCCTCTCTCCGGTCAGTCTCACCGAAGGAAGGAGAGAGCATGGACCGTGAGAAGCGGATCCCCTGCTGCGATCTCCCTCCCTCCGCTGAGACGAATGCCGTGTTGCAAACAACTGTGGACTTGGAAATCTGACTTCAGTGCGTTCCAGACAATTGTGAACTGGAAAAAAAAACAAGATGGGAAAAATTGTTTTGAAAAGGTCATCCAACTTCGACTTGAAGTTCATTGATGTCATGATTTATCAGTTTTTTCCAAGATCCCTGCTGCCTCAAAAGCACAATGACCATCAGATGCAGGTGCCATCAATCCAGTAAAATAAAAAGTAAAATTAGCTAATTATTTCAATTTATGCTAAGCTGTGCCTCACAAGTGCTATAGCACCTTCTCTTTTGTTGTCAAAGCACAAATTTTGAAATATATTATGGTCTGAGAAGAACAATACTGGCAGGCCAGGCATATAGCCAATATGCTGTGCTAATGTATTAAGCCTACTGGTCAAACCTCATGCGTACAGAACTGTTTTCATTGGGTTAATGTTACATTTTTTAAGACACTTTAAAAAATATTTTTCTGGGCAGTAGATCGACATGCTTTTTGACTGTGAAAGTGATATGGTTGGTGACCACTGCTCTAAACTATGACATCTTAACTAAATATAAGAATTGAGATTTAGAAAAATTGTTATGTTACGAACTATATCCTCTAGAAAACAAAACACTTGTTCAATTTACCTTCTTAGGTACAACTTAGAAGTATCAATCTAAGAATGCATAAGTGTGTTCTGAAGCACCACAAGCACACTAATAAACAAGAGCTGAATTAATTAAATTCTCTCAAAGTAATCTGAAACTGCACTTTTCACAAGATCAAACTATGCAGTGAAATGCAGTTTGTGATGTCACCACTAGATATCTGCATTTCTATTAAGTAGATTCACTATATAGTGCTTCACAACAGTCAAATGTCATGTAAAGAAACACTAAGGCAACCTGGTAATGAGAGCTTGTTATAACAGAAAACAATTAGCCAGATATTTCACCGGACATATAAATATGAAGCATTGCGGTTGGCGTTTCCACTCACTACCAAATATGGTGGTGAGAGGAAGCCCAGTGGCCGGCAGTGGGAGAAGATAGCGCGACACTGATTTTGGCTGACATTGTGCTAATTTTCAATACAGTTGTTTCCAAAACAAAAATCTGTTATGGACAGAGTGGACTAAGTTTTGTAGACTTTACCCTTTGCCAAAGTATAACATTTTTTTTATTTTTATAAATGTGTTGTTTAAGGGTGCAAGGGCAAATTGAGTTATTGAACACAAGCACTTCAGAGTAAGAGTTCCCTAACGGAAATAGGAAAATACATACTAGAACACGCAAATAGGCTCTGCTTGCTTGTTCTGCCCACTATGATTAATTTAGTCCCATTGGAAAACGACAGGCTGTGGTCGATCTTGGATTATTTATAAAAATCTTTATGACAGGCAAAAACGCTACTTTAATTTTTTTAATTTATTTACTTTTTCCACATTTACATTACAGCCTTATTCTAAAATGTATTAATTAAAACATTCTCAGCAATCTACACACAATATCCCATAATGACAAAGCGAAAAAGTTTGACATTTCTACAAATGTATAAAAAATATATATACATTTTAAAGTATTCAGACTTTTTGCTGTGAGATTTGAAATTGAGCACTGCTGCATCCTGTTTTCATTGATCATCCTTGAGATGTTTCTACAACTTGGACGCCACCTGTGGTAAAAGTTCCACCTATATAAGGTCCACCTATATAAGGTCCCACAGTTGACAGTGCATGTCAGAGTAAAAACAAAGCCATGAGGTTGAAGGAATTGTCCGTAGATCTCCAAAACAGGATTGTGTCGAGGCACAGATCTGGGGAAGGGTACCAAAACATTTCTGCAGCATTGAAGGTCCTCAAGAACACAGTGGCCTCCATCATTCTTAAATGGAAGAAGTTTGGAACCACCAAGACTCGTCCTAGAGCTGGCCGCACAGCCAAACTGCGCAATCATGGAAGGGCCTTGGGCAGGGAGGTGACCAAGAATCCAAGCGTCACGTCTGGAGGAAACCAGGCACCATCCCTACGGTGAAGCATGGTGGTGGCAGAATCATGCCGTGGGGGTGTTTTTCAGCGGCAGGGACTGGGAGACTAGTTAGGATCGAGGGAAAGATGAACGGGGCAAAGTACAGAGAGATCCTTCATGAAAACCTGCTCCAAAGCACTCAGGACCTCGGGCTGGGGTGAAAGTTCACCTTCCAACAGGACAATAACCCTAAGCACACAGCCATGACAACGCAGGAGTGGCTTTGGGACAAGTCTCTGAATGTCCCTGAGTGGCCCAGCCAGAGCCCGGACTTGAACATAATCAAACATCCCTGGAGAGACATGAAAATAGCTGTGCAGCAATGCTCCCCATCCAACACGAGAGCTTGAGAGGATCTGCAGAGAAGTATGGGAGAAACTCCTCAAATACAGATGTGCCAAGCTTGTAGCGTCATACCCAAGAAGACTCGGGTTGTAATTGCTGCCAAAGGTGCTTCAACAAAGTACTGAGTAAAGGGTCTGAATACTTATGTAAATCTGATATTTTTGTTTTTGAAAAATTAGCAACAATTTCAAAAAAACTGTTTTTGCTTTGTCATTATGGGGTATTGTGTGTAGATTGAGGGAATATTTTTTTAAATTCATTTTAGAATAAGGCCGTAACCTAACAAAATGTGGAAAAAGTCAAGGGGTCTCAATACTTTCCGAAGGCACTGTATTTCAAGTCAACTTGCAAAAGTAATTAGCTGATAACTGAAAACATTCATGCACAAAAATGCTCGCTGCACTGGTTTTAGTCACATATTCTAATTGAGCTTGCCAGCCTGCTAGCTAACAATCTTAACACATGAATGCAAGCACATGGCCTAAATGATAATTGGCGCAGATTAGTCTAGCTTTTTGCAGATTGCATGTTTCAGAAAACAAACTAAATAAGCCCACTAACATAATAGGCCCAGACAGTAACAGTGTTATTTTTGTATCAAGGATGAGTCTGTTTACATTGGCGCCAGTCCAGCGGTCGCATATAAGTAGCACAGATTGATTGCTTACTAGCTAGGCTAACTACTTTGCTGGTTAGAAAAATGCCTAACTACAGTAGATTGCTGGCTAGCTAGCCAGCTAACTGTAACCCAGTGAGCATGTGATGAGGACAGGCCTGCTTACTTTGTGAAGTGTACTATTGATTATTTACTTATTCAAATACACTGTCGCTGGCAAGCTAATCAGTCAAACCACCATGCCCACGCATTCTCATGTTGTGATTTATGGGCTGAATGATGTTCAATGGGCTGCTCGTAGAGCGCCCTCTTCAGGCAGCCATTGAAAGTTTCAAAATGACCGCAAATGAGTAGACATTCCTTCATTCTATGTATAGAATATTGGCGCTTTATCTGTGGAATAAAGACATACAAATATTTCTGTAAAAGGCTAATATCGGCCGATAATGTCGGTCAATATATATCGGTCGGGCTCTACTATTGATATCTGGCTAAATAGAACCAACATTAAATTAAGAACCAATTCAGCCTTTTTTTATATCAATATCAAATCATTTCTGGGTAACATACATACCTTACTGTAACAGTTGTCCATTAAAAAAATGAGTTTTTTGCTAAAAAGCCATTTAAGCCACAATTTTGCTAAGACTGTCTAGGAGTGGCCCCCTCCTGAGTGGGGAGGGGAAAAGGTTTGTAACGCTTTGTTATTGGTCAATTAACCAATTTACTGCCTAAACACCCAGCCATGCAAACCTGCTGATTAGAAGTTCCTGTGTAGATGAGTTGCTAGTTGAAAATACAATCAGGAAATAACCCAGATAAAAAATAAAACAGTTTCAGTGTTGGTTTCATCAGCTGTTGTACAATAGAATACAAAACAATTGACTCCACTGGGCCTTTCACAATGTCACCTCTATATACACTAGTCTTTTGCTGGGCATTCCAATTAGAGATCATTAACAACCCCCCCCCCCAACTCAGTAAAAAAGTTGTAGTTTCACCAAAGCATTCTACTATTAGTACTGCTAACCAACGCTGTATTACAATCAAGTTTTTAAAAAGTGCATCCCGTTACTAGTTAGGCCAGTGATATTAACACACTCTGATAACAGTGCTGTCTAATGCTGCCCCCTGTCTTTCAGAGAATTGTATTCACTTTCAAGAGCAGTTTGATTCGGGTCTGATTTGACCAGATTATTAGCACACAAGGTTTGCGGCACGTTAATTGGAGAGGAGGAGCTCGTGGGAATGGCTGGAGTGGAATGGCGTCTAACACATTCGGGTGGCAATGTAGCCTGTTTTATGTCCCCCCACCTGAACAATGGAAATAGAAATCATTGTAAACCCCATTCAGCAGGTAAAGCCAGATAAGAGTTGAGTCTCCAGTAGCTTACTTTTATTCTGGTAAAATCAAAATGTTCAACTGTGCATAGATAACAATAACCTAGCAAATTGCATAGGTTGCCACTCAACTAATAAAGCCTAATAGCGCGCAAGCCATTTCACCATTTTAATGCTGTATGTGCTTCGCAGATGTGCAAGATCAGGCACAGGCCGCCTACCTCGAGTTGCTCAGCTCGCAAAGCTGGACACAGTGCACAGTTTGACCAAGCTCCATATTCTCTTGGGTTGTTCGGCATGCAAAATGACTGGTAGATCAATGACTGTCACAGTTACATGCTAAATTCCACACAAGTAGAGGATGCATCAGTTGTAAAAATAATAAATAAAAAAAGGTATTTTCGGAAGGTAGAAAGTAGTATGAGCTGAAGATTTGAGTGAATCGGGGATTCTTAACATTTGAATGAATTTTATGACTGATGCTACATTTGGAAATGTTAAACGTCTGGGGACCGGATGGGGTCGTATCTTAAACATTTGGATCGGGGACCGATGCATATCGGTTAATTGTTACAGATTATACTTCATAATATAACAGACAAGTTGTACTATTTCTTAAAAGTGACTTTGGTTGACGACCAAAAGTGAGTTAAAGATCTGTCACTCGCATTGAAAGCAAGTCTAAGAAGCGGTAGATCTATTCTGTGTGCGCCATTTCTATGCTTCCCGTTCTTTAGTTTCGTTTTTGCCTCTTGTACTTTCAGTTTTGGACACCAGTGTCAAACAGCTGAAAATACAGAGCGACTTCTGCATATTGCACCTTCAACATATAGCCTAATAGCCTAAACTCCTTTATGTATGAGTAATAACCAGAGAGCTGTTCCTATAAAAAGGTAATAGCAGTAAAAGACAGGCAGGCAATGCAAAAAAAATATTTAATGTCACAAATGCTTTGCGGCTGTGTCATTTTACATAGCCTACTTTGTCAGGACAGATTGAAAATGAATTATCCACTGTAATTACACATATCTTAAAAATAAAGTGTTAATAACATAAAGAATGTCCCTTCCCTGCTGTTAAGGCTGAGACCAGCATGTCCTCGATATCACAGTGCTTGGGGCGATATACACAGAAACATTAATGATCTAATCATTCTTAATGCCAAGTACTAGTAATCCTTGGCTGGAGCAAAATCAAAGAGAAGAAAAGGTTGCCGTTAAACAGTCACAAGCTCTCCAGCACCAGATGCCTTTCTTTCAGTCTCTCCCTCTCCCTCTTTCTTTTTTGTCCTCCGTTCATCTCTCCAGCTGCAGAGTAGAAACGGCAGGGGCTGGAGAAATCCCCCGGACAACTCGTCTGGTCACGGACACTCCAGACCCATCGGCCACCCCTATTCTACCCGCCACTTTCCTGGCAAACATTTGCTCTCCAGCTTAGCGTACCCCCACATTTTGGCTGGGAATGCCAATCAGAGCCCAAGCCCCGAGGCCGAACTGTGGCGAGCGAGGGGAGCTGTTCCCTGGGAGCCACAAGGCAAAGCCAGAGCTTTTGGAAAAGACAAACAAGAGGACAGGACTCTCTCCCCATTAATATGCACAAGCAGACACCATTGGCTGATCTTCAACTAAGACAAAAGTGGATTGGGGGGGGGGGGGGGGAGATGGTTTGCAGTGGACTCCATATGTGGCGGTGTTGGGGACTGAATGGGCAAATGGGAGTGGCCAGCATCTTTGAATATGGTGTTGCTTCTTTGTTGCGTTCTTATTTGGTGTTTCAGATCTCCATCATAACCGCAATACAATCCCTTAGAACTTTCACTTGGCAAGTAAATTAATATAGACAAACAAAACTACATCATTCCCTGAACTACTTACTTTAAGAATTGAATTTTGTAAAGTATTCCAAAACACTTTGATGTTCTTTAGGCCAGGCACTTGTCGATACAAATAGCAGCTTTCCACCTGTAGCGATCACACTAGTTGTTGAACCATCACCTGCATTCTGACTTATGTTCTACAAATGTTGATGCAAAAAAAACAGTAAATAAGTGCCCAACAAGCAGTGAACCACAGATAGTGGTACAGGGGTAAAGGTGCTGGGCCTCATTTTCTCTTTTGAGGCAACAGAATGCCTAAAGACAAGCTTGCATGAGGACATGGAGGCCTATTTGAATTCGCTTTGTCCCCTTTCCAGCTCCCCCACCAAGCTACCAGCCCTCTTCCTCCTTTCTTTTCCCCCTCACACCCCTCTTCACAACAGGGACCCCTCCTCAGTGTTTGTAATCCCAGCAGAAACACTTAAGGTTCACAGTGGGCGCTCATCAAAACCATCTGCCTGAGGAAGGGGAGAGGCCGCCCCCACTCCGCCACTGCTGTATTAATCTCTTCAATTAGCACCATTACAAACCCTTCAAGTAGGCTGATTACAGTAATGGTCACCAGCGCCATACAGGCGGCAGCACTGAGAGCAGGGGATGCTGGGACCTAGGAAACCAATCTAACTGATGCACCAGCACCACACAACAATACTGTCTGTCTGCAGTTTGGCTAATTATGAGAGACAGAAACAATAACCAATCACTGGCACTTTGGCATCGCTAGAGTCACCAGTAGCAAAATGCTGCCATTGACATGTGCAGAACAACATGAAAATAACTCTACCACAATGGTGATACAGTTGTACTTGAGTATGATCCGATTCAAACTTCAAAAGGAGGCTACTCCTTGAGTATGCCATGTACCCCAGCATCGATCTCATTGGAGAAGAGGGATTTCAGTGACACCGTCAGTCCATGGGGAGCTTGTTACACTTAACGTGGACGAGACTTCCTGCCATGAATAATTCATGGAGGCATTTCATCTCTATACGCTATTAAAACAGGAGGAAGAGGTGAGGTGTATCCTCATAATAGAACAGGGTTTTGGTTCTCTGAGCTCACTTTAAGTGAAAACACTTGGGGATAAAGCTGCAACGGATGAAGAGAGCAACTGATGCACTGATGATGATGTTGTCTACATGGCAGTCCACCCACCCAACCCCCTTCAACCCTCAAATCGAGCTGTAGCTAAGACTGTCATAAGAGAAAGGGCAAATACGCAGCTGGTGGTCCTAGTATGAATATTTCATCATCTGCTACCAAATCCAGTGTTTGGTTTCAGATAGAGAAAATGAGCAGGCCCCATTCCCTGCCCCTGCCCGCACCCCCACTACACAAACACATTTCCCACAAAGTTGCCTGCAAATGCCAATTTGTCCTCAGATCAAACAGCGTTAAGCCATTTAGACAGTCTCTGGCACTGTGGACCTGATGGATAGATCTAGAAAAAAATTCTCTCTACCTGTCCTCTGTTGAGGTGCCGCAGCAAGCACGCAATGCACCACAGCTGTTAGAACAATTGTGTAAACTTCAGCATTCTTGACGAATATTGATATTCATTCCTATTGTAGCAACATGTCTGAGCAAAACTTGGTAATAAACGATAACTGCAATCGCAATTGTAGAGTAAATTTAAATATTAAAATGTTCCTACTCAGTGATGGCAGTTATGTTTTCTAAGAAGTGTAATATTATGAAACCTTACAACTATCCTACTGGTAGAAGGCCATATCTTGAGGCCCGTCTAGTACCGACAGGACATTATGTGTAGAGAGAGGGAGACCCACCTCCTGTATGGTTCGACTGCCGGGGAAGTTGAGGTTGTAGTCTCTCTGGGCTTCACGGTGGCTGATGACGAGCAGGAAGTTCTGATTTAACGACTCCTGGAGGACGCTGGAGAGGGAGGAATACATTTTTTTTGTAATTTTTTTAAAAACAGAGTCAAGCAGAGAACAAGCAAAGACTTGTCAGACACTTATCCCTGCAGTGACGTGGCTCCCTGCGTCTCCCCTGGGGCTCGTGCCCACTCCTCGGTCTCTGTCCAGGCAGGCCTTGCCTGGTGCTGGGTTCCTCTGCTGCTCAACAGCCCCCAGCAGCCTGCTAGACTGCTCCCTGACCCAGCATGGGGTGGCCAGGACACGGGGCCACAGCAGTGACATCCCACACACAGCCTGTTCACAGCCCCAACAACACATGGCTGGTCTGGAAGTCAAGAGCATGTATTGATTTGTCAGAGGGTCTTTTCTCTGCACCTATACATTGGCCAGTGGGTTTTAAGGGCAAACAGCAGTTTTGAGCAATGACTGAGGATATGTGCAGCATAAGAGGGAGATACTTTGTGTGCTTCACAGAGAGCTTCAAGTTTTGGAAGCTTCCCTAATAATAAATGTTGAGGTTAAGTAGCGGTTTGAGCAAACGCTCAGTCTGTGTTCGTGAATATGAATTGGGAGCTTAGTTCAAGCCAGGCAGTTAATCAGAGCTCAAATCCAAGTGAGGAGGAAGAGGAGAGTCAGAATTAATATGTAGCACACATTAATTATGCAAGCACTGCCTTAATCTGCGCAGATCTGGACCAGCTTATGTTAACAGAAGCTCAAATGTACTATAATGACGGCATATTTACATTGACTAAAACTACGATATCAATATGTAAATGTTATGTTTGTTGTAGCTAACCGGGAAGATTGAAAATGTGTGGTGTGGAAGGACTGGATGCATATGTAATGAGTTGAGCAGGGAGAGGCAAGAGAGAGAGGGGGCGAGAGAGAGAGGGGGCGAGAGAGAGAGGGAGACTCACACAGGGGATCGAGCTAATATCGCCATGATTTGTTTGGACACAGTCCAGATTGTTGCTGGCAGACTAAAACGCGAAAGAGAAAAGTGGGTAGCTGGGTTGTAGCGTTATCATAAGCCGTTGTGAAGACCGCAATAAAAATAATAATAATAGTGACTTATGGCATTACACAGTAAACATGAGCAGACTATGTGGTCCATACGGTGAGGAATTCGTATCCTCTAACTTAGCTATTTGGCTTCCTGCAAGTTGGTCGTATTGAGATAAAATATCTATGGAACCTACGGTGGAGAATTAATATCTTTGCTTCTGGGGTCATACTACCGACTCAACAAAGTGCTTTCAGCTCCTCTGTTTTCTCTACACTTGACTCCCATCAGGCCGTCCTGCTGTGAGGGCTTAAGGGTTACGTAAGTGTTTGCTTCAGCAGTCAGTGCACTCTATACATGGATACACCGGGCCAGGCTCCGTCCTCTCAGGAGTACTTGACATGGCATGAGGTGCGCCGAGTAAAATGTCACTTAGATTTATAGACAGAAAATAAAGCGTTTTGGAAGAGGAGGAGTCTCAACAGATTGGTTTCATTTTGAGATAAGCCTCCCTGATTCATTGAGGGTCCCTAGGCACAGAGCAGACACACAGAACGTATTAAACTAACCCTGGCAGACACACACACTTTTTCCTTCACTTCAGTACATCACAATACACACACTGACCATCTCATCTGTAACGTATGAGCTAAAGAGGTCAAAACTACAGGCAGACAGGATGGTAAATGCATGTCTACCTCCACAAAAAGGGAAATACGCAATCTCCCATTATCTGGCATGTCTTGGTCTGCCATTTTGTCTCAAGACTAATCAGCATACCAATTGTTAATAGTTTCCAATGCTTTTGGCCAGCCAGCATCTGAGGCATGAGTATCTCTGAGGGGTTAACAGACTGGGGAGGGAGGGACATGGCAAATAAATACCAAATGTCTAATGATGCATTTGTATTTCACATAGAGTTCAAATTAAAATAACCTTCAATAAACACACTTCCTGGAAGCAACAGAAATAGATGAGTCACATTAAAATATTCATCACCCTACATTATTTATGCAAGAGATTAGCTCCATCTAGAAACCCTCCTATATTCAGTCAGTCAACAGACACTGGGAGACACTGGGAAACGTTTGTTTGGCTCAGGAGTAGATATTTGTAACTACCTTTGAGTGAGAGCTTGACTGAAATCTCAAATGTATTTATGATCAAACACAGGATTCAAATGAGTGGGCCTGATGATATGGATAACTATTTGACTGGTTTGTTTGGTTAATGTGTGCAGAGATCGGCTTAGAAGTAATTGCCTACTGTGGCTTGTATTTGTTAAGTTAGGTCCCATTTTCAGAAACCGCACCCAATTATTACAATGGGCTAGGAACTTAATCAGAAGTAAAATGTTAGGTTTTAAACTCAAGCAATGAGTAGATTAAATATGGACATACGTTCATATTAGTGAAGTACTAAATACTAGATGGTCTATTCCAGTATGTAGACAATTTGATTATTAATGAATAAATAAACCACCAAATATAATTGCCTTCCACAACTTAAAACAGTTAAGTAGTAATATAAAAAAAAGTGTTCATGTCAAAAAACAAGCACGCAATTTATTCCAACTTCTACTTTCTTTCATTGGCTTTCCAGCGTGCTACCTACCACAAAGTCTAATTTCAATTAGAGTTACGCAGGCTTGAATGTACCCCCCTCAGTATAAGTGTATGTCTTGTTTGTTCACTGTGTGATATAAAAAGGTAGTACCAAGGTAGCCATGTCAGCCTAGTCAGTCTCCCGTTTCAGCAGGTACAGTATTAGGCCTAATACAGGGTTTGGCAGAGCGGTGGGAATGGCAGCTCTCTGACAGCAGCAGACTAGCAACTCGGCGGCTGCGCTGCGAAGGTTATTTTTAATGCTGCTGTGCTAACGGCTTGCCTGCCCTCCCTGCAGGAGGCCTGCTCCTTTGAGCAGTGTGATCGTCATCCTCTCTCAGCAGCAAAGATTACAACAGGGTCGCCACACACCCCCGCTAACTCCCCAACACACCACCAAAATAGTTTATGGAAGATAATGAGCTCCTAACACTGAACATTATAGCTATAGCACTCAGAAAATTGGAAACTGTGCCACAGTAGTTTGCACAGTTATCCAGAAAATGGCCATTAGCTGCATCCTACACAGTCAAACCTTTACTTACTGGTTATCAAAGCAGCACAGCCAACGGCGGCAGCAGCAGCATTCTTTCTTTCTGGATATCAACCCCCTAAATATCTGAGAGATATTACAAAACTGTATCCAAACAAGGCATTGCAATACTTGACCCATGCCAGTATCTGCCAGTCTCTCTGCGTCTGATTCAACGTGTTCGGAGAGAAACACAGGAGGAAGAAACATGAGACCAGTTGTAATTTGACTGTTGTCCTCCTGTCCGACACACGTCGGTGCACAGTGACTGGCTCTTCATAATGCATGGCAGTGCCAGGTGTCCAACCCCACTAGGCCCCGACTGCCTCCCTAATCAACAAAGATAATTACACAGATCCATCCCCTCCTGTTACAACAGACCACTGACAAACACCAACAGCACTACATCTCATCAACAATTACAGAAGCAATACTATAGTACCTTGCCTTTCACAAGCTTCTCTCTCTACATTTGGTTAAATCTGATATTGTTAAAGTATGCTCAGATAAAGATTGTATAAGTGTTCAACCAAATCCTGACCATCCTTATTGGTTGGTGCCACGCTGGCAAGCAGGTGCACCAGAGAGCATTATCACCACGGGTGGGATTTCCTTATTAGTATGAACTTTACCTGGCTGATACAGATGAGAAATCAGATCGGACACAAAACCAGCCTTTGTGATGGGATTACAGCTCAATGATGAGTAGTTTGACATTTCAGATGGAAAGGTTGTTAAAACCTCCTTGGATTCATACAGCTTGGTAGAATGACCTTCTAGAGTGGCTTAATGGTTCCCCCACAATGAATCTCAAATGTCTCTTGATATTACATAAGTGAAAGACTGCTTTACTATTGGTATAGGAAAATAACTCAATAAAAGCTCTGAAATGGTTACAAATACAGCTATGAAAACCATTATTTACACTACAGAGACTATTGCAGTAGCCTTTCATTTTAAATGTCAAAATAAATGACAGAAACCTTCTGTGCACAAGGGTAAAATATATTCGTAAAATATTCCAATCACATTGAAATCTATGGTATAATATTAATGGATGGTATATAGTCCAGAAACAATTTTACCATTATTAGGTGTATAGTGCCATCTAGTGTTCAACATGTATGTAAACGCCTCTGGTTGGCAAAGTGTTGCAATCCTGTTGATAAACCAGTCCTTAAGATGTGGGCAACACTAACAGGCAATGCTACTGCATATTTCCATTTCAGAAAAAGTGGCAGTGGCAATTTTTTTAAAATATATATATATTTTTAAAGAGGCAATAATGCTTTTGCTGGGATGGTATCTCCAACAGTGAGGGTAGGCCTATTCTACAACAATCCTGCTACAGATTACATGACTGAAAACAAAGAGTGAGTGAAAGTGAGTGAAGTTAGTTACCTGTTTTGGCTGGTGCTTGCAGTGGGGGTGATCTCTGGGGTCAGCACATACAGGCTGTTGTTCTTTGGCAAGTGTAAACTTTGCAGAACGATCTGAGGACATAGGGACAAATGAATAATGCACAGCATTACTGTATCCATCCCCCCTAGATGGGTGTGGGTGACATTTGTGAAAACTACTCGTGTGAAAAATAAAGATAAAGCTAAAAATGGTGCAAAGAGATGGTTTAAACATGCTCATTTGAAGAGGCATTCCATTATCAAAAGAAATCTTATTTTGAGGGCAATACTCACACTGTCAGATAGGTCTCCACTCTTCCAACCCTTCAACTGCATTTTTGATACGGGGACCTGAAGCTCTGTCTCAAGAATCTGTTTAATTTCCCCTACAAAGATCAAATAAAGGAAGAAATACCTAATGTAATTGCAACAGCAGTTCACCATTAGATGGCAGTAAAATACTTCAAATAAGTTTTTAATGCAGTCAAATTACTGAATTCATTGTGTGTATTTTCTGTCATGAGGGCGCAAATATATTCTTAATTAATCATTTTTAGTCAATTTTCCCCTTACAAGCAACGTATTAATTTGGGTAAAAACAGACTTCTTAATACTATTATCTTCACAACAGAAACTGTTCCAATAGTGGTTACAAGTGTCTAGATTCTGAGAAAGGGATTCAAGTCTAAAAACTAAAGCACTATACATTTGTGTGAAGTTAATTTGACCAACATCACTCCTTTGACCAGGAACTGACAATATTTTTGGTTCTCAGTAACACCACATTGTCTCAGAGTAAGCAAGCAGAAAGGGTGTGTGATGTGTAGGCCCATAGTGGAATGTTAGTGTAGGAACCATAGTATGAGTAGTCTATGGTGAGAGGGTCGCCTCACCGACTACGCTGCCCTCCTCTATGACCACTTCCACAGTGCGCTGGCGGTACTCCACCCGGAAGTTGAGCATGCGTGGCTGCCGCTCCACAATGTGTCGGGAGGGGAGGGCGGGGCAGAAGGCTGAGGAAGACGAGGATGCTACTGCTGGAGCCGCTGGTGGAGCCGCTGGTGCTGCTTGGCTGCGAGTTCCATAGATGTTGGCCTGGGATGCCACGCTGGATAAGTTACTGTGGGTTCAGACAGTTGGCAAAGGGTCAGACGAAGCATGGACCCCATCCCCATCCCCCCCCTGCTAGGTAAAGCTCCGCCGTATCTCAGCTCATTGGTCACCATAACACCACCTACCCATAGCACGCATTCTAGCAGGTATCCCTCACTGGTCATCCTCAAAGTCAACACCCACTTTGGCCGCCTTTCCTTACAGTTCTCTGCTGCCAATGGTTTGGAACGAATTGCAAATTTTTTTTTTTTATAAATAATTCACTGAAGTTGGAGACTTAACTCCCTCCCCATCTTTAAGCATCAGCTATCTGAGCAGCTTACCGATAGCTGCAGCTGTACACAGCTCATCTACCTACCTCATCCCCATATTGTTTTTATTAACTTTTTTGCACACCTGTATTTCTACTTGCACATCATCTGCACATCTATCACCTCAGTGTTAATTTGCTAAATGGTAATTACTTCGCTACTACGGCCTATTTATTGCCTTACCTCCTTACTCCATTTGCACACACTGTATAGAGATTTATTGTGTTATTAACTGTATTTCTGTTTATCCTATGTGTAACTCTGTTGTTTTTTTGTCACACTGCTTTGCTTTATCTTGGCCAGGTCGCAGTTGTAAATGAGAACTTGCTCTCAACTGGCCTACCTGGTTAAATAAAGGTGAGATTAAATATATATATATATAAATAATGACAACCTTCAAAGCTGTACATTTTGATATCCACAAAAACAAATAACTTTAAATTCATTACACATTCAACTCTAAGAGAACCAATACCTACATTTACTCAATAAAATGGTTCTAATAATTTTTCAATAACATTTGTATCCCATTTCATAAGAATATGTAGTCTTAAAAAAAGTGTGTAGTAAAACTCCACTGCCATTCCCTAGTGGGGTCTCGACCACAACATTGAATACCACTGATGTAGACCAACATAGAGCATCACAGAGTCTTTTGTTTAGTTTCAACCACCAAAATACAGCGTTATTCTTATACCACATATGGAACGTGACGGTTAAAAACTTGGTATCACAATGCATGGAAATGTTGAAGGAAAGCATCACATAAGTAGCCTAAACCACAAAAAATACCCAAAAAACTGGAGCGTGCCAAAAAAATAAGAATACCCACAACCCCCTTCTAAGGCAATAAGGGTCGCTCAGCCGCAACAAAAATAGTCTCAGAGTCAGTGTAAACAGGCTTCACACCCGGGATAATATGGGCAGGGTCCTATAGACGCTGAATTGTCTTCCACTGAGCAAAATCTGTCTTTTTTTTGTTGCAGAGACCAGAGACACAAAACGCCTTTCTCTCCCTCTCTGACTAGGGCCTGAATTCCCCTGAGCCCTAGTCCCACATGGCAGTAAATAATGTATTTTCTCTCTCCCAACCCAGACAAAGAAGCTTCTCTTTTCCTCTGGGGTCAGCACATATCGCACTGGGAGGGGGAGCAGGGTGCCAAGGCCTTGCACAAAGAGTGCATTTATCCCACCTGATTACAATACCAAAAGGTTAAAGACGTTGGGATTCTGAGGCCACGTAGAAAACTGTTACAAACAGTCATCATACCGTAAACAGAAGACATAGGTCAGGCTTGGATACACCCACAGCTAGAAATTAGGCATACCATCATAGGTGGAAGGGCAGAGAGAGAGGGAGAGATAGAAACAGATGGGCAGGTAGAAAATTGTGTTCAAGAAGAGCAGAGGCTGCTGGCAATAATCAAGGGTCAAACCCTCAAAGGGCACGTGGCCAAATACCTGTATTCCAGATACCTGAACAACTGACCTTGTATACTAAACAAAAATAAAAAAGGCACAACATGCAAGAAGTTACAGGTCATATAATGAAATCAGTCGATAAAAGGTAGGGGCGTGAATCAGAAAACCAGTCAGCATCTGCTGTTAACACAATTTGCCTCATGCAGTGTGACACATCATGCAGCGTTTCCAATTCATGATGCATTTCTATGGGCTTATTTTGGACCTAAGCTTGTCGCCTCCCTTCCTGACTTATCAGTTAGGGCGGAGACGTGCATTTCGTCATTATTTACAGATCTCTGGTGTAAATGGGACAGTGCACACAGCACAGAAAATACCACGAGAACAAGCGGACAAAGGATCATAAAAATGGAAATTAACAAAATCTCAATTCCTGCAATACAGGAAAAACATGCATTCGATTTATTGCCCAGCCCTACAACAGAAAACCGTTCACTCACATAACACCATACATGGATAATACACTTGGTGTGCCACACGTTAGTATGCATATCGAGAAACACACCGTCATCTGCGGTTGTGAGGCCGATTAGAATTACTGCCACATTCTCTAAAAACGTTGGGCTCCACAAAGTGATTCAGAAAACAAAATTGCCAGTTTGAGGTATTCCACCCTTACCTAGTAAATGTTTAAGAGTGAAACTAGAAGCACGGCAAATTACACTGCCTGTAGAGTGCACAGATAGTTCAGTTTCAACCTTGGTGAATAACTGACAACTTATCAGACATATCCATCAGAGAATATGTTGGCGTTGTTGAGACCGGCCCATCTATCACCTAATCCATTGTGAAGCTTCTAACTTGACCCCACACACAGACGACACAACCAGACGACACAACCAATGACTAAATAAATATGGCGTGACAAAACTGGAGGTGAAAATTCACCATGGACAGAAGGCTTGGAATGTGATGGAAGGTTTCAGATAACAACAAGTATCGTAGTTACACTTAACTACAAACTTGGCACATTGATACTAAGGATCGTTAAGTCAGGAAAGTTTCAAATAAAAACGGCGGTTCCATGGCATACATGTAGATGGCACTCTCCACCTATTCAATGTGATGCAGGACATGGCTTTGTGGCTGAGAGCAAGCCTCCAGCTGGCTCTGGTCACCTCAATGGGAGCCGTTTACTGTGGAGGAGTGCCATCCTACGAGAGCAGCCTGGTGCCAGCTATTTAGTATACGGGCTAGCTGCAAGTCACGCTGCCAGGCTCCATTCATAATTATGTGTGCCCTTAAGAAAACCATGTTCTCATGCCCCAAAGTCTTAAGAAACTTACAAAATAAACCGTTTAACAGAATGTGCCCAGCCTGAATGTATTTGTTCTTGAGCTCAGTGTATTCATGAGTGCTGACTGACCGTTGAGCAAAAACGTTGTCCACAATGCCTCTTAGAGGCTTTTCTCAGTTAGTAACACTCTTAATTCCAGCTTTTGGCAAGATCTGTTTTTCTGGATTTATCCTCTTTCCCAAAACACTATTTTGCTTCTGTTGATAGCTACTACTGTATACTCAAAGAACATATCCAATACTATCACAGCTTAGTCTGTTCCATTTTCTCCCTACCATTGAAATTCAGTAATTCAAATGCAATGATACCTACAATCTCTACCTTGAAAATCACCTCAAACTATAATCACTGCATGATTTACGGGCTACATTGGTGTTGAATTCTCAACAGAGTTAACTTTAAAAAGTGAGCTGCCTAAGGGAAATGAGATCCAAAGCCTAAATGTCCTGCACTAATGATGATCACAATTGTTTCCCTATCTGTCACAGGTTGTGCCTACTCAAGCTCGGTACAAGAAACAGAGCTACATTTTCAAGAGGTCAAAGTGCGCTTGTGAAAGCAATCATTAAAAACTGATGTTGCGGTACAACTGTCCCAAAGCTACTTAACTCAGCTATCCTTATCAGGCCACACAAAGTTTAGGCCTACTGCAGCTTTACAAAAACATGACTTTAAAACATCTAGGCCTACACAGACGATGGACTAAAGCTCCACACAGCTATGAAAATGTACAGTACTAGTCAAAAGTTAACATTCCAGGGTTTCTCTTTGTTTTTACTATTTTCTACACTATAAAATTGTGAAGACATCAAAACCATGAAATAACACATATGGAATCATGTAGCAACCAAAAGTGTGTTAAAATCAAAATATTTGAGATTCTTCAAAGTAGAAGAATCCCTTTAACTTTTAACAAGGCAAAGCTGTCAACAAGGCAATCTGTGGAATGTCTTTCCGCCATAATGCCTTTGAGCCAATCAGTTGTGTTGTGACAAGGTATGGGGTGGTAAACAGAAGACAGCACTATTTGGTAAAAGACCAAGTCCATATTATGGCAAGAACAGCTCAAATAAGCAGGGAGAAACAACAGTCCATCATTACTTTAAGACATGAAGGTCAGTCACCCCGGATATTTCAAGAACTTTTGAAGTTTCTTCAAAAACCCACCAAGCGCTATGATGAAACTGGCTCTCATGAGGACAGCCACAGGAAAGGAAAACCAAGAGTAACCTCTGCTGTCGAGGATGAGTTAATTACAGTTTCCAGCCTCAGAAATTGCAGGCCAAATAAATACTTCGCAACATCAACTGTTCAGAGGAGAATGCGTGAATCAGTGCTTCATGGTCAAATTGCTGCAAAGAAACCACAACTAATAGGACACCAATAAGAAGAGACTTGCTTAGGCCAAGAAACTTGAACAATGGGCATTAGACCGGTGGAAATCTGTCCTTAGATCTGATGAGTCCAATTTAGCAATTTTTGGTTCCAACCGCCATGTATTTGTGAGACGCAGAGTAGGTGAACGGATGATCTCTGCTTGGACGTGGGGGTACTTTGCTGGTGACAGTGACTTATTTAGAATTCAAGGCACACTTAACCAGCATGGCTACCACAGCATTCTGCAGATAAACACAACCCCATTTGGTTTGCGCTTAGTGGGACTGTCATTTGTTTTTCAACAGGACAATGACCCAACACACCTCCAGTCTGAGTAAGGGTTAGTCGACCAAGAAGGAGAGTGATGGAGTGCTGCATCAGATGACCTGGCCTCCACAATCACCCAACCTCAACCCAATTGAGATGGTTTGGAATGAGCTGGACCGCAGAGTGAAGGAAAAGCAGCTAACAAGTGCTTAGCATATGTGGGAACTCCTTCAAGACCGTTGGAAAAGCATTCCAGGTGAAGCTGGTTGAGAGAATGCCAAGAGTATACAAAGCTGTCATCAAGGCAAAGGGTGGCTACTTTGAAGAATCTCAAATATATTTTGATTTGTTTACACACCATTTTTTTTTTCTAAACTCAGCAAAAAATGAAACATCCCCTCAATGTCAACTTAGTTTATTTTCAGAAAACTTAGTGCAAATATTTGTATGAACATAAGATTCAACAGAAACTGAACAAGTTCCACAGGCATGTGACTAACAGAAATGTAACAATTGGGGGGGTGGCGTCAAAATCAAAAGTAACAGTCAATGCAGCTGGTGGCCACACCAGACACTAAGTACTGCAGTGCATCTCCTCGTCATGGACTGCACCAGATTTGCCAGTTCTTGTTGTGAGACGTTATCCCACTCTTCCACCAAGGCACCTGCAAGTTCCTGGACAATTCTGAGGGGGAATGGCCCTAGCCCTCACCCTCCGATCAAACAGGTCCCAGACGTGCTCAATGGGATTGAGATCCGGGCTCTTCGCTGGCCATGGCAGAACACTGACGTTCGTGTCTCGCAGGAAATCAGCAATACTGCTCGTTCTGTGCGTGGTGGCATTGTCATGTTGGAGGGTCATGTCAGGATGAGCCTGCAGGAAGGGTACCACATGAGGGAGGAGGTCTTCCCTGTAGCGCATAACGTTGAGATTGCCTGTAATGACAACAAGCTCAGTCCGATGATGCTGTGACACACCGCCCCCCTTCCACCTCCAAACCGATCCCGCTCCAGAGTACAGGCCTCGGTGTAACGCTCATTCCTTCGACGATAAAAGCAAATCCGACCATCACCCCTGGTGAGACAAAACCGCGACTCGTCAGTGGAGAGCACTTTTTGCCAGTCCTGTCTGGTCCAGCGAGGGTGGGTTTGTGCCCATAGGTGGTGATGTTGCTGGTGATATCTGGTGAGGACCTGCCTAACAGGCCTACAAGCCCTCAGTCCAGCCTCTCTCAGCCTATTGCGAACAGTCTGAGCACTGATGGAGGGATTGTGTGTTCCTGGTGTAACTCGGGAAGTTGCTGTTGCCATCCATTGCCTGTCAAGAAGGTGTGATGTTCGGATGTACCGATCCTGTTCAGATGTTGTTACAGGTGGTCTGCCACTGAGGATGATCAGCTGTCCGTCCTGTCTCCCTGTAGCGCTGTCTTAGGCGTCTCACAGTACGGACATTGCAATTTATTGTCCTGGCCACATCTGCAGTTCTCATGCCTCCTTGCAGCATGCCTAATGCACATTCACCCAGATGAGCAGGGACCCTGGGCATCTTTCTTATGGTGTTTTTCAGAGTCGGTAGAAAGGCCTCTTTAGTGTCCTAAGTTTTCATAACTGTGACCTTAATTGCTTACCATCTGTAAGCTGTTAGTGTCTTAATGACCGTTCCACAGGTGCATGTTCATTAGTTGTTTATGGTTCATTGAACAACTATGGGAAATTGTTTAAACCCTTTACAATGAAGATCTGTGAAGTTATTTGGACTTGTACAAATTGTCTTTGAAAGAAAGGGTCCTGAAAAAGGGACGTTTTTTTGTTGTTGCCGAGTTTGTTATTTCATAGTTGATGTCTTCACTATTATTCTACAGTGTAGAAAATAGTTTAAAAAATAACAAATGTAAAAAAAACTTGAATGAGAAGGTGTGTCCAAACTTGACTGGTACTGTTTGCTTTTTTGAGAAGGCCAATTTTATTTTACAAGAGCATGAAAAAGTAACCATCTCTTCTCTAAAATGTGCTTTCACTGTGGGTGATAAGATACTATGACATTTCTATAATCTCTCGCATAATTTCATACAAATGATTGTTCTATATTCAGGTCAGCAAAAGGTTCAGGGCATTGTAAGCACCTGTGCTTACAGGAAGTACATGAAGAGCGTGTGCAATGGTAGTTTTAAGCCACTGGCCTCGATTTCCATTTACACACATATTTCAAGTGAGTAAGAACAGGAAACAGCTTGGGAAATATTGAAATGTTGAGGCAGTATTGAAATGTTGAGGCATGAGCAATACCAGACTTGTTGCTCACAGTTTTTAAGTATGGATTTGAATGTGGTGATGCATGCCTCCTGTGTAAAGGGTGTTTTCTATTTTGCCGTAGGTTTACGGGACTCCATGCAATATGGTCAACATTATTGGAGTGGATGTTTAGGAAACAGGCTACATTTTATTATCCGTTCCCTCACATATCTGAACAAAGCCAACTGACAAAATTTGCACAGTGAACACTTGATTGACTCTTCTGAAGAGGCAGACTTTTCTGGCATATTACCTTTGCAAGATCCCATTCTCTTGTGGTATCACACCATTGATGGCCGCCTGTAAAGAGAGAAAAGACCATGGAAAATGTTGTGTTGCAACTTAATACATTCCTGAAAGCATGCATGTTCCAACATCAAATCCTGATTACTGTAGGTAAATGTCCCCATACCTGGCTACTGCCACGTCCTGCCAATAGAATGACTGCAAAAGGTTGCATTTGAAATCAGTCATGCAAGAAGCGGAGTCACTAACCGCTAATATATTTCAAAACGAAAATCCCCAAATTAAGATTTACAGTAATTACTTCAGAAAGCATTCATACCCCTTGACTAATTCCACATTTGTGGTTATAGCCGGAATTCAAATTTCTAAAAACATGCTTACACTGTCATTATTGGGTATAATTGGGTCAGATTTTTTATTTTATATTTTCAAAGCTATTTGATAAATCTTCTGTAAATTTATTGGAAATTAAACACAGAAATATCTAATTTCCATAAGTATTCACACCCCTAAGTCAATACATGTTCAACTCACTTTTGGCAGCAATCACAGCTGGGAGTCTTTCTGGGTAAGAGCCTTGCGCAGATTGAAGTTAAAATTGTAACTCGGACTAGAGGTCGACCAATTATAATTTTTCAACGCCGATACCGATAATTGGAGGACCAAGAAAAGCAGATACCGATTAAATCGGACGATTTTTTTATTTGATTTATTTGTAATAATGACAATTACAACAATACTGAATGAACACTTATTTTAACTTAATATAATACATCAATAAAATCAATTTAGCCTCAACTCAATAATGAAACGTTCAATTTGGTTTAAATAATACAATAACAAAGTGTTTGAGAAGGAAGAAAAAGTGCAATATGTGCCATGTAAAAAAGCTAACTTTTAAGGGTTAGGGTTAACCCTAACCCAAATGACGTTGTCGCTAACGTTTAAGTTCCTTGCTCAGAACATGAGAACATATGAAAGCTGGTGGTTCCTTTTAACATGAGTCTTCAATATTCCCAGGTAAGAAGTTTTAGGTTAAGGTTATTATAGGTCTATTTCTCTCTATACCATTTGTATTTCATATACCTTTGATTATTGGATGTTCTTATAGGAACTTTAGTATTGCCAGTGTAATATTATAGCTTCCATCCGTCTCCTAGCCCCTGCCTGGGCTAGAACCAGGAACACCGACAACTGCCACCCTTGAAGCTTCGTTAACCATCGCTCCACAAAAGCAGCGGCCCTTACTCCAAGTCTCAGAGCGAGTGATGTTTGAAACGCTATTAGCGCGCACCCCGCTAACTAGCTAGCCATTTCACAGCGGTTACACCAGCCTAATCTCGGGATTTGATAGGCTTGAAGTCATAAACAGCGCAATGCTTGAAGCAAAGAGCTGCTGGCAAACGCACGAAAGTGCTGTTTTAATGAATGCTTATGAGCCTGCTGCTGCTTACCACCGCTCAGTCAGACTGCTCTATCAAATCATATAATTAATTATAACATAATAACACACAGAAATACAAGCCTCAGGTCATTAATATGGTCAAATCCGGAAACTATCATTCCGAAAACAAAAAGTTTATTCTTTCAGTGAAATACGTAACTGTTCCGTATTTTATCTAACAGGTGGCATCCATAAGTCTAAATATTCCTGTTACATTGCACAACCTTCAATGTTATGTCATAATTACGTAAAATTCTGGCAAATTAGTTCGCAACGTGCCAGGCGGCCCAAACTGCTGCATATACCCTGACTATGCCTGCAATGAACGCAGGAGAAGTGACAATTTCACTAGTTTAATATTGCCTGCTAGCAATTTCTTTTAACTAAATATGCAGGTTTAGAAATATGTACTTCTGTTTATTGATTTTAAGAAAGGCATTGATGTTTATGGTTAGGTACATTCGTGCAACGATTATGCTTCTTTCGCAAATGCACTTTTGTTAAATCATCCCCCGTTTGGCAAAGTTGGCTGTCTTTGTTAGGAAGAAATAGTCTTCACAGTTCGCAACGAGCCAGGCGGCCCAAACTGCTGCATATACCCTGACTCAGAACGCAAGAGAAGTGACACAATTTCCCTAGTTAAAGGAAATTCATGTTAGCAGACAATATTAACTAAATATGTAGGTTAAAAAATATATACTTGCGTATTGATTTTAAGAAAGGCGTTGATGTTTATGGTTCGGTACACATAGGTGCAACGACAGTCCTTTTTTCGCGAATGCGCTTGTTAAATCACCCATTTGGCGAAGTAGGCTACGACTCAATGATAAATTAACATGCACCGCATTGATTATATGCAAGGCAGGACAAGCTAGATAAACTAGTAATATCAACCATGTGTAGTTAACTAGTGATTATGTTAAGTATGATTGTTTTTTTACAAGATATGTTTAATGCTAGCTAGCACCTTACCTTGGCTCCTTGCTGCACTCACATAACAGGTAGTCAGCCTGCCACGCAGTCTCCTAGTGGAGTGCAATGTAATCGGCCATGATTGGTGTTCAAAAATGCCGATTACTGATTGATATGAAAACTTGAAATCAGCCCTAATTAATCAGCCATTCGGATTAATCGGTCGACCTCTAACTCGGACACTCAGGAACATTCACCGACTTCTTGGTAAGCAACTAGCGTAGATTTGGACTTGTGTTTTAAGTTATTGTCCTGCTGAAAGGCGAATTAATCTCCCAGTGTCTGGGGGGAAGAAGACAACCAAGTTTCTCTAGGATTTTGCCTGTGCTTAGCTCCATACAGTTATTTTTTTTTATACTGAAAAACTACGCAGTACTTAACGATTACAAGCATACCCAAAACATAATGCAGCCACCATTATGCTTGAAGAAATTAAGAGTATTACTCAGTAATGCGTTATTGGACTTGCCCAAAAACATAACACTTTGTATTGTGGACAAAAAGTTAATTGCTTTGCCACATTTTTTGCAGTATTATGTTAGTGCCTAGTTGCAAACAGGATACATGTTTAAATAAAACTATTTTTGCACACAGAGCCCATGCAACTTATGTGACTTAAGCAAATGTTCACTCCTGAATTTATGTAGGCTGGCCATACGAAAAGGGTTGAATTCTTGACCTAAGACATTTCCGCTTTTCATTTGTAATTAATTTGTAAAAAATATAATCCCACTTCGACATTTTGGGGTAGTGTGTTTAGGCAGTAAAACAGCAAAATATGGAAAAAGTCAAGGGGTGTGAATTATTGCTGAAGGCAATGTAGATAGGATGATATGAATATATAGAGATGACAAATCACAGGAGAACAGATCATTCATAAAAATAAAAATAAAAAGAGGTTGAAATGTCAGACTGTAGGCCTCAGGAAAATGATTTATTGTGAAACTGATTTTAGGGAACTGTAGAGGATTGAGAGAGCAGCAAGAGGACAGTGCTAGCAGCGAGTAGTTTTGACCCACTGTTAGGAACCTATTGGAAGTGAGAGCTCTAGAACAGGGGGGATATCCAGCAGTATTTGAAAACAGTACAGAACATACCATAAACTACTAGGGACATAAACAGAAAATATGATAAAATGATTACTGGGTCCAAGGGGCACTGACAGTATTTAACATTGTTTGCTGTCCTGTACCAACAGGTCTCTTGTCAATTTTGCTCAACCTAACAGCAACACAAAGGAAGTGCAAGGTCATCACATTAACAGATGCGTCTAACCATCGCTGATGCACTCTAATCTGACTACCAGTCTCTTTAGCTAACATTTCACTCCTTGCAATTGCCAAAGAGCCTGGCCTTTCGGCCATCTCAACATTTAATATGCGCTGGATATACGGCGGAGTTGCTCATTGGTTGTTGGAAATAACACATTTTCCATAACATGTGGCGCCTAAAAATAGAATTAGTTATAACAAAGTCTAACACATTTTGTGGTTGGAATTGCAGAATGTATTATTTTGAGAATTTAGACATGCGCTAGCAACTTGACACACTGCTTTCGTCTGGACAAAAGTGAGCTCATTAATGATAGAATGTTCATATTTGAAGACGGCATAAAAGCCAGTCTCTTTGGCACATGACATGGCGTGGATTAGCTGAAGAGACTGGTACCCAGACTACTTAGGCCCTGCTTGCTTGCTCTGAATAGCTGCCAGCACAAGAACAGCACTCTGCTAAATATAGCACACCCCCATTAAAAAACAAAAACTTTATGATAAAGGGTTACATTGTAAAAAATAATAATAATAATTTCCGAACATTCCACAAGGATCAGTTTCATACTGCTCCTTTGAATCTCTAAATTTAAATCAAAACTGTCAGGAGACATTCTTTATATGCACATTAAAGACAGGGTAGTAGCCCAAATTACGTTGTCTCTGACAACTGGATAGACATGGTAATGATGGGGCAATGTTGACTGAAACGTCACAATCAAGGGGCTGATACATCTCAGTAATAAGTGTACCATTTCTGTTAAAATAGAAAACAAACTGAAATAGGTAACAAAATCACACTGTGTGCTTTTAGTGGCTATGCTTTTTGCTTATTTGGTCAATTGAACTGGATTTAAAGTTGCAGTAACTAGAACGCACCAGTGCCCAGTTGTACTGTAGCATGGTTTGATTTTGTCAGGTTCACCATGTAGACTAAGCCTTTGTGGATATCATGAGTAGAGAATTGTGAATTAAGCCTACCTAGGCCATCATTTGATATAAATAGGTCTTCATTTAATAAATGTTAGCACAGAGTAAATGGACCATCACTAGACATGAGCCTACATAGTTTAACTGCAAAACTAATAAAGTACATTGAATTGATTGAATGTTGATTGAACAACAAAAATGCTGGCATTATATTCCAGAAATTACCACATATAACAGTAGTATCACTGTAAAGCACATACTGAAATATAAACCTATAACTCACATTACTCAAAGGTACATGCACCACTAAAGGCTGTAGTTAAACCATTTTAACAGCTAAATAAATTGATTATATACTTCCAATTTATAAGAAGAAAATTGAGTCTTGTTCGTATGACCTACTGATGTTTGAACTTACCACTAAATCCCAATTATTGAGTTCTAAGAGCGTGATTGCCTCTGCAATGTCGTCAATGCCAGTGCAAGCCTGTTAGAAAAACAGAAACACAAGTCATGTACATAACACAAAGACCAATAGAAAGTGTAATTGAGCAGCTACGGTGCTAACTGACAACACCAGGGTTATGGGTTTGATTCCTGCATTGACAACTGAATGTGTGTCACTATGACCTGTACTGTGTAGCTAAGTCACTTTGGATAAAGCATCTGCTAAAAACACATAGCGCCTACATGCCAGCTCATTACAAACAAACATAGTTATAGCAGATTTGTTTGTTGTATTAAGAGATTGAGTTTATAACTAACTTACAAACTGCTCCACGTTCCCAAATGTGCCTCACCAATAAATTAAATGGACACATGTGGAAAGTACAATACTTGCATAAATTACCATTATCAGTACATAACACTAAATGATACTGTAATTACCTGTTATCAACTATCCTATGTAACTATGTATCTAGTCCTTAATGAATAAGGCTCCTCCACTCAGTACATCACTGGGTGGTTTGACTGACAAGTTATAATAGGTTATTATCAGTATCAAGACATGTTACAGTGAACTAGTTATTTCCATTGCACTAACCACCTATGCTAAAGCTAGTATTAATGTGACATTGAAAGGATTCTGCAGATTTAGCTGCATGAAGCCTAATGTGGTTTAAAGAGGAGCTAAAAAGGAGAGCATGTACTGTGAAGCAATTCTGTCATCATGGATAGCCGTCTTAACGATTTATGATTTACGCGGCGACTAGTGGGCAGACTGGAGCTCCTACATCACATAAAATTAAGTTATCAAAAACTGATAACAGCCACAAAAATGCTGAAGAACACAGAGCATCAATGTGATGTGTAAATGCAGGCTATTCTTTGGGTGCTGAAATACGTTTATTTACACATACATACACATATTTTCCCCAGGTCGTTGCTGTAAATCAGAATGTGTTCTCAGTCAATTTACCTGTTAAAACAACGATTACATCTAGAAAAGAAAAAAAAAGTCATTTTCTGTGACGTCGGAACTCCAGTCCGCCCACACTAGTCACTGCTCAACTTCATCGTCATTTTTTTTAGCCATTAATCCGTTTTACAACAAGGAAAGGGTTTGGCCTGCCTGGATGTCCTTGTCCAATCGCGCTCTAGCGACTCCTTGTGGCCGGGCACATGTACGCTGACACGGTCGCCAGGTGTACGGTGTTTCCTCTGACACATTGGTGCGGCTGGCTTCCGGGTTAAGCGAGCAGTGTCAAGAAACATTGTGGCTTGGCAGGGTTGTGTTTCGGGGGACGCACGGCTCTCGACCTTCCCCTCTCCCGAGACCGTACAGGAGTTGCAGCGATGGGACAAGCCTAACTACTAATTAGATATCATGAAATTTGGGAGAAAAAGGGGCGACATTTTTTTTAAATTGTAAGTAAAAATAACAATAGGCCTACGAGAAGGAGAGACAAAAATAATAGGACGTCCATCTAACTGGAGGAAATTATTGTCCGACAAATGATTTAAGAAGCACTACCCCAACAATGAAAAATAGTAGATATGTGCAGTGTGCACTCGACCTTGGGTTATTGCCGATGCGCTCCACTGGCGCCAATAAAATAGGCTATACTATTGTTTGCTCAATTAGGTTGAGAATTATGCGCTTGTATTTTCAAATATTGCGATAAGCTTGGCCTCTACTTTTCAGTCACAAATCAACAATAATCTGCTCAAATTGCACGTGCTGCCTTCCCTTCCGACAGTAGGCAATGTGATTTAAAACCATCCACAATTTATTTAAGTAGCTAATGATCCTCTGTGCCCAAATCATGATTTAGTTTACTATATTGAATGATTATATTTATTTATGTATAGATGGGAGTAGGCTAATTAGGCTATACAATTTTGGCAATTTAAATCAAAATGTGCTTTTGGGAAAGCTTCCCCTTATGGACACGCCGCCTATGCTTGCATATAAAAAACGGAACGCACTTAACCTCCATTCCCTATTCGATTGCAGGCTACGGATTATTTTGTTTGTGGGCCATTCTAAATCAAATAATTCCACATACACACTAGATTGCTGACAGGTGTATAACATTTTTGCACACAGCCATGCAATCTCTATAGACAAACATTGGCAGTAGAATGGCCCGTATTGAAGACCTCAGTGACTTTAAACGAGGCACTGTCATTGGCTGCCACCTTTCCAACAACTCAGTTTATCAAATTTCTGCCCTGGTCAACTATAAGTGCTGTTGTTGTGAAGTGGAAACGTCTAGGAGCAAAAAACGGCTCAGCCCGGAAGTGGTAGGCCACACAAGTTCACAGAACAGGCCCGCCGAGTGCTGCTTCCAACTTTGTGGCAACATTTTAAGGATGGCCCTTTCCAGCATGACAACACCCCTGTGCACAAATTGAGGTCAATACAGAAATGGATTGTCGAGATCGTTGTGGAATAACTTGACTGGCCTGCACAGAGCCCTGACCTAAACCTCATTGAACACTTTTGGATGAACGCAGACTGCGAGCCAGGCCTAATCGTCTAAAATCTGTGCCCAACCACTTTTGGTCATGTAGTGTATATTAGTAGGCAATATTTTATTTTAACCTTTATTTAACTAGGCAAGTTAAGAACAAATTATTATTTTCAATGACGGCCTAGGAACAGTGGGTTAACTGCCTGTTCAGGGGCAGAACGATAGATTTGTACCTTGTCAGCTCGGGGGTTTGAACTAGTCCAACGCTCTAACCACTAGGCTACCCTGCCGCCTGATATGAAAGACCAGATAAAATTAAGAATAGTCTGCTGGATGACAATATTATCAAGTGCTTGTCAAATTGTGAAGAGACTGATGAAACATGTGGAGCAGAGCTCATCATGCAGCCTTAGAATGTATAAAAAATCTAAACATATAGCCTAACGTTTGTATTACAACTAAAGTTGTAAATAAATTGCATAAATAACTAAAGATAAGAGGACCCCTTTCTTTGTTAACTGCTCAACACAGAATGTACATACTCCCTCGGGAAATCGTTTGGGGAAATTTTTGTTCAGCTATGTTCAACTGTATTCTTCATACTATTAAAATAATGCAAAATGATGCCATGGAACTCTGGGCAAATCTTGTCTGCTAAATGAACTAGTGTAGCCCACAGCCATATGGCATTGCCAGATCAGGGGCTAACATAAGGACAACTCAGAATATGCTATTCTGTTCTTCTGAAATTAGGCTAAAGAAACATATGAAGAAAATGTAGCCTAAAATAAAATTTATTTATTGTGATGGTGTGGGTTATATTAAATGGATTAATTCTCCTTCTTAAAATATAAATGTTAAAAAAGGTCTGCATTAGTGGCTTGTAGGCTATGAGTGGAAGCCAGGAGATGCTAAACGTGTTTGTTATTTAATGGTCAATTACTGTGAGACTGGTAGTTATTTGCATTTCAATCACCAGCTGAGAAAATGTCATGAATGCCACAGCACTATTCAGACTGCAATTAGATGATAATATTTGGGTCAACTGTACATAGTGTGTTCTGTGAGTGTCACTGAGTAGGCTGATACACCATTTCATGAGTGCACAATCCATAGGTTTGGTTGTACAGTCACATATAAGTATGACCCCAATGCAATTCTGAAAATAATTCAGATATCCAGAGTGCGATCTAAACAGATGTACTTTAAAACAAATCCAAATAACTAATTACAACAAAAGACAAATATAACATTCAAACCTTGTTTAACATTATTTGGTCAAATTGTGTCATTATTTTACTATTTTATCCGTTTGCATCAGTTTCATTGGGTACTTTTATTTTGAAGGCGACCCGCGGATTCCACTATTGTTCCTCACGCCAATGTTGTTCACAACACACTGGTATGGCTAGCCTAAAGCTTGATTTTATTCAGTCACGTGGTGCACTGTGTTCTTCAGCTTTTTTGTGGCCTTGTTATTCAACGACCTGTTATCAGGATGATATAAAGTTCATTTGAACGTTAGGTAGCTAGCCAACTGACTTACCTGGCTAATAAATCATCACCACTTTACAGATAGTCAACCTTATTCCAGCTCATACTTTCAAACACTAGAGCAGGGACACACACTACATAAGAAATTCAAGTCTCTGCTACCTAGCTCAACAGTGACCAAGCAAGTTAGCCAGCCATCTGTCAGTTGAATATTTACAATTCATGGCTAATTTATCTAAAGAGGACACCAAGCTAACTATATCATATTTAAATCCATGTTAGTCTGCTTTGTTGTTACTAGTAGCTAGTGAGCTAGCAACTGACGTCTAGCCATCTAGCTACTAGACTGGCATACCACATTAGTTGGCCAGCGAACGTTAGCTCATTTTGGGGGCTGACAGCTTTACGAAATGCTCTATAACAATGTAATTCTAAAATACCCCAAACGCACCTGTGTTTACTTACACACACTTTGTTAAAATGCATCAACTTATTGATAAGCGGGACAGTGGTGCAGCTCAATTGGCTAACGTTAGCTGGCTTGTTAGCTAGTTAGCATGCTAAGTAAGCGTTAACACGCTAGCTAGCGAAATGTGTTTGCCTTGTCAGCTGACGAGACAGGACTGTTGACATTGACACTGCCTATCAATGTACGTTACGATTCAACATAAAGTAAGTAAGTAGCTAGCTTTGTTATTGTGACATGAGGAAAGTTGGAACCCACCTGAAAGTCAGCCAAAATAATTTCTCTGTCCATGTTGTTTTCGCTATCAGAGGCCATCGCAGTGACTGGCTAAAACGCTAGCAAGCTATTTTTCTTCTATCGCTTGCTATCTCGCTTCACTCACTCAGGCAAAGGGTCACTAGATATCATGTAAATATCGTCTTAAGTTAACTCAAGACATCAACATGCGCCAGATGTCTAAGGAGCAAATGCCACACTTTGGGTTGGTTTGTACAGCTTGTATGAATTTCAATTCTCTGTTATCGTCAGTATTCACTGCTATGTCTTCGCTTTACGGCAACCGCAAAGTTGGGTATGGTTCATCTTGCTGTAACGTTCTGAACAAATATACATTCAATGTATAGAGCGCGAATGGGTCGACAAAGAGTTCGAGGGCTCTATTTTTTTGAGAACCCATTTGATTCTATGCATTTAATTTTCTATTTGCAACATTGGAACCTTTCGCCTTCACGGTATGCCCAAATTGTCGCATCGTGAGGAAGCTCAGCTGTTATTCTTAAAGTGACAATTCTCTTTGATAAATAAATTTCATTGTACTCCATACCAGTAGCATATGCAAGGCAATAAAAGCATGCCTATCAGGACAACCCATCAAAGGAGACAGAAAATGTAGATCAGTTATTTTTTGCATTTTCAAATTGAAAATGGACCAATAAAGCAAGTTCTGTATTGTTGTATATTTTACTGTATTGTATTGTACTAGACCACAAAACCAGAAATAGCCCACATAACGGATTCATTTGTTTTAACATTAGCCTTACTTTTGAGCTTTCACATCAAATGTTTAATAAACTACTATGAGAAAACAACACAAACTCCAATGGACTGCTCCAATGGCCCACACTGTGCGTACTGAAGGCCTATAGCCAACATTTCTCATGTCTCACAAGACGGAAATCTCTCATTCTAAAAATGTTTAACATAATGATTTAAGTAGCCTAAGTTATTCATTTGACATAAAAGGCTTACAAATAGGGATAAGCAATATTCTTTCCAATGGTCATCTTACATAATAACATTTTTGAATAGGCATGAGTTTAGTAGACTTAGCTAGCATAGGCCCTACACCTGTCTTTCCCCCATCATAACCCAAATTCTAGGTTGTTTTTATTTGTAAATTGAGTCTTTTAACAATGTATAGCTTTAAAATATGGTTAAACTATCAATCTCATGGAATATCAGTCTTTCCAATCTACTCTGTCGATCAATGTTTCCCATCCCTCATTTTACCAAACAAAGTGACCGGGTCAGGCTGTGAAATTGCAGACTTGGCCTTCAATACCTAATCTAGGCATGCTGACCTCATTGATAACAAAATCATAATGCTTATGTTTGTATGCATAGGCCTAGGTTATATCCAAAATGACTGATTGAATATATCATGTTTTTGACAGGTAGGCTTACCTACACTCTCACTATGATATGACTAGTTTGTGCAGAAAATGGCTCTGCTTCTGTGCTCTCAAGTTTAATTGTTGCCTTTGCCAGAGACATGACAACCGAACCTAACCAGAGAGCAATATGAACTGTTCTGGAACAACATTCCGTGGCATATTTTAGTTATGAAAATGTGATCTTGTGGTTGCACTCGGGAAAGTAGCCTAGGACGCTATCGTCATAACTGCAGCCTCTGCAGCCTTTTTGGTGATCACTGTTTTCAGTCCCGCCCTCTCGCTTTTGTCGACTGTTATGCGTTCGGATTCCGTATTTGAAAAATAGGCTAAAAGTGATGTCAAGAACAGCCTTTTTTCCTCAAATACTGACTTCCAACCAGTCGAATGAATTAACTAATTCAACATATGATGGCAAGGGTAAGGAGGTGTCGTATGTAGGAGAATGTTATATGAATGAAGGCTAGACTATACATTGAAATGTGTGTAGGCTATGTTAAGATATATTCCTACATGATTAGGCTACACCTACCCGGCATATGCCTGTTACAGACTGAACTTGAAACTACTTAGCCCATGGTGTGGTTGATTTCATTTATTTACTCAACTTTAACAAGTTTAGTAGCGTAAATCTGTTCAGTGATGCTGCTACAGTAATGTGCTCAGCGGAATATGCTAATAAACGTCAATATCAAATGACTAAACTGTTCCCGCGCACTGTCCCGAACAAACACTTTAGGCTACTATTAATGAAGCAAAGAAGGACGATATCCAGACCGTGTATCGTCATTTGAAAATGGGCGGGAAGTGTACATAAAACTCTGAACAAGCATCTCTCCAAATGTCATTGGATGACTTAACGTTGTCAGAATGTTTTTTTTCTAAACTATCTTTCTCAGCCCCGGACTGGTAAGAGAGCAAGTCGACAATCAGAAGCTACAAACTTACAAGCCCTAACGAAACGGCAATGTTCCATGGATACAGTTGCAGCAGGACATCATAGGCAACGTTTTTGAGAGCAGGAGACAGACCAACATTTTGGAGTTGCAGATAAGTTGCACCTGTAGGCTAACCTGTATCGTCAGTCCGGAAGGGTAGTATATAGCCAAATTGTTGAGTTGGATAGAATCTTTCAGAATAACACGGGTCTATAAATTAACCATGGGAAAAACCCTGAACACTCTTTTAGAATCTCAAACGTTATCACGTGAACGGGGTTCATGAATAAAGATAAACCTCAACTCTGCAGGCTGGACGATTGGAATTAGTTTTTAGTTTTTCAACTTCGTGCATCTTGGTCTACAAGTGGGCATCCAACATTCCAATCCAATGTGATAAAAAATTTTATCATTTTTAAGGAAGGTGGTGATGACCATACACTTGAGTTGGAAATGGCGTGACATCCATGTTTTCCGTGCTGATGCGAGTTGTTACATTGGGATGGTATTAAAAAGGGAGGCGGACCCTGGCAGTGTACCAACTTCTTTCAGGCTACAGACTATTTACTACATTTTCGCAGTCCCTTGCGTCACAACCAAGAAGACGTATACCATCAAAATCATTCACACATACCTTAGTATCAACTTGTGAAACCTGTATCATATAACATTATTCTCTTTATGGTTTTCGTCCACCAAGAATGGCTGGAGGGGCAAACAGACTGAGCAGCGCATCTGCAAGAGGAGACTTAGCAGAAGTCGAGATGTTATTACAGAACGGAGCAGATGTTAATGAAAACAATGTATTCGGCAGGACACCGTTACAGGTTGGTTCTGCATTTGATTTTATAAACATGTAAATCTATAAATTCATGATTCAGTCTATTTGATCGATTTGAACTTAAACTACCACATCTTAGCATATGTGTGTTAGTATAGCCTAATGTAAAATGGACTAAACTGCGTGCTTTATTGACAAATAAAGTGTTAAAATTATCCAGAGGATACACTTTCTGTAACATGGACTATATATATACTTGATCCAAATGATTTTGAACGAATAGTCTAATATAGCATAAAGAGAATAGGCTGTGTTGGGTGTCATATTTTAAATTGTATGATTTATGGAGAGTGCAGCAAAGTGACTTGTAGGCCTTAATTTAGTAGCATTATGTGAACCACTAAAACCCCCAATGTAGACTAGAATAATGATGTACACCTATTCGTGATTTACCAGAAATTGTATTTGCAATGCATTATATATTTGTTGTTGTTGAATATATTCATATTTTTTACATTCTGTAGACTAAAAAGTTTAGCAGGTTAATATATCTTGATAAGGATGGGTTCAAACATTATGAAAACTTGTCAATCATTGAATGATATGATAATGTGTTTATATTTATAAAGAAGTATCATTGCTCAATAGTGATAATTAAAGAAGATAATATAGTCAAGACCTTGATGCTTGACCTCATGCACTACTCTTTGGACAAGCATGCACACTCAAACACATAGGCCTATGAAACATGTCATTGGTTTCAACAAGACTATTTCTTCAATTTTAAGCTTATAGATAAAACACTAATTTGCTGTTTCTTTATGTCATGACACATTTATGTGGGTTGATCACTTGGTTGGTTAGGCTATATTTATACCGCCGTGGCATACCTCTGAATATCTGCCTTTGACCACATGGGGAATCTCCAAATGCAATGTTTGCTTTAGAAATGTAACTAAGTTTACTGTTTTCTCAAATTACACAATCAAACTCATGTAAAACTAGCAAATTGCAGATTGTGAAAGACTGTTGATTTGGACAGTTCATGACCAGACTGGATAGATTTTCAGGCTAATCTCTTACCATGTTATAGGGTCCAGGGTGCAGATGAAAAGGGCTGAAAGTGGTTAATTGACCCAACCACACGTTTTTGTTGAATGTATAACTCCAATTTAGGCCTATACTCAAATTCAAAGTGCTCTATAAGATTTACCTTAGTACATAAGAAAACGATATAAGTATGACATGTATCCTCACGCACAAACTGTAATACACTATTAGTATCACTCCTCTCTTCCAAATGAAAAATATATGTCATGGCTATTAATTCTATATGCCTAATAATGATGACGACGAACTAAGGCTCTATGATTTATTAGAAGATAATAGGTTTACATCATTTAGGTAAAAGACGAATGAAAAAAGGTTAACACAATGAATACATAATACATTGTTATGTGGTTTAGATTCGTTTTTTATCGTTCCTTTTGAAAACAACAGATGTAAATCTAGACGTGTCTCTCCCCCGGCAACAAAGCCCTAAATAATTCCTATTTTCCTTAAAACAGTATACTTCTTACAGCCTTCATGTTCTGTCTTTGCATATACTATACTATATAAGTATTCCCGCTCTCAACCAGCTCTGATATTCGATTATATCCCCCCCCCCCCCCCCCTTTTTTTTTCTTCTTTCTTTCTTACATATTTTTTTTACAGGTGATGAAACTTGGTAACCCCGCCATCGCCGAAGCGCTGCTGAGGGCGAACGCAAATCCAAACGTGCGCGACCATGTCAGAGGTCTCACCATCACTCATGACGCTGCAAGGGATGGATATGCAGACACCTTACACGTACTGATGGATCATGGCGCAGATGTTAATCTCCTGGACAATGATGGCAATCTTCCATTGCATCTAGCCGCAAGAGAAGGCTATCTTGATGTGGTCCAGCTCCTTGTTGGTTGTACGATGGAAGCCACAAGGTGCAACTCCAAAGGCCACACACCTTATGATCTGGCGACTATGAACCATAGAGTATCCATTGCGCAATACATTCAGGGGCACACTAATTAATTAATATATATCGGACAATCCTGGCTGGGATAGCGAGGTGGTAGGCCTGCATAAGAACGAGGAAGAAAGTAGCAAAAACATGTAGGTCCATCTACCTCTCTCTCTGGTTACAATGTATTTGGATGTTTTTCAGACATGATAGCCTCAATTCTCAATCATAAAGGAGGACCCTAGCATAAAGGAGGACCCTAGCATGAAGGAGGACCCTAGCATAAAGGAGGACCCTAGCATGAAGGAGGACCCTAGCATGAAGGAGGACCCTAGCATAAAGGAGGACCCTAGCATGAAGGTTTCCTCCAAACTTAATAAGAAAACATTCGTTTTTGACTCCAATTTTCTCCATCGCAGAACAAATGTGTCGAGATTTTTTGCCACTGGAATGATCATTTGAATCTATTTAATATATTAAAGCATTTTTAGGCCGACAACATTTCCCTAACAACATCTCCAGCTGCTTTGTTTCTATTTTCTTCTCATGTTTTTCCGATATTTCCTAGTGGTACACGTAAGGTGGGGATTTGTCTTTCAAATTCAATTCACTACCAACATTTTAACTATTTGAGATGTGGGTTTGATACTTCAACGACTTTTTAAAATTAAATGAGGAACAATATTTTATTGTTTAACTTCAAGACCATAGGCTGTAGGTATTAGAATAGATGACCCTCTTCATCCAAGGTAGCCTACTCTTGTGCGCATAGCAAATGTCTTATTTTGTCCCGATAGCCCATTTTGTTAATTAAACCCATGCTATTTTGAGTAATAACCCAGTGACCTAGGCCTACCTTCATTCTTCTTGTCCAGACCATTGGTCATAAATTATCAATCTAATGGTAGCCTGACTGTATCGGCAATTATTTTCGATTTTACGTGCACTTGTAAATAATCAAACAAATAGATTTTGTAAGGAACTGTGAAAGCACGCGTTTACTAATATTCACGTTTTATTTTTTTTACCAAAGACAACAACTGTCTGCAGGTCTTACCTGATTTTCTGTTTGGCTTTTAGATAGCAATTTGGTTGAAATATAATGTACGTAGGGCTATACTACCAGTATGCCTCGTTTTACTGTATTATCTTCTATTTGAATATGGCTAATCGAGGATTTTCACTGTTTGATTTGTGAGACGAATAAATTCATTTGTCCACTGATTATTAGAAGTTTGCGTCATTTTTAAAATAATTTGCCATTTTTTTATATCCCCCCTGAGGCCACTCAGCACTGCTGATGTGATCAACCAATAGTGATTGTTCCATACGATATAGTATTTTAATAATTCAAGGAAAATATAGGCTATTGAAAGTAGGCATACCCTACCTTGGAATGAAGTATATGAGCTGGACCGAAATACTAGGGGTCACAATGAAACTATAAAAAATATTGTTACTCCAAACATTGGCTAGACATCTGCTTTGTTTCTACATTTATTGTCACTGTGATTTTGAAATCATGTAATGTTAGTTTTAAGGTGGCTATAGATTTGCTACATTTTTATGGTACTATTCAAGCCATCGAATGTCTATCTTTGACAGGCAATTCCTATATATATATATTATTTTTATTCCTTTGCAAATTAACAGCGCAATGAACATTCAAATACGAACTTCAAACATTCACGACTTGTGGTGGCCACTTGGAGAAAAGCACAGCAAAGCCATAGCTTATAGGCCTAACCTGCTACCTTAGGTTAGGTGAGGGGGAACATGCCCAATTTCTGTCCCACGGTCATATTTGAGAAGTTTGGCGCTTTGAATGGCAATATCATTTGTCTTTTAAAAACGTTTATATTTTTTTGAAATAAGTTTAGTCAAACTGTGAAGGGCTATGTAATACCCTCATGAACATAATGTGGATCACTTCTTTCTAGTCATGTTGGCTATGTAGGCTATCTAATCATGTTGTCTCCCAAACAAGCTTAGTTAATACAAGCAAAGCGATGAGACTACTTTATTTCAATTGGGATAGGCCTACAGTCCAGCCATCAAGACAAAAGTAATCAAGTATGCTTGAATGTAATGATCCCTTTTACGACACATTCAATCAAATGTACTTTTGCAGTGTTGTTTTGGCGGTGTCGGAGGTGGAACTCCGTCGGTTTTATTTTCATATCATTGAGTTATATTAGCCCAACCGGCCGGCAGATGGCGCTATTATTCCTTTGAAGTTGTCATCTGCATCCAACTGGAATGTTTGCAGCAGGGTATAGACCCACACAGAGGAGGTGTTATAATACCCATAAAACCCAGTGGTCAAACAGGGAAATGGTTCCAATCGTTTTTTCACAATTCATTTTTCCCATAGAGGATTTTAGAGACACTTAAAATTAGGGCTGTGTTTTGTGTATGCTTACCCTGGCGTGACGTTTTCATAACCACATACATCTCTGACAAGGTGACTTTTATCAATATATTCGTCTCTATTTACTCTCAGATTCGAAAATGCTAATTAGCTTTAAAATAGACATCAAAACAAAAAATCTGCAAATTAGCATTTCATTTTGGGGGATAAATACAGGCGAATATATTGATAAATTCACCTTGTCCTAGAGAGATTTACACGGTTATCAAAACGTCACCCCAGGGTAAGCCTACACGAAACACAGCCCTTATTTGAAGTGTATCTAAAATCCCCAATGGAAAAAATGAAAGGTTGAAAAACGATTGGAACCATTTCCCTGTTTGACCGCTAGGTTATATGGATGTTATTATTATTTCTCTGTATATGAACCAGGGGGCCAGGATTCCTGTCTGCAAGCACGCTTTCCACTGTGCTCAGAGGGCACTTTCGGTACTGCAGTTTAGCTGAAGTCAAGCCCAAAAGGAAAATTCCCATCGACGGCCCCATAGAGAAGTCCCAAAAAAATAAATAAATAAAACACTTTTGTTATCACCTTTGAGCCAAAACGATCTATATTATTATTTAAGTTATTGTCCTCAAGGCTGATTTTTACACAGCCGCAGATATTAAAATTTTATATTCATCCAATATCTGTTATATTTCTGGATGACATGATGAAGTTGTTGCCACTCTGCTCCATTGCTCACTGTAAGCGCTAGTGCGCAGGCGTTATAGGCTCTGTGAAGCCGATAGCGACCACCACGAAACAGTGTTTGCGAACATGAGTAGATTACATTGAAAACAACAGGCATCCATCTTGGACGCAGTCTCTAGTTCATAGATAGCTCTAGGCGCTATTATTCCTTTTATGTCGTTTGACATCTGTGTCCAACAGGAATGTATGCAGCCGGCTATGCACTTGTGTCCCCGGGCAACCAGCTCATACATAAAACATCCTCCATTCAGGTTGCAAGGGTGTAGGTTTCCTCCTCAACTAGCTTTAATGGCAAGCTGCTGGAAAAAAATAAGCTGGAAAAGTATGCATACAGTCTTAATCAAACAACATTTTCCACCACCATGCTAGCTAAAGTGGCTAAAGCTTCTTCCTGATGTTCAGCCAATCAGGTTTCAGCAGTCTGTTGTTTACCCCTGGCTGAAATATGTTTTTTTAATTTATTTTTAGATTTTACCTTTATTTAACCAGGTAGGCAAGTTGAGAACAAGTTCTCATTTACAATTGCGACCTGGCCAAGATAAAGCAAAGCAATTCGACAGATACAACGACACAGAGTTACACATGGAGTAAAACAGACACACAGTCAATAATACAGTATAAACAAGTCTATATACAATGTGAGCAAATGAGGTGGGAAGGGAGGTAAAGGCAAAAAGGCCATGGTGGCAAAGTAAATACAATATAGCAAGTAAAACACTGGAATGGTAGTTTTGCAATGGAAGAATGTGCAAAATAGAAATAAAAATAATGGGGTGCAAAGGAGCAAAATAAATAAAAAAATTAAATAAAATACAGTTGGGAAAGAGGTAGTTGTTTGGGCTACATTATAGGTGGGCTATGTACAGGTGCAGTAATCTGTGAGCTGCTCTGACAGTTGGTGCTTAAAGCTAGGGAGGGAGATAAGTGTTTCCAGTTTCAGAGATTTTTGTAGTTCGTTCCAGTCATTGGCAGCAGAGAACTGGAAGGAGAGGCGGCCAAAGAAAGAATTGGTTCTGGGGGTGACTAGAGAGATATACCTGCTGGAGCGTGTGCCACAGGTGGGAGATGCTATGGTGACCAGCGAGCTGAGATAAGGGGGGACTTTGCCTAGCAGGGTCTTGTAGATGACATGGAGCCAGTGGGTTTGGCGACGAGTATGAAGCGAGGGCCAGCCAACGAGAGCGTATAGGTCGCAATGGTGGGTAGTATATGGGGCTTTGGTGACAAAACGGATTGCACTGTGATAGACTGCATCCAATTTGTTGAGTAGGGTATTGGAGGCTATTTTGTAAATGACATCGCCAAAGTCGAGGATTGGTAGGATGGTCAGTTTTACAAGGGTATGTTTGGCAGCATGAGTGAAGGATGCTTTGTTGCGAAATAGGAAGCCAATTCTAGATTTAACTTTGGATTGGAGATGTTTGATATGGGTCTGGATAGAGAGTTTACAGTCTAACCTAACACCTAAGTATTTGTAGTTGTCCACGTATTCTAAGTCAGAGCCGTCCAGAGTAGTGATGTTGGACAGGCGGGTAGGTGCAGGTAGCGATCGGTTGAAGAGCATGCATTTAGTTTTACTTGTATTTAAGAGCAATTGGAGGCCACGGAAGGAGAGTTGTATGGCATTGAAGCTTGCCTGGAGGGTTGTTAACACAGTGTCCAAAGAAGGGCCGGAAGTATACAGAATGGTGTCGTCTGTGTAGAGGTGGATCAGAGACTCACCAGCAGCAAGAGCGACCTCATTGATGTATACAGAGAAGAGAGTCGGTCCAAGAATTGAACCCTGTGGCACCCCCATAGAGACTGCCAGAGGTCCGGACAGCAGACCCTCCGATTTGACACACTGAACTCTATCAGAGAAGTAGTTGGTGAACCAGGCGAGGCAATCATTTGAGAAACCAAGGCTGTCGAGTCTGCCGATGAGGATGTGGTGATTGACAGAGTCGAAAGCCTTGGCCAGATCAATGAATACGGCTGCGCAGTAATGTTTCTTATCGATGGCGGTTAAGATATCGTTTAGGACCTTGAGCGTGGCTGAGGTGCACCCATGACCAGCTCTGAAACCAGATTGCATAGCAGAGAAGGTATGGTGAGATTCGAAATGGTCGGTAATCTGTTTGTTGACTTGGCTTTCGAAGACCTTAGAAAGGCACGGTAGGATAGATATAGGTCTGTAGCAGTTTGGGTCTAGAGTGTCACGCCCTTTGAAGAGGGGGATGACCGCAGCTGCTTTCCAATCTTTGGGAATCTCAGACGACACGAAAGAGAGGTTGAACAGGCTAGTAATAGGGGTGGCAACAATTTCTGCAGATAATTTTAGAAAGAAAGGGTCCAGATTGTCTAGCCCGGCTGATTTGTAGGGGTCCAGATTTTGCAGCTCTTTCAGAACATCAGCTGAATGGATTTGGGAGAAGGAGAAATGGGGAAGGCTTGGGCGAGTTGCTGTTGGGGGTGCAGTGCAGTTGTCCGGGGTAGAAGTAGCCAGGTGGAAAGCATGGCCAGCCGTAGAAAAATGCTTATTGAAATTCTCAATTATGGTGGATTTATCAGTGGTGACAGTGTTTCCTATCTTCAGTGCAGTGGGCAGCTGGGAGGAGGTGTTCTTATTCTCCATGGACTTTACAGTGTCCCAGAACTTTTTTGAGTTAGTGTTGCAGGAAGCAAATTTCTGCTTGAAAAAGCTAGCCTTGGCTTTTCTAACTGCCTGTGTATAATGGTTTCTAGCTTCCCTGAACAGCTGCATATCACGGGGGCTGTTCGATGCTAATGCAGAACGCCATAGGATGTTTTTGTGTTGGTTAAGGGCAGTCAGGTCTGGGGAGAACCAAGGGCTATATCTGTTCCTGGTTCTAAATTTCTTGAATGGGGCATGTTTATTTAAGATGGTTAGGAAGGCATTTAAAAAAAATATCCAGGCATCCTCTACTGACGGGATGAGATCAATATCCTTCCAGGATACCCCGGCCAGGTCGATTAGAAAGGCCTGCTCGCAGAAGTGTTTCAGGGAGCGTTTTACAGTGATGAGTGGAGGTCGTTTGACCGCTGACCCATTACGGATGCAGGCAATGAGGCAGTGATCGCTGAGATCTTGGTTGAAGACAGCAGAGGTGTATTTAGAGGGCAAGTTGGTTAGGATGATATCTATGAGGGTGCCCGTGTTTAAGGCTTTGGGGAGGTACCTGGTAGGTTCATTGATAATTTGTGTGAGATTGAGGGCATCAAGTTTAGATTTTAGGATGGCTGGGGTGTTAAGCATGTTCCAGTTTAGGTCGCCTAGCAGCACGAACTCTGAAGATAGATGGGGGGCAATCAGTTCACATATGGTGTCCAGAGCACAGCTGGGGGCAGAGGGTGGTCTATAGCAGGCGGCAACGGTGAGAGACTTGTTTTTAGAGAGGTGGATTTTTAAAAGTAGAAGTTCAAATTGTTTGGGTACAGACCTGGATAGTAGGACAGAACTCTGCAGGCTATCTTTGCAGTAGATTGCAACACCGCCCCTTTTGGAAGTTCTATCTTGTCTGAAAATGTTGTAGTTTGGAATTAAAATTTCTGAATTTTTGGTGGTCTTCCTAAGCCAGGATTCAGACACAGCTAGAACATCCGGGTTGGCAGAGTGTGCTAAAGCAGTGAATAGAACAAACTTAGGGAGGAGGCTTCTAATGTTAACATGCATGAAACCAAGGCTATTACGGTTACAGAAGTCGTCAAAAGAGAGCGCCTGGGGAATAGGAGTGGAGCTAGGCACTGCAGGGCCTGGATTCACCTCTACATCGCCAGAGGAACATAGGAGGAGTAGAATAAGGGTACGGCTAAAAGCTATGAGAATTGGTCGTCTAGAACGTCTGGAACATAGAGTAAAAGGAGGTTTCTGGGGGCGCTAAAATAGCATCAAGGTATAATGTACAGACAAAGGTATGGTAGGATGTGAATACAGTGGAGGTAAACCTAGGTATTGAGTGATGAAGAGAGAGATATTGTCTCTAGAAACATCATTGAAACCAGGAGATGTCATTGCATGTGTGGGTGGTGGAACTAATAGGTTGGATAAGGTATAGTGAGCAGGACTAGAGGCTCTACAGTGAAATAAGCCAATAAACACTAACCAGAACAGCAATGGACAAGACATATTGACATTAAGGAGAGGCATGCTTAGTCAAGCGATCAAAAGGGTCCAGTGAGCGGAGAGGTTGGCCGGGGATCACGGTGATCTAGACAGCTAGCCAGGCCATCGGCAGCAAGCCAGCATAGGATGGAGGTCTGCTGTTAGCCACCTCTTGCGTTCCGTCAGTAGATCAGTGTGGTTCCGTGTGGTAGAGGGGACCAATCCAAATCACACAACAACAACAAAAATAAAAACAATAGATATAGCCATAGAGGCCCAAGAAGAAAACATAATAATAATAAAAATAAATAAATTGTCCGATTGTCTATTCAGATAACAGCCGGTAAGACAGCTAACGGTTAGCAGGCCGCAGATGGGCATTCAGGCAACGTCGCGACGGAGGAGCCAGCCGGACAACTCCTTCGGGTAGACAACGTCGGCAGTCCAGCCGTGAAGGCCCGGTGGGGCTCCGCGTAGGCAGCAAAACGGGTCCGGATAGGTGACTGCAGCCCAGGAGTGATTGACGGAGCTGGCTAGCTCCGGAATAATTGATGTTTCCTCCGGAATCGACGAAGGCCGATAGTCACACGGATAGCAGCTAGCTAGCTGTGAGATCCGGGTATGAATGTCCAGAGAGCAGTCGAAATCCAGGGACATGAGAGAAAAATTGGTCCGGTATGTTCCGTTCCGAGCCGCGCTGCGCCGTACAGAACTGGCGATAGATTTTCGAGCTAAAGGATAGCTGATGACCACAAACCGTGGTTAGCTGAATACTAACGATTTGCCAGTAAAGAAGCTAACTAGCTTCTGATTAGCTTCTGGCTAGTTTCAGGCTAGCTTCTTGGAGTTTCTGGCTAGCTTCTGGCTAGCTTCTGACTAGTTTCTGACTAGTTTCAGGCTAGCTTCTTGGAGTTTCTGGCTAGCTTCTTGGAGGATTACAGATTTGAGGTAAATAATACTTTTTTATAAATATAAATTGGTGAGGCGGGTTGCAGGAGAGTGTTTTGAAGATGAGTTGATGGAAAAAAAGAAAAAAAAAAGTTGTAAATATATATATATATACAGGACACGACAAGACGAGGACAAAAGACGTCTGAACTGCTATGCCACCTTGGTTATCTGTATGTGTGCAACATCAGGATGTAGCATTATCCACTCTAGGGAGAGAACTCTCTACACTCTAGGGAGAGAACTCTCTCCACTCTATAAGGACACAACTGACCCTTAAACTGACTAGCAAAAACCTAAAAGTGACATTTACCCTAACCCTTACCCTAACCCTAACTTTAACCGTTTTAAACTTTAATGGGGTGACGTCAGACTTGGGACCTCCCAAGGAACCCGTTTGGAGACTGTGTCCAAGATGTCCGACCATTGAACAACGTAATCTACTCATGTTCACATACACTGTTTTGTAGTTGCTTTTATTTTTCTGACTGGGATTACTGCGCATGCGCACTAGCACTCAATGCGCACTGGACAGACAGCAGTATCGGCTAGCATGCTCCAGCAACTCTGTCAGTACGTGGACAGCTAAACAAGGCAAACGGAACATCCCCAGGCTACATGGGCTCATGTCGTAGAGCATGAATATAAAATGTTAATATCTTCGGTTGTGAGTGATGGAAAAATGTATTTTGGATAACTCAATGGATGTTTTGTGCACAAAGGGGAGGACTAAACTGTCTTATTCGGAATTTTCAGATTTGTCTTCTCTAAAGGAATTGTCTTTCTGGGCCATACTTCAGTTAAACTGCAGTACCAGGCAAAACTGTAGGTGCAGTCAAAAGCGTGCTTCCAGACCAGAACCCTGGCCCCTTTGTGAGGGAGTTGAAAAGGGTGGGACTAAAGTTGTGAAAACCTGAATTTAATGCAAGTTCTCCATAATATTGCAGCATGAATGACCAATCGAAGCGCACCATAGCTTCCAGCCCCCTAATGGATTGGCTTACAATAGCTGTTGATATAGTGGCTTGCGAAAGTATTCACCGCCCTTGCCATTTTTCCTATTTTGTTGCCTTACAACCTGGAATTAAAATTGATTTTTGGGGGGTTTGTATCATTTGATTGACACATGCCTACCATGTTGAAGATGCAAAATATTTCTTATTGTGAAACAAAGAAGAAATAAGACAACAAAAAAAACGGAAAACTTGAGCATGCATAACTACTCACCCCCCCAAAGTCAATACTTTGTAGAGTCACGTTTTGCAACAATTACAGCTGCAAGTCTCTTGGGGTATGTCTCTATAAGCTTGGCACAACTAGCCACTGGGATTTATGCCCATTCTTCAAAACTGCTCCAGCTCCTTCAAGTTGGATGGGTTCCGCTGGTGTACAGCAATCTTTAAGTCATACCACAGATTCTCAATTGGATTGAAGTCTGGGCTTTGACTAGGCCATTCCAAGACAATTAAATGTTTCCCTTAAACCACTCGAGTAGAAGTCAACCGATTAATCCGAATGGCCAATTAATTAGGGCCGATTTCAAGTATTCATAACAATCGGTAATCAGCATTTTTGGACACTGATTATGGCCCGACTACATTGCACTCCACGAGGAGATGCGTAGCAGGCTGACTACCTGTTATGCGAGTGCAGCAAGGAGCCAAGGTAAGGTGCTAGCTAGCATTAAATTTATCTTATAAAAAACAATCAATCTTAACATAATCCCTACTTAACTACACATGGTTGATGATATTACTAGTTTATCTAGCTTGTCCTTTCCTGCATTTGCCAGCAGCTCATCGCTGTGCTTCAAGCGTTGCGCTGTTTATGACTTCAAGCCTATCAACTCCCAAGATAAGGCTGGCAATACTAAAGTACCTATTAGAACATTCAATAGTCAAAGGTATATGAAATACAAATGGTATAGAGATAAATAGTCCTATAATAACTACAACCTAAATCTTCTTACCTGGGAATATTGAAGACTCAAGAAACTTAAACGTTAGCTTTTTTACATGGCACATATTGCACTTTTACTTTCTTCTCCAACACTTAGTTTTTTCATTATTTAAACCAAATTGAACATGTTTCATTATTTACTTGGGACTGAAATTGATTTTATTGATGTATTATATTAAGTTAAAATAAGTGTTCATTCAGTATTGTTGTAATTGTCATTATTACAAATATATATATAAAAATCGTCCGGTTAATCGGTATTGTCTTTTTTTGGTCCTCCAATAATCGGTATTGGTGTTGAAAAATCATAATCGGTCGACCACTACACTCGAGTGTTGCTTTAGCAGTATGCTTAGGGTCATTGTCCTGCTGGAAGGTGAACCTCCGTCTCAGTCTCAAATCTCTGGAAGACTGAAACAGGTTTCCATCAATAATTACCCTGTATTTAGCGCCATCCATCAATCCTTCAATTCTGACCAGTTTCCCAGTTCCTGCCGATGAAAAACATACCCACAGCATGATGCTGCTACCACCATGCTTCACTGTGGGGATGGTATTCTCTGGGTGATGAGAGGTGTTGGGTTTGCGCCAGACATAGCATTTTCCTTGATGGCCAAAAAGCTCAATTTTAGTCTCATCTGACCAGAGTACCTTCTTCCATATGTTTATTTTTTTCTTTAAGCAATGGCTTTTTTTCTGGCCACTCTTCCGTAAACCCCAGCTCTGTGGAGTGCACAGCTTAATGTGGTCCTATGGACAGATACTCCAATCTCCACTGTGGAGCTTTGCTGCTCCTTCAGGGTTATCTTTGGTATCTTTGTTGCCTCACTGAATAATGCCCTCCTTGCCTGTGCTGTGAGTTTTGGTGGGTAGCCCTCTAAAGACAGGTTTGTTGTGGTGCCATATTCTTTACATTTTTTAAATAATGGATTTAATGGTGCTCCGTAGGATGTTCAAAGTTTTGAATATTTTTTTCGAACCCAACCCTGATCTGTACTTCTCCACAACTTTGTCCCTGACCTGTTTGGAGAGCTTCTTGGTCTTCATGGTGCCGCTTGCTTGGTGGTACCCCTTGGTTAGTGGTGTTGCAGACACTGGGGCCTTTCAGAACAGGCATATATATACGTAGATCATGTGACAAACCATGTGACACATAGATTGCACACAGGTGGACTTTATTTAACTAATTATGTAACTTCTGAAGGGAATTGGTTGCACCAGATCTTATTTGGGGGCTTCATAGCAAAGGGGGTGAATACATATGCACACACCACTTTATCGTTTTAATTTAAATATATATTTTTGAAGAAGTTCTTTTTTTCATTTCACTTCACTTTTGGACTATTTTGTGTATGTCCATTACATGAAATCAAATAAAAATCTATTTAAATTACAGGTTAGGTAAAAAGCCTAGGGGGGTGAATACTTTTGCAAGGCACTGTACCTAGCATTACCTAGCTTGCTTGCTTGCTAGCACCCACATGACAACAGCTGGTGCGCAATCTCTAATATTACACCCCCCCCCCCCCCATGGAAATCTGGAAATCTAATACGCATACCAAAGCTCTCTCCCGCCCTCCATTTGGCAAATCTGACCATAACTGTCACACCCTGACCATAGTTTGCTTTGTATGTTTCTATGTTTTGGTTGGTCAGGGTGTGAGCTGAGTGGGCATTCTATGTTACATGTCTAGTTTGTCTAGTTCTATATTTGGCCTGATATGGTTCTCAATCAGAGGCAGGTGTTAGTCATTGTCTCTGATTGGGAACCATATTTAGGTAGCCTGTTGGGTTTTGTGGGTGATTGTCCTTGTTCTGTCTCTGTGTTACTTTGCACCAGTATTAGGCTGTTTCGGTTTTCGTGTTACGTTTATTGTTTTTGTATTTGGTTTGTGTTTACTTTGTTTCATTAAACATGGATCGCAATAGCCACGCCGCATTTTGGTCTGACTCCTTTGCCTACAGAAAATCGTTACAATAACTCTATATCCTGATTCCTGCTTACAAGCAAAAACTCAAACAGAAAGTACCAGTGACACTCTCAATACGGAAGTGGTCCGAGGAAGCAGGATGCTAAACTACAGGACTGTTTCACTAGCACAGACTGCAATATGTTCCCGGGATTCATCCAATGGCATTGAGGAGTTTACCACATCAGTCAATGGATTCATTAATACGTGCATCGACGTCATCCCCACAGTGACCGTAAGTACATATCCCAACCAGAAACTATGGATTACAGGCAACATTTGCACTGAGCTAAAGGCTAGAGCTGCCACTATCAAGGAGCAGGACACTAATCCGGAAGTCTATAAGAAATCCCGCTACGACCTCCGACGAGCCGTAAAACAGGCAAAGCATCAATACAGAACTAAGATCAAATCCTACTAAGCAACACTGAACCATGCAACAGAGCACCAGCTGTTCCGGACAACTGCGTGATCAAACTCTCCGTAGTCAATGGGAGTAAGACCTTTAAACAGGTTAACATTCACAAGGCCGCAGGGCCAGACGGATTACCAGGATGATTTCTCAGAGCATGTGCTGACCAACTTTTCAAACTCTCCCTGACTCAGTCTGTAATACCTACATGTTTCAAGCAGACCACCATAGCCCGTGCCCAAGGTAACCTGTCTAAATGACTAATGCACACACATCTGAAGCCATGAAATACTAAAAAAAAGTCTGGTCATGGCTCACATCATCACCATTATCCCAGACACACTGGACCCACTCCAATTTCCATACCGCCCCAACAGGTCACTCAATCTCTATTGCACTTTACACTGCCCTCTCCCACATGGACAAGAGGTACACCTATATGTTTAGAATGCTGTACATTGACTACAGCTCAGTGTTCAACACCATAGTGCCCTAGAAGCTCATCACTAAGCTAAGGACCCTGACACTGAAAACCTCCCTCTGCAACTGGATCCTGGACTTCTTGATGGGCCTCTCCAGGTGGTGAGGGTAGGCAACAACACATCCGCCACGCTGATTCTCAACAAGGGAACTCCTCAGGGGTGTGTGCTTAGTCCCCTCCTGTACTCCCTGTTCACCCACGACAATCTGGCCGAGCATGACTCCAACACCATCATTTGGACACTGTGTTAACTAACCTCTAAATGAGCTTCAATGCCATACAACACTCCTTCTGTGGCCTCCAACTGCTCTTAAACGCTAGTAAAACCAAAATGCACGCTTTTCAACAGTTCGCTGCTGGCACACTGGATGGTTCTAACCTAGAATATGTGGACAACTACAAATACCTAGGTGTCTGGCTAGACTGTAAACTCTTCTTCCAGACTCATATTAAACATCTCCAATCCAATCTAGAATCGGCTTTCTACTTCGCAACAAAGCCTCCTTCACTCACGCCGCCAAACTTACCATAGTAAAACTATCCTACCAATCCTCGACTTCAGCGATGTCATCTACAAAATAGCTTCCAATACTCTACTCTACTGTTTTGTTACCAAAGCCCATTATCCCACCCACGACTGCAACCTGTATGCTCTAGTCAGCTGGCCCTCGCTACATATTCGTCGCCAGACCCACTGGCTCTAGGTCATCTATAAATCTATGCTAGGTAAAGCTCCGCCTTATCTCGGCTCACTGGTCACGTTAACAATACCCACCTGTAGCACGCGCTCCAGCAGGTATATCTCACTGGTCATCCCCAAAGCCAACACCTCCTTTGGACGCTTTTCCTTCCAGTTCTCTGCCTCCAGTGACTGGAATGAATTGCAAAAATCGCTGAAGCTGGAGACTTATATTTCCCTCACCAACTTTAAACATCAGCCATCTGAGCAGTTAACTGATCGCTGGAGCTGTAAATAGCCCACCCAATCTACCTACCTCATCCCCATATTGTTTTTATTTACTTTTCTGCTCTTTTGCACACAAATATCTCTACTTGCACATCATCATCTGCTCAATTATCACTCCAGTGTTAATCTGCTAAATTGTAATTACCTTGCTACTATGGCCTATTTATTGCCTACCTCCTCACGCCATTTGCACACACTGTATATAGACGTTCTTTTTTTCTATTGTGTTATTGACTGTACGCTTGTTTATTCCATGTGTAACTCTGTGTTGTTGTTTGTGTCGCACCTGGCCTACCTGGTTAAATTAAGGTGAAATATTTTTTTTAAACATTTTTAATTTTTTAAATTAAGTTTGCTGATGACACCTGAGCACTGACAACATTGAGACAGCTTATAGGGAGGAGGTTAGAGACCTGGCAGTGTGGTCAACTTCAGCAAGACAAACGGAGGACCGAGCACACCTCCATTCACATCGATGGGGCTGTTGGAGTGGGTTGAGAGCTTCAAGTTCCTATGTGTCCACATTACTGAGCATCTATCATGGTCCACACACACCAACACAGTCGTAAAGAGGGCACAACAATGCCTGTTACTCCTCAGGAGGCTGACAAGATTTGTCCTGGGCCCGCAGCTGCACCTTTGAGAGTGAGTTTTGGTGGGCAGCCTCTCTTGACTTGCTGTATCACCGCTTGGTATGGCAACTGCTTGGCATCCAACATCCTGCTTGGCATAGAAAGTTCTCTCTGCTACTGCATGGCACGCAGTACCGATGCAACAAGTCTGGAACCAACAGGACCCTGAACAGCTTCTTCTCCCAAGCCATAAGACTACTAAATAGGAATGATGGCTATTATGACTCATACTGTGGTACTCTATAGCTCTGTATAGTTCTGCATTGACATGATTGGTTGACGGTAGGTGGGGGCAGGAGGTCCTGTATAAACTCATATTCCTTCAGAATACCTCTGCTCTGCGAAGCGCAAGAATTATGAATGCCCTGACTTCTGCAGAGGCCATATCATAGTAGATGTTGTACGGCCACTGCAGATGTCTGTCTGGCTGCAAGCTGGTCTCAGAGCATTTTGTATTATTCTGTGTGTAAATCCGAAAGCAAACCTTGAAATAGCATATTGTTTTTATGAAGATTTTAAAATATTCACATGAAAATCTGTCGCCAATTGTATGGAAACCTAGCTATAGACACCCTAAATACTCTGCCAAGTGCGCTAGTCCTTTGATTATGCCTGCACATCATGGTTCACCAGCAGCCCAAAACATCTAAAGAATAAGCTACCAGACAAAAAAAATTGTTAGAATTGTACTTTAACTCCCCCTACATACTGTCTATAGCTCTGTAATGTGTCTGTGTTAATGTATTTATGTAAAAAAAAGTTTTAAAAAAGAAGTACCACAATGGAAAAAGTCCCCGACTTTAATCCCGATCACTGTTAAAAAATATTTGTGTAAATACAGTACCAGTCAAAAGTTCTGACACACCTATTCAATCAAAAGCCTTGAATGAGTAGGTGAATTTTTTTAACTGACAAATAAAAAATTGGATTTCCAGCTAGCTGATCATTGTCTGTAGTACCGATGCACCAAGTCTGGTGAACCCTAAACCTTCTGGCACGTAGCCCTGCATGGCATCGACTGTGCCACAAAAGCATACTGAAGTGCCAAAAACGATATCCATGTTAATAAACACAGGGTTGCGATAGTTATTGTTATTTGTGGTCGTAAACATTATTTTGAGTTAATTATATGAGTGGGGAGGGTGTTCAATTTATTTTACAATACAAGAGTAGAGTCATGTGAAAATATTTTTTACTTTGTGGAGGGCAGTGCTTTTTTTCTTTCTTTTGTTGTTTTCCAAATAGCATTTAATTGTTTTAATTGTGTAGAAATGCAATTACTGAGCTTGAATATGAACTCATCCTCTGTTACTGTATTTGTCTCCCTAAGTTGCCCTGTGGCCCACTGCATTCAGTGTTGATCAACATCTACACACCGCTAACACTGTTGGTGCAACTTCTGGTCTCAGTACACCCAGCGGAGTAGGGTACTAAAAACGACTTCGGCAAGAATAGAGAATCCAGAGAGCCTTTGACCTCTGTGTCATGCCCAACTGTTGGAACATGACCTCTATCTACACTGGGACTTGAATTGGTTACCTTTATCATAGATATTTCTTTCTGCAGTGTATTCTGATTAGGGAGAGTGACATGAGAGCATTCATGAAAGGCAGCTTCCTTACACAGGCCTTCAGCGTGGCATGTGCGCTGCAGGGCAGATCAGGTTGTGTAGACCAAATTGGAGTATGGTTTTTCTACTTGAATACTACTCTAGGATTATTACTTGGCTGTCTATGTGCAAAAGCGAGATACATTTCTGAGTTATAGGCTGCAGTGAATAAATAGGTCAATGTCTTATGTGTAAAGCAATTGTGAATGTTGTTTTTCTATTCTGCAGATTGATTCTTATACTCTGTTGGATATACAATGTGTTCTGACCATGGAGGCAAGTTTATTATTAATATGACTTCCCTCTACTGGACATACTTTCAATTACAAGTTCAAAATGTGCAACTGTTGGATGGTTAATTCCAGAAATGCAAGGAGAACATTTGTATAAACAACACAAATTGCTTGTGTCTCGAGTGTTTGCAAACCAAAATCAAAAGACCAATTAGTGGAAGAAATATCAGAATTGGCCTGCCGGTAGCCTTAAGACACCATTAAATAAATCACATATGCAAACATGTTCCATAGCATAGTTTCTATTTATTATTTGCCTGTAGTACATATCATATGCATACTGTACAAAGACAATTCTTACAGGAACCCATACAAACACACATACCATACATATATCTGCCCAGTCTTGCAGTGCATTCCTGTAATTTATGCTGTTGGGGGCAGTGGATAATTTGAAGTACACTATCACATTGTTGCGTCATCTCTAGCATCCTCAAAACTCATGGGCAGCAACCAGGCCCTTCCTAGGCTATGTCTGGGCTCCATTTTCAGGTATCTCATCTTTTTCAGCTAGTGTTGGTCCCATGCCAGCCTGGGAGCCAGTCAATAACTCTCTCATAAGATCTAAGATAATGGAGCTCCACATACCCCCACAACCATTATGATCACTCAAGGCATGTTTTCATCTGTATCATTATGTCGCCTTACGTGCAAAGGGTATACCTTACGAATGTGACTAACACTTCTTAATGCCAGTGAGAGCTGGCAGGGGTGAGTTTAATGAGGGGATTTGATTATCTGGCCTGGGTTATCCCAGTGAGAGGAGTTTTCACCGGATGAAAAGTGATTGCATTTGTTTTGGAACTGGGCTACATCCTGGGGCGAGCCAAGTGACCCCTTTCAAAGCCAACGGCGAAATCGGCTCAAAACAAAAGCGCCGTAGCCTAGGCTAGATTAAGCACGTGGCGCAATGAGTAGGACTCTTGTCTATTCACATGCAAAAGTGATTGCTGTTGATAAAATTGCTTTATCTGCCTTCCCAATGAAGGCAGATAAGACGTTATATATTTTATGGAAAAGAGATGTACGTTTCTGGACGGTGCACCATGGTGCCTTGTTGACATCATGACCGAACAGCGCAGATTACTGTTTCGATTTGAGAAGGGAGCTCCTCCCTCACCGCTTTCACCCGTTCTTGTCACAGGCCATAGACCGGTGCTCCGCAGCTTAGGTTAATAGAACTCCCTTATTGTCTGGGATGAGGGGAAACAGTGATAACAAGTTACTACTTCCTCTGTGAAATATATAATGTACCCCTTTTCAAAATACTACCTGTGATTAAGAAGATAGTGGAAATGGGCATATCTTGCCCCCAACTATGAGAAAATATAAAGTTTTAAGAGGTTTAAATTTAAAAGACAACTGCACTTCCTGATTTGGCCTCGTTTGAGATTTGGTTCATTAGGAAATGCTAGCGACCACGAGTGAACTCAAACGCGAGTTAGTTTCGGGTTCGGTTTGATATGGGTATCTCGTGTGTGTTCGCAGGTAGGAAGAGTTAGCCAAATCATTTAGCTTCAGCCGGCTGGTGTGTGACTCTGGCAAAGTTGGTTTGACTTTGGATAGCCTATCTCGGTGGACAGTTAGGGACTGTCGATCAATAACACAATGTAAATGGGACAATATTTTCATGTTGCACCATCTTTTAGTTGTCTCAAACTCTTTCAATATTTATATACATTTCTAAAATGTATAGCTGATTTTAAAATGCCCACACCAGTAGAAATCCACTTTTTAAAGCCAGAGTTTACCCATTATGTTGCACAACAATTTAAGCCATTAAGTAATTGTTTTAGTAAAGTACAATATATTTGGGCTTGAAGTGACAAATCCAAACTGCCCACTATGTGCAAATCTGTGAATGCAGTGTCTTTCCCTCTGATATGACATTCAAATAGAACCCAGTGCTGAAATAATTTGTATGTTACAACCCACCAGTATGACATTGTTTATTAATCAGAAACAGCTGCAAAGTTATTTCTCTTCGCAACTGAGATGAGCCAAAGAGCCTGAGACATGGAGCAAATTAAAATAGTGGGTGCAAACGTATATTTTGCACCTCCCCTTTTTTGACCAGAAAATTATCATAATCCATCGGATAATTTGTCAATTTTCACTTATTTTTTTTAGACTGTCGGTCTTAAAAAATATATATATCTGACCATTTTCGAAATGGTATAAAAGCATTTTGAAAACCCGCTGCCCCAGTCTCCCCAAGATGAATGGCTTCACTACTATAATTACATGTAATTTGAGGCGTGCATGATCATAGTCATTGTAGTCTATCATTTCACTTCCACTGTGAGAACCAAGAGCACGGGCTGACTTGGCTTTGCTGTATTGCAGCTGAAGAATTCCAGCAATCTTCCTACCAAAGGTTGCACCGTGTCCATTACAATGTAAAAAAAAACGCATATCATATTTCAATAGTTATCCTTATTACCAGAGCTTCATCTTACTCTTTCTAAATATTTAGATCCCAAATTCTAGGCCACAATTGATGGAAAATGCCCAAACAGAGATAACAACAGATGGCAAAGTCAAAGATAGGCCAGTGGTTTCCATCTGAGGCTTTTGTTTTCCCTAAAACAGTGCCAATGACAAATTCAGCTCTAGAACCAGCCATACAGCCAAGCTGGCTTTTGAATACCATGTAGTAAAACAAAAACAGCAACAAATAACATTAGCTAGCTAGATAAGGTTTGCAAGATAGCTAGCTAGCTAGATAAGGTTAGCATGCTAGCTACCTACACTGTCAGTGCCTAATTTTTTGACATTTATCAACTCTGTGGAAATTCCCAGACCCAATTTGTGAATAGGTATAAATAGCTTTCGTCATTCTTCTTAGGTGGAACCTAAATGTGCATTTCCTTTCTAGGACAGGAAACTATGTCAAAATAGTGGCGGCAACTTCCTCTTGCATGTAGCTGCACTCAGAAATGATGATTACTTTGGTGTGGCCAGCTGTGGAAAGGCTTAAAAATAAACCCAACCCATGGAAAAAGGTTACGATACCCTTCAATCTATGACATACAATTTTTTCGTATCATCTCAAAAATCTCAGTTTTTGGACGAGACCGACTTTATGACCAGAATTATCCTATTTACACTTTGTAGTCAATTTTGACACTAGAATAAATGTGTCTAACTCATATCACATAGGCCATTTTCAAAACAAGAAGTTGCTTTTTCGGGGTAGTCTTTAACAAAGTACATCTTAAATACTTTCTGATTAAATCTTAATGATCACTTCACGAGAGCTACCTGCCCCCATTTTGGAAAAACTTTTTCCCCAATATTACGTTCAATTACATTTTTGCCAGTCAAAATACAGCAACATAATTATGACCAAAACCATACCCAATATTTGAACTTTTTGCTACAGCCAACTGTGCTGATTGAACAATTGTTATGATAATACAAAGGGATATTTTCTATTTTTAATTATGAAAACATTATTTAAAAGTAGGATTTAAAAAAAATGCACATGCTCAGATGACTACCTACAAAAATCTAAGAAGCTGGGGTGGTTAGCACCCTCACATCCAAACCCCTTGCACAGCAATGGGATGGCTCATATGCTGAACAAAGAAATAAACTCTAGGGCAGTGTGGCCACCAACCTTTTCTGAGTCAAGATCACAGAGTCAAAATGTAAGCCAAGATCTACCGCCCAGATTTTTTTTTACATTACTTAAAAAACCTAAGCAACATTAACCAATTAAAAACAGTTCTGTAGCAATGAGGTTTGTGCAGTAGGCTATAGGCCCAATATATTACCACTGCATATTGGCTATGCTTAAATTGCCAATGTTGTTCTTCTCAGACCATTTAGAAATTATATATATTTTTAACACGTTGGTATATGATCGCACTGGTAATAGATCATTTGTTGTATTACTTGTGAGGTACAGCTTTTTTTTCTTTATTGAATTTTTTACTGGACTGATGGACTGCATCTGATGGTCAGTCTGAGGGAAAAAGACCTGACTAACCACCCCCCCGCTTAGAAAAGGGGACAGTCTTCCAGCTGATGGCGAAACAAGTCGCACTGCATTATTTCTGCCTCATGCACCAATTAATGTTGTTACTCCAATGACCAGAGAAAGTGAAATATTCCTTGATATTAAAAAAGACAAGCCGCAAATAATAACAACGCAAGCTTATTGGATCACTTTGCTATACTCATTCATTGCAGATGCAGTGCTGGATGTAGCTTGAGTGGAAGTAGGTAGAATGTGCATTTTATGGTTTAGAAAAGTGTTGAACATCTTAAACATGAACTTACTCATAAAAACTGCAGCTCTTTGCTGTATTCATTGAGTCTCTCTCTAGGTCATGGCTTTAAACGTTTTGAAATCTCACAGTATTGACTTTGCTGTGCGTTCCATACGTCCTTTAACAGTCTATGGTCGAGGAAACTGTGCAGACACGGTTATCTGAGCCATTTGATTGGCCAGCGTTAGGCTTATAGGTGCACTGTTGATTTGCTCTATGGGCCAGCCGGGTAGGCAGAGTTCTACCATCAGACACATGAAATGGTTCAAAAGGGGAACACTTTGCCTTCCCGGGCTACTAAATCAAGTGCACCTACCACCAACAGCGCGAAACAAATAAAACAATTAGGAACGCAAGACTTTATCATTGGGTTTTTTACAGAAATGTTTGGTGATTGACTGGGAATGCTTGGGGATCGACCAGTCGATGGCAATAGACAGGTTGGTGACCACTGCTCTAGGTTATGTGACTAAATTCATGTAAATTAATTAAATGACTCTAGTGTGTATGCATTATGATAAATCATATGGCGTACTTGGTAATAAGATTAAGACACTTGTGCTGAATTGGGTGCAGTAAATGTTTGAGTATTTCTGATGTGCAATTTAAGAACTGTGCTAAGCAAGAGCAGTTAAGGAGCATTATGATTGATAACACCTTTTGACCAAACCCTAACAGGCCTAATCCTTTGTAATAATCGAGTGCAGACCCCAAACCTCTTCATCCAAAAGGAACACTTTTTTACTGATCCATCATTAGTCTAAGAAACTCACCAATTAAGGATAAAATGTCAACTTCAGGAAAACAGACCTTACCATTGGGCTGAAACAATTACAATGGCTTGAAAAAAAACATTTCATGTTGCAGATACTAAATAATGGGGAAAATCTGAAATAATTTTCAAACATTTGTAAGCATATGCTGAACTCTTCCACTGAGACGAGAATAGAAGTGCAAGTTCCTCTGACTTGTGTACATGTGCATTAATCGTTTGCTTATCTGTGTTATTAAATGTAATCCACTGAGCCCTTAAGACGACTTCTGGAACAGATGTTGAGTTGAAAACAACGAGGAGAGAAAATATTTGCAGATATCAGTATTTCTAGAGAGAGTTGAGCTGTTGCTTTCCTTCCCCTCCCTTCTAGAGCATTTACTACAACAGTGTGGTAGTGAGAGAGAGGGGAATTCTGGGTGTGGATGGATGGTGACACGAGACGGTCTTATCTTGATCACCAGAATCCAACGTCCTTCCCCAGTCGGGGCTTTCCTGTCCAGCAGAGCAAAGGACCCCTCTCCATCCATGGCCTCCACCAACCCTCTACAGCACCCTTCATCACCACCACACAGCCCTCACCTGCCCCCAGAGACCCTGGTTCTCCAGGCTGTTGGAAGTGCTGTCTGCTGGTTGTGGGGGTGCTGGAGATGGACGCATGGGTGGAGTAAGGGAGTAAGTCAGAACAGCGAGCAGGGGTGGTGGTGAGGGGGGTGGTGTTGTGTCTCAGTTGGTCTCGTAGGAGGAGAGCAGCGCAGCATCCACTGGCTCCATGCAGGAGGGGCAGGTGAAGGAGCGCATCAGCCAGTCATCTATACAGTCCATGTGGTAGATGTGCATGCATGGCAGGAATCGAATGGGATCCCCATACACAAAGTCCGTCATGCAAATCACACACCTGCACAGATGGAGAGACAACAGAATGTGTATCATGTGGGATTGAGAAATAAATAGTATATTATGCAGTATTTGTATTTATTTAGTACAAATTGACATTCGGCGAAGTGATATGAATGTGCATACAGATTACACAGATGCCAATTGTCATACAGTATGAGGCACATTCATCCAACATGATAACACGTTTGTCTTTGGGTGGGTGTTAAGAGGTGCGGTTTGGCGGGTTATTTTTCAGAGGACGCATGACTCGACCTTCGCCTCTCCCGAGCCGGTTGGGGAGTTGCAGCGATGAGACAAGATCGTAATTGGATCGCAACTGGATATGACGAAATTGTGGAAAAAATGGGGGGGGGGGGTAAAAAAAAAAAAAGTGTCGTAATTCTGGGAGATGTGTTGTTGTGTTTGAGTGCTGGTGCCGGTGGTACTTACTCTCTAATTTTCTTTTCGGAGCCGTCCCTGCCAGCATCGTACACTCCCTTGGGGAGGTGGTGGATGAGGCCAATGCGCTGGGCAATGCGGACCTGCTCCTCCTCAGTCAGCTGGCTGGCCATGCGGGCCTGACTGGGCGTGGGGTGGTACACTGGCAGCTCCTGCTGCAAGGCCACAAAGACACACAGAAACATGCACTTAGAAACAGAGAGAGACAACTCAGACCTCATACATAACTCGTGGAATAGACGGTGTTTTCCAACCACAACATCCAAGTAATATGTAGAAGGCATTAGAGCTTACGTGGTGAACGACAAAACAGTTGTGTGGAAATTCCCAGACGTAGGCCTGAGAATAGACCTGGGTAATTACTGAAAACCCAGACATTGAAGAGAAAAAAAACACACAAAAAACAACAGTTATCACCATCAATGGGTTTACTGGAACAGCAGCAGCTTGTTTATTGGAAATATAAATTACAATGCCATTACACTGTTATGCATTCAAACAACCAAGTTAAAAGTGATATGAATGAAGTCAGAGTATCACTGTAATATAACTAGAACAAGTATATCAGAGGTTTGAATTGACAGATCCAGTAGGTGGCAATCTTTCCCAAGTCAGAGCAATTTCACAAAAAGGGAACATGGGTGTTTTAAGTTCAAATTGCTGTAATTGAGAAAATGCAATAGACAAAGCATTCTATAGAAATCAGTTACCATTGAAAGGAGTGATTGGCAGCAGGTAAGCTATTAGAGCATGCAGACTGAATGTCGTAAGCCCATGTGAGGGTTACAATCACTAGAAGCAGAGTAAAGCACACTTGCATACATTCCCGCAGTCAAAGATAGTCCCATATCCAACACTGATACAATTTAGATGACAGAATGCAGTCAAATAGCTGGCTGTGTCAGACCCACAAAGCCTGCATGATTCATACAGAAGAGAAAATTCAGACCGCATTTTCATTCTCATTTCTCACCTCTGTTCTGTTCCACCTTTGTGTTGTGGTTGGAGGATGGTTGAGAAACTCAAATGTTTTTTCACATGGAGTCTAAAATATGTTAGAGACAACGCTCAACACCACAATCATAATGAGGGGACCTCAAGAGAAAGCCGATGGATAGAAATGTCCAGACATTTTTCACTGGTTGCGCATTATGTGCTGGATATTAAAAAGTTGTCATGTCATGCTCCACTGAGCTACGAGTGTTTACATTTAAATTATCTATTTGATATTGCAGAATATTTTGTAAAAGGGATACTGGATCATTTTGGCAATCAATCCCTTTTTATGCTTACCAGCAAGCATGCTAGTGTTGCTGTAGACTTCCAGTCATTGTGCTAAAGCTAGTTAGCAACAGCTCCAGAAACATCCTTCAACCTTCTTTCAAAACAACATGCAGAGACATAATCATGGTGCTAATCATAATGGTACTCATCAGTTCATCGGGATCTGAGTAAGTAGAAAAAAAGGGCTTAAGGTTCATTACCCTATTTAGATAATAAAATCCTGACAGAAACTTGGTGTACTTTTCCCTAAATCAACCATAACTTCACCAGTTCTCATCCTACATACCATCTAATATTACAAACACAGTGCTTACACTGGTTATGAAATCTCCTTTTCCGCTTAGCCATTAGAAATACGGACTGATCTTTTTATTTGGACACACTGTGTTACAGCAGAACTTTTCATAGAGGCATGGCGAGCATGTCAAAGACCTCAATTTCATGCATTTGCAGAGAAGCATAGCCAGTAAATTAATCTCTGCAGTCAAACCTAAAATGTTCTTCAAAGTGACAATATCTCCTCTGATAATAATCAGCATAGTTTAGGCCTAATAAGCCAAAAAAAAATAAAAAACTATTCCCAATAGTATTGGGAGAGATTATATTAATTTCCAAATACCATTCCATTTAGTTTGTTCCGCTAATTGAAAATAAGTGGGCATTTAAGAATGACGTAATAGGAATCAAGGTTTCTATGGTGTCCATTTGTCAGGAGTTCACAAAAACCCGTCAAAGCTATAGGCCTAGCAAATGTATGATCTGGGAATCTTCTCAATGTGAGTGGCTATAATGTACATGATATGTGGTATGTCTCTGTGGTGTGTCTGCATGAAGAGAGAGAGTACATGGTCTGTAGAGTCCTGTGCTTCCCAATCCGTCCTCTCCGGGGTTATTTCTGTCAGTCTGGCTGTGAGACAGGAGTTCAGACCAAATCACGTTCTCAGTCAGGTCAGATGTTTAGCTCACACAACTGCCTGCCACACCTATTTACAGGAAGCTACAAGTAGGTTACAGACTAACTCAAAACCAACACTGAGCCTCAAATAATACAAGTGAGGCAATGAAGTAGTGAGGACATGCATAGTACTGTATGTAACCAAAGATGGGAGGGAGTCTCGACTCTTTGTGGGCTTATAGCAAAACCTAGATGACAAAAATAAATAAGCACCTTTCTTTGGCAAAAAATGAGTGCAGGGTGAAAGCTGTACTTAAAACAACAAAACAGGTTCAGCCCTCAGAATGCAACCCTCTTGGAATCTGCTTAAGCCCTTTCATCAGGTGGCCTCAGTGCCGAGACCGCTGAAAATACATGTCAGAACACGCCTGCCATCTCCACTCTGCCTCAGACACACTGAGATGACATCACAGCAGACCAACAGCAGACCAAGCAAAAGTGAAACATGAGTGATTAAGGTTCCTGTGGGATTTCAGTCACAGTCCCTCATTCCCTTATACAGTCACTCTGTGCTTTAAAAAAAAGCTGAGTCAGCATTTAACAAACAAAATGACCAGGACATCAGAATTTTCAGCCCTGAATTCTCTAGTCCCTCTCCACTTGTGTGTGACAAAAACAGGCAGACCGAATAAAATAAAAAAAGTGTCAGAATATCTTTTTCAGAAGACTAGGGAAAGGCAGTGGGAGTTGTGTGATTGGCTGGGGGTGTTGCGGTGGACCCAGGGGTAACAGTGCAGCGGTCAGCTGTCTCTTTGTCCTGGGGCATCCCTGTTGTCCAGTTTCACTCAAAGTCACTAGAATGGACACCCTTCAATTACCTAATCAGAAAGCTTGCCAGTATTATCCGATTTAGTGCCTCAAGACTAAAATGAGACAGAGTGATCATGGCACTTGGCGATATTAAAAACCAGGGCAGTAATCAAATTGTTACGGCGTCTCAAGATGGACAAAAAGTAAAACAAATATCACATTTTTCAATTTAAGGTCTTTTAAGAGAGTAAGCGAGAAGTTCGCCTTGCCTCATACGGGCCAGATTTCTGTATTTTGAAAATTACATCTTGAAAACTTGATTACTGACATGCAAAACATTTAGGGACTATATCAACAATGGACAAGTACCAAAATATAGTTTTTGGGTGGTGTTTTCCTTTAAGGGTAATAATGGGTGAGCTGAAGATAAGTGTTAGCATGAGGAAAAGAGGAACAGCAGATAGACAGGGCGCTCAGAGAGAGAGAGAGAGAGAGAAAAAGAGAGCTGAGCCACAGAGCAGCTCTATGTGCACTGCCAAGCCCCGGGCAGCCAGGCACTCAGCAGACAATACCGGCTGCCAGCCTTCCCCCACAAACTCACTAGAGATAAAGCGATAGAGAAAGCGAGATAGGAGAAAAACAAAACCAAGCCCTACCATCCTCTCCAACCCCTCAGCTCAGACAAACCAGCATACAGATGCGTTCTCTCAGCCTGCAGTCTGAATTCCAGGCCTGTGCCCATAACATCCACACAGACCAGTAACCACGGGGACCCTGCCACTCCCACAGTGGATTCCTCCAGGGAATAAACAATGGCAGGCTCTACTGGCTGCACCGTTGAGCCTTGTCTGAGAGGCTGGCACTGAAGCACAGGAGATGCACAGCAACAGTGACACACACGCTTCATGCTCCACAGATAAAATGCTGGAGCGCAGCCATCCAAGCCTCTTTTGATAAAGAGAAAGCCTAATTACACAGATTGTTCTTCAGACAGTTTTCAAACAGCAATGCCATCAGTGATGCAAAGATGCTGCTTTCACAACAAACAAATCTTCAGGAGGTTCCTGAGGATGAACTTAAAAACACTAAATGTACTCTACACCCTCGTAGCGTATGGGGACACAACGGGACAAAAACATCACTGGATGTTGTGTTACATTTTCTCATAGGAAAACCTGTAACTGTCAGATGAGTCATGTCATATTATTGGATCATTAGCACTTACAGAATCTGGGGATATGAAGGGGGAAACGGTGGGTTCTCGGTAAACAAGCAAGTGTAGATGTAACAGCCAATCAAAGCCTGTCATTACTAAATGTGTAATGTGATAGGCATTAACAAAATACTTTGTTGTTATTTTTTATAATACATAAAGAAGGTAATCCGTCATCTTCCTCAAACCTTTCTGAGAGGGAGGGTATCTGATTTCATTGGTCCTCAACTCGTGGCTGAGACACTTCATTGTGGATAAATAGAGTTAGCCTGCTACGGAGCAGGTTAGTTCTGAAGGATTCATTGCTATAGAAATGTACCTGGCTAAAAGGTGAGCCACCTTTGTGGCACTGGTTATCCTGAGTTGACCAAAGTAACCTCGCTAACTCCTCAAACCTGATTTGTATTATAGGGTTCTGGGGATCTCTCAAACAGGAACAGTAAACACAATCCACTGGCTGGCCCCATGTTGGTCGAGCCTGGCCTTGCTGACAACATCTTGTTTGTGGGCAATTCCACGTTTATGGAATTATGCTGAGACTCCGATTTTTCACTTTAAAATGTATGCCAAACAAAAAATATTGATTTCAAAGTTTACCTAACCACACATCTCTATGACTACTTTGAAAAATGTACACAGTAAAAAAGAACATCACAGTTAAATATATTGTTTATGCCACAATGACTCATATTTTTGAGGGAACATGTCCCACATTGTGTTCATACTTGGAGAATGATAAGAACATTTTGCCTTTACAGTATCATTTCTCTTGAAGCATGAATCATATAATTTAGTATTTCCACTGGTAGAAAACTTTTCCCAGTTACCAGAGCCTGGGATAAACATTTCATCATAAAAATACACAAATGGATACTTTATTGCAAATCAGCAATGTTACAGACAGGACAAGTGCGGTACAACATGAAAACGAGTACAGTAACTCTGATATTGAACATCTATGAACACTTGAAAGCATATAGGAAGATTCCTTTTCTTTTTTCATATCGTATCCTCAACCATTTCCATGGAAGCACAGCCAGGTCAGGTGAGGCTAGACAACTGGTTCACTGTGAGATTGGGAGACCAAGGATCTGCCAGCGAGCCATCTAACAAATAAAATCAAATTTCATTTGTCACATGCGCCGAATACAACAGGTGTAGTAGACCTTACCGTGAAATGCTTAGTTACATGCTCTTAACCAACAACGCAGTTCAAGAAATAGAGTTAAGAAAATATTTACTAAATAAACTAAAGTAAAACAATTCTAATAACAAAGCTACAGGGGGTACCGGTACCGAGTCAATGTGCGGAGGTACAGGCCAGTCGAAGTAATTTGTACATGTAGGTAGGGGTAAAGTGACTGTATAGACAACAGCAGCAGTGTAAAAACAAAGGGGGGGGGGGGGGGGGGGGGGGGGGTCAATGTAAATAGTCCGGTTGGCCATTTGATAAATTGTTTAGCAGTCTTATGGCTTGTGGGTAAAAGCTGTTAAGGAGCCTTTTGGTGCTAGACTTAGCGCTCCGGTACCGCTTGCCGTGCAGTAGCAGAGAGAACAGTATGACTATGACAATTTTTTGGGCCTTCCTCTGATCCCGCCTAGTATATAGGTCCTGGACATCGCGCATCAGCTGTTATTGACAAATAGACACCCCCCTCGTCTTATATTATATGTGTCGTCGTTCAGTGACTACTCGATGAAACATAAAATATTACCGTTTTTAATGTCCCGTTGGTAGGATAGTCTTAATCGTAGATCGTGCAATCATTGGAAAATAAACTTGACGTAGTACGGATGGTAGTGGAGGTTTACTCACTCGCCTACCAATTCTCACAAGGCACCCCGACCTCCGCCCCCTTTTTCTCTGTCTTTTCTTCACGCAAATGACGGGAATATGGGCCTGGTCTCGAGAAAGCAGTATATCCTGCGCGTCGGACTCGTTAAAAAAACATCTTTGTCCAGCTCCAGTTCGAGGTGAGTAGTCGCTGTTCTGATGTCCAGAAACTCTGTTCGGTCAAAAGTGATGGTAGCAGCAATATTATGAACAACATAAGTTACAAACAATGCAAAAAAAATTATAATAATAAATACAATTTTAGCAGAGTTGGTTAGGAGCCCGTAAAACAGCAGCCATCCCCTCCGGCGCCACAACAGAGCAGTGCAGCACAAAAAGACATCTGGGGAATTCACTGGTAAGAAATTATGACCTTGGGTATGCATTTTAAATCATGAATTGTACATTTTCTTTTCACCCTTGTAACATTTGTGTGAAGGTGAGCACCTTACATTGTGAAGTCAGTATCTATCCCACTCAAAGCTTTGTTTTTGTTATTTTCATTCCTTTCTTTTCTATTCCCTCTTCCCTAACTCTCACACCTTTCTCTCCCTCATGCAGCAGGTCTGACAGCTCACCAAAGCAAACGTCCTCTTCACAGTCCGAACTGAGTTCGCCGGCTCAAAGCAAACTCTGAGAAGACTTCCAATCACCAGAGAAGTGTCTGTGATACATGTTCTCTCCTCCTTTTTCCTGCGTTCCCTCCAGGCCTCATGACACCTTTGAGGGGAGATTTAGTGTTAGTTCTCAGTCCAGGGCAGCACACGCTGCTGGTGAGTCTTAGATCATTCTCTTGCCTCCAGCCCTGGCAAACACAGCCAGGGACAGGCAGGCAGCCTTACAATGTCTGCAAGATGTTTGAGCCAATGAGGTCTGACCATAAAACACTGACAACAGGATAATGGCCATTGTGCTAGACTGAATATGATTAATAAAACAGGGCCTCTGCTCTGTCATTGGGTGAGGGAAAAAGCCCCACGGATTAGTCATGCCAGGGAACCTGATGACTGTAGCTACAGTGACGGGACCTGCTTTTCACTCTGGCCCAATCCTATCACCCTCTCCACTGGCCGAGTCAGACAGCGATGAGTCAGCAAACTCGCCAGCTGCTTTCCAAATTACCACTCACTTTGCACACCCCTCCCTCCCTCCCACAACAGACCGCAGAGTAACATAGCACATAGCAGGGGAGCCTTCCTCCTCAGCGCACGATGAAATGGAGGGTGATTACAGAACCACAATTTCTCAATAAATATTTAATTTGAGCTAGTATTCAAGGTGGATGTGTCAGTCTTGTTTATAACAGTATTATTCCCTAAATAAGTCATTTCTGCCTGAGATTATTGTAGGCAAAAATGTTGTTACGGCTCATTTGTAACTTAGAGAAATTGTGCAATAGTTTAATGAAAATAGCCAAGAGACGTGCAGCTCCAAGGCTGTCCAAACATACTAAGCATGGACAGGTCTGTTTAAGAAAAGAAAACACTATCGAAAATGCTTAAAATCACATTGATCACATACACATGGTCAGCAGATGTTATTGCGAGTGTAACAAAATGCTTGTGCTTCTAGTTCTGACAGTGCAGCAATATCTAACAAGTAATATATAACAATTCCACAACAAATACCTAATACACACAAATCTAAGTAAAGGAATGGAATAAGAATATAAATATATGGAGGAGCAATGACCGAGTGGCATAGGCTAAGATGCAATAGATAGTATAGAATACAGTATATACATATGAGATGAGTAATGCAAGATATGTAAATATTATTAAAGTGACTAGAGTTGCATTTATTAAAGTGGCCAATGATTTCAAGTCTGTATGTAGGCAGCAGCCTCGCTGTGCTAGTGATGTCTGTAACAGTCTGATGGCCTTTTGATAGAAGCTGTTTTTCAGTCTCTCGGTCCCAGATTTGATGCACCTGCACTGACCTCGCCTTCTGGATTGTAGCGGGGTGAACAGGCAGTGGCTTGGGTGGTTGTTGTCCTTGATGATCTTTTTGGCCTTACTGTGACATCGGGTGTTGTAGGTGTTATGGAGGGTAGGTAGTTCCCCAGGGTGATGTACCGACAGGATATTCTCAATTGTGCATCTGTAAAAGTTTGTGAATGTTTTTGGTGACACGGCAAATTTCTTCAGCCTCCTGGGGTTGAAGAGGCGCTGTTGCGCCTTCTTCACCCCACTGTCTGTGTGGGTGGACCATTTCAGTTTGTCCGTGATGTGTACACCGAGGAACTTGAAGCTTTCCACCTTCACTGCTGTCCCGTTGATGTGGATAGGGGGGTGTTCCCTCTGCAGTTTCCTGAAGTCCACGATCATGTCTTTTGTTTTGTTGACGTTGAGTGAGAGGTTACTTTCCTGACACCACAGTCCGAGTGCCCTCACCTCCTCCCTGTAGGCGGTCTCATCGTTGTTGGTAATGAAGCCTACTACTGTTGTGTCGTCTGCAAACTTGATGATTGAGTTGGAGGCGTGCTTGGCGACGCAGTCATGAATGAACAGGGAGTACAGGAGTGGGCTGAGCACACACCCTTGTGGGGCCCCAGTGTTGAGGATCAGCGAAGTGGAGGTGTTGTTTCCTACCATCCCCACCTGGGGTTGGTCCCTCAGGAAGTCCAGGACCCAATTGGACAGGGCGGGGTTGAGATCCAAGGCCTCAAGCTTAATGATGAGCTTGGAGGGAACTATGGTGTTGAATGCTGAGCTATCATCAATGAACAGCATTCTTATATTAGGTATTAGGTATTTTTTATTAAATTTATTTAACCTTTATTTAACTAAGCAAGTCAGTTAAGAACAAATTCTTATTTACAACGTCGGCCTAGGAACTGTGGGTTAACTGCCTTGTTCAGGGGCAGAATGACAGATTTGTACCTTGTCAGCTCAGGGACTCGGTCTAGCAACCTTTCGGTTACTAGCCCAACGCTCTAACCACTAGGCTACCTGCCATATTCCTCTTGTCCAGATGGGATATGACAGTGCGCAGTGTGATGGCGATTGCATCGTCTGTGGACCTATTGGGGCTGTAAGCAAATTGAAGTGGGTCTAGGGTGACAGGTAGGTGATAGGTGATTTGATAGGTGATATGATCCTTGACTAGTCTCTCAAAGCACTTCATGATGACAGAAGTGAATGCTACGGGGCGTTAGTCATTTAGTACAGTTACCTTTGCATTCTTGGGTACAGGAACAATGGTGGCCACCTTGAAGCATGTGGGGACAGCAGACTGGGATAGGGAGAGATTGAATATGTCCGGCGAGCACCCAAGGCAAGCGTCTAGATTGGAAATAATGCATGCTCTAAAGAAGGTCTCTGGCCATCCTTTGTTCAAGCCGTGGTTCAAATAGGGCTGGATGATATATAGAAAATATTCAAATGTATGTTTTTGCGCGATATTACAAAAACCTGTATAGCAAGTATCTATTTATTTTTTTATGAGCGTTTATGTCCGCTTGTTCTTATGTCGTCTCATCTCCTTTGCCCCTTCTGTGCTGTGTGCACCTTCCCATTTACACAAGAGATCAGTATATAATAACGAGACGCTCATGTCTACGCCCTAACAATGGGAGTTGTTGTCCCAACGGCGGGAACACAGGCAACAAGCTTAGGTCCAAAACAAGCTTAGGTCCACTGAAATGCATTGAGGTTATTTTGGACAGATTTTGGCATGAGTGAAACCTCTCGCTTCGCCTATTCCTCTCTGGCTATGTGCACCTTCCCATTCTCACACACCCCTCAAGCCCCTCCCTCTGCCACTCACAACAACAAAGGTGAGAGATCAATACTTCCTCTCCGACAAGCGGTTTCAACTCGCTATTTGCATTTGAGGTTTGGTCCAACAGAATCGGTCATATAAACACCAAAAGACATTGAGACATTATTTTACTGTAATAGAGAAGTTAAAATGAATAGTTAGAAAGGTTATGTTTCAACTCCTCAAATTGTACGCAGAGCAGACACTACTGAAAGGGGAGTATCAATGAACATTGAATCTCGAAAATTTATGTTCAGTTTGTCTCACGTGGTAGTGAGGTACCATGTACCGCTAGCAGCATTTTCGACAAAGACTTATACTGGCTGTCTAGTCTGTTTTATAAATGTACAATAAGCATAAAACACTATGTAAGGAATAGGCAACTCGTTCTCATTCTGAGAAATAAGGTAGATCACTTTATTTCATCATCTGAACAAAGTGGACAGGCTAGCATGCTGTTCAAACAGTTGGAGATGGGCAGAAGGGTGTGTTCATAACAATTCAACTGTTCTACCTTGTTTGCTAGCAAATAGATCCATGTTGGTTAAACTTTAAATATAAAGATTAGCTGGCTACTCACTAGCGCATAGGCCGGTGTGTGAGAGACTGTTTATGAGATCTGTGTTCATTTTCTATAATACCTGCTAGAAGAAGTTTGTCATTATTAGTGAATGTGCATTATGCATAGTTCTGATAAAATTTGTAACAAGAAGGCATTTTCATAGAGTGATTATAGCAACAAAAAAAACACAGGTTAAACTATTTTTGATAAAATGATTAAATTATTAATGGGTCTCAGTTGTGGAAGGCTTATATTTAGCCTAGGTATGAATTCACAAACCCTGAATTCATTCAATTATTGCTGACTGTTTGAAATGCTGTGTATTTGACCTTAATTTGTCAACCAAGCTTAATTCGAAAATATTTTATTTATTTTTTGATATTGTGAATCGCCCATAATTTAAATAAATAATTGAGATATCGCCCAACTCTAGGTTCAAACAAGATCCTTAATTTTGAAGAATCCAACAAGTGCCTCAGCTATAGAACCAGGATATTGCACAACGCTGCCTGCCAATCTGTTACAGGAAAACAGCTCCAGACTGTTGAATTCCAACCCTTTTTCATTCATTCCTGATCCTGGACCCAAGGGACTCAAGTAAACACAGAAATCGTGAGAAAATGAGAGTGGCTGCTGGTGGTTTCCATCAGAAAAACACAGGATCTGGGGTTTGTGTAAATCTGCATTTCTGTGCTACGTAGTGTAATTTATTTTGCTTGTTTACTATTGTATTATTATAAAATCTAATCTGGACAGATGCCACTGGTTAAGAAGCTGTATTCCCTGGCTTTTAAGTTGTCTCATGGTTATTGTAGGTCTTTGCATTTTGGTGACATAAAGAAGTCATTTTTTATTAGGTTCTGTCCTCCCTTATAACGTTGACATAGGAAGTCAACTTTTGAGCTCAGACACACCAATAGCGTTTGCTGACCGAGAGTACTTAGCACCTCAATGTAATGTGCAAACAGTGTGTGCGCCAATTTTACATGTATAATCGTGTGAAAAATGTCAGATGTCTACAGCAGGTTGTCCCTAAAACACAATGTGCTGAAAAATCGGCAGACGAATGCTAGCCCCACATTCGGTGCGATGTGTGTGAGCCGTTAGTTCTACCTGTTGGATGGTAAGTCGTTTGGAACGTCAATTTTTAAAGAACAAAGAGATATTCTAAATGTAGGATCGTGGAAAATTGAAACCGATAAATTACAAGGAAAATTACTTATTGAACAGGGTTGGGAATAGGTATGCATCATCATGCAATATGTGTATGATTTGACTTCATATTATCTTTTACCGTATGGGTGTCGTACAGTCTTGTAATAGTCTGGTAAGGCAAGCCATGGCCCGTGTCAGAGCTTTACTGGAAGGGTTCAGGCAGGCAGGCCTCCAGTTCTGTGCATAACCTGTTATCTTCTCATTTGAGATGGGGGCATTAACCTGCTGACACTCATTCCTTACCAGCTAAAGTCTAACAGGTCTGAATTACAGAAAAGGAATCAAGATTTGGGTATGGAAAATATTGTCACAAAGAAATGAGGGAGCACCAAGACTCTGCTGTTTTCTCATTGGCATAATAGTTTGATCTGTGTTCTCCAATGTAGGCTGTTGCCATTGCCTATACCAGGAAGCTTACAGGTTCTGATGATCATTCTACTTTTGATTTCATCTTTCTTACATTGTGCCAAAAGCAAAGATGGGAGCTTCTGTAGTTTTTGGTCTAGGTCTATATCTGGTATATTATTACTCTCCCTTGAGCAACAACAAAATATATACAAAAAAAGCCTGCCTTTGTCTTCTCACCCTCAACACAAACTGCATTCCAGCAGTATGAGCAGCTCCAGTCTCTTTTTGCTGTAGTGTATGAATACTATCCTGTTTTCATAAAATTCATTACTAGATAACTTTGCATTGCATGAGTCCCTTTGGGTCAGTACTATGGGATCACGATGACGCTCTCTAATGGAGGACGACATGGTCTGATAAAAATAAAGGCTGCAGCAACAGTCAATTTATGACACTCTATCCCTGTAGAAATATAACAAGAACAATGATGACACTGCAAGAGGACAGCTAGTTGATGGCTGTGTGCAGCATTGATAAACAATGTAAAGCTGTATATACCTGCCATATCTCCCAAAGTCAGCTGATTGACTGTTTACATGAACATCTGAAAAACATAACTGGCTGGCAAGCTATAGCATGCTATTTGTATTTACTTCGGTAGCCAGCTGCAAGCGCCACGTTCCTTTGCATGTCGAACCTTGAAAAAAATAGCTGCGCTAGCTAGCAAGCAAGCAAACCAGTACTGTAGCTAACGTTACATTATTAGCTAACGTTGCTGGCTAATCCGGGTGACATACCTGGTATGGTGGCGGTGGTTCCTGGTCTGTATCTGCCCCGTCACCATAACTAGCTCTATCCGATTGTGATTCATGAAGCAAGGAAATGTCATCCGAGGTTGGAGATTTTAGACAATTTCCCATCTCCTCTTCAAACTCCTTATGTATTTGTCACTTTGCAACGTCTACAGGCCACTTTCCCTAACCTTTCATAAAAATAAGCACCGTATGCACTATGCAATCTTACTGACATTAACACATTGCAAATCATCTAACAAGCCACGAGAACTGTCCTTGTTCAACACAAACAAAACATGCGCACACAAAGAGCCAGGCTAGCTGATTTGATACCCTGGCGCGGACGACCATCTACATATGATTAAGATTGTTTGTTTATTTTACGCCTGCTAAGTTAGGCTATTCATTAGCTAGAACTCTCACAACGCCTATGCTCAAGTTGAACAAACTTAATCATTCATGTTCTACAAACAACATTTCCTTTTTAGATTTGAAGACCCTCTGAAAGGGGCTTCCAGCCCATAGAACGTGAAACACCGCCCCTTGATTCATGAACCAATCAACTGCGATCTATATTAAGCAGGCTACTCCACCATCCCACCAATCAGATGGTTGTTAAAATAATATTACTGTGTGTTGTTAAAATTGGGTTGAATGACAATTTGACACGTATGTAGCTAATTACAGATAGTTGTTTGATGGCAGTTTTCTTCAGCATAACTGCGTCTGCAATGTAACAGTATCAAGGAACGAAGAAACCAGGCAGCCAGGAACCAACCACGACATGTGCTGTACAAGCCACATTCAACTGAACTGCATAGTAGTAATAGTAATAGTAGTAGGAGTAGTAATAGTGGTATAAAAGGCCTATATTATGTTTTTTTGTTGGGGGTTGGTTCGTGGCTGCCTGGTATGGCAGTTTTGACTTGATACCATTACACGAAAGACAAAATTATGGACTATCACAAACAATGGTACATTTGAAATCCAGACAACAGCGTGGTGTTCGGAGTGCAGTTCATCCAGTTATCCAAAAGCAAATGGGTCGTACAAGAGTAACAAAAAACTAACCAGACCCAATTTGAGTTACTTATTTCATAATTTAATCTTAAATTACAAAACAAACATTTAGTATGTACAGGTCCAGGAATGTCAATCTGCTCAGTAGCCATGCCCCATATCATATTCTGACCTCATCACAGAGCCAATAAGATTGAATTTACTGACATAAATAGTACACACAAAGAAAATAATGGAACAAAACAAGAAAATGTCAGACCTAATCATTAGAACATCCCAAACTAAGATAATCTCTATATTTGAAAAAAATCTATTTATACATTTCCTTCACCCTTTAGAGATATTTAAATTGCTTTTACACCAAACCTTATTCTATGAATGAACAGCTAAATCAGCTCTAATTCCAACATTTAAACTCAAGACACCACTCTAATGCCTGGGTTTGGATACTTATTTTGTTGTAAATAGAGAATAAATAATCATAGAACATGAAAAAAGGTAACCCTTTTTCTAATCACAAATATCATATACAGTTTATTAGATCATTTATTACACAAGAACGTAACTATTTCATTTACAGTGGTGTAAAGTAACTAAGTAAAAATATTTTGAATAACTACTTTTTGGGGTGTACGTACTTGAATATTTATATTTTTGACAGCGTTTACTCCACTATATTCCTAAAGAAAATATATACTTTTTACTTCACACATTGTCCCTGACACCCAAAAGTACTTATTACATTTTGAATGCTCAGGCAGGACAGCAATATGGTCCAATTCACGCACCTATCAATATAACCCATTGTCATCCCTACTGGCGGAATCACTAAACACAAATACTGCGTTTGTAAATTATGTCTGACTGTTGGGAGTGTGCCCCAACATCTGGTTTGCGTAATACAAGTTACTTGATGTATAGCATTTACTTTTACTCAAGAATGACAATTGAGTACTTTATCCACCACTGTACTTAGGTCAATTTTAAACCAATTACTTTTAGGCTTTTATACTCAAGTAGTATTTTGCTGACCTTTCACTTGAGTTATTTTCTATCAAGGTATTGTCACTTGTACTTTTTCCACTACTGTTAATGTGCAACAACTCCTTGTAAGCCATTATTGTCTATGTTGATGTCGGACCTGCATATTTATATATGGAAGGCTCTTGTGGTTGTCAACACTTCACTCACTACAGATGAAACTGGCAGCCTGGCTTTCCTGTGTCAATCTGAAAGACTTGTTTGTTTGAGCTCAAGTACTGTTGGATTGTGTCCACATGTAGAGAACAAGCAAGGAGCCTGCCTTTCTAAAAGACACATTCATCGGTCCACTTAAAACAGGACAATTTTGTAAAAGCTGCCATTGCAGTTAATAAATAAACAGACAAAATAACCCCCTACCATCACACGTGCATTCCTGCAATGTGTTCGTATGGCTGGATGATTTAACTTTGTGCAGATGTCAGTGGGCACTATATCCACAAAAATTCAGTTGGACTGGTCATGCATTCCTTCCCAGAAAGTGGTTCAGTTGATCCAATATGCCAAAACTTCCCTTGAGCTGTTCAGGGTGAAAATTGAAATACACAAATAAAACCAGTCATAGAAGCACAGAGATAAAGGCATTAGGGCAGGAGGTTATCTGCAATAAATCACGGTCAACAAGACAGACATTGTCCAAGATTGGCCACAGTGCTTTTAGTCATTATCTCCGAGCAGAGGGAAAAAGCTATGAGAATACCTTTAACCACTCAAATATGTTGCAAAAACCCCTGTGACAGGTGTGAAAAGACATGTTTACCAGTGAATTAATGTATTTATGCTGGAAGGTGAACATTCAGGGATGGGTATCTAACCATAGGTTTTTGCAATAGACTGATGAAACCCTGTACATCTACATCCAGCAGTGTGGTATTTTCTATATATTGCGTATATTTTCTTTGTCTGAGTAAATACTATTGTCTGTATGCTTTTGACCTTTCAGTGTACATTATGCTTGTGTAGTGTTGCGGGTCTTTCTAAGAGCTCGGTGGCTGGCCAGTCATATGCTTGTTGCTGGTAGTGGGTGGTTTGGTACTCTGCCTCATCCCTGCGGCGTTGGGCTTATGCACTGTGGGATGGCTGGACATTGGCCCCGTTTTTCCCACACCAGCTACGGGCTGGAGGGCATGGTGTGAATCCCATTCTCTCCTGTGGCCTTGGCCTTGTGCAAAGCAGCTTGGATTCGGAAATGTGTCCGCGATTCCATGGAGTAGTTTTTGTAATTTTGCCTGTAAATATAGGGGAACAATGAAAAGGCCTGGCCAGATGATTTTTACTTTACATACTAATAGAATTCTTGTAAAAAAGACAGGTTTCAGAATTTCAATTAACTATTGTATTGAGATGGGTAGAGATAATTATGTTGTGTAAGGACCAAGACACTCACTTGGCCGTCTCCAGTAGTTTGATGCCCTCCTCCTTCCTCCCTTGTTCCAGACACAGCAGCCCATGCTCAAGCAGTGCATTGGGAACCAAGTAGTGATCAAACTTGATCTGTGTTTCACTGACAAGAGAAAAATACAACAGAGATCAGGAATGAAACAAGAAATGAAATAAACTTGTAATGAATAGTAAAAGAGTAGGTCTCTTCCACTATCATATTGTGAAAGGATGAGTGCGCGCGACTTTGTGTGTGTGTGTGTTTGTGTGTGTGTGCGAGTGAGTGTGTGTGTGTGGCGCTCACTTGCAAAGGACCAAGGTGAAGTAGGCCTCAGCCTCCTCCTGGTGTCCCAGGTGCTTCAGACACAGACCCTTAAGCAGGCTCACCAAACACTGGTCGTCTATGGAGAACTCTGTCCCTTCGGAACACAAAGTACAACAATCAAGCCCCTTCACAAAACTCTACTAAACAGTGTTGCTAAACATGATAATAACGAGATAAGAAAGGAGTTGTCTGAAACCAATCATTAATGCTGTTCCTAAATGAATGTGTAGAGGCAGTATCAACTCTCCAGGGTGACACACGTTTGTGTTACTTACTTTGGCTATTGTCGAGTTTTGCCTGTGCCTCGTCCAGTGTTTTCAGCATGCCCTCCGTGAGGTCTTTGTGTTTACCGATGACTGTGTAGCCGTTCCAGATGTACATCATCTCCTGCAGAGGACAGACAAGGCCACCGGGTGTCACAGTAATCCACACATAGATAATAGTAGTATTTTGTTACACTATAATTACAATGTAATAGGGAACATGCTGTCAAACCATGCAGTACTGACCAGAGGAGGTGCAGGGAGCGTTATCGGGTTCTCAGTCAGGTAACGACGGGCTTTTCGGATGGCAAACTTCTCAGTTGGCAAAGACTTTCCAGCTATTTTCTGCTTAAGCCCATGTACCTGCCTGGAGTGGATAGAAAATGGATACATGTAACATATTGATTCATTTGGATAGAATGACTTGATTATACAAGAACCGTGGGTAGAATGAAATAAATAGAGTACAAAGCATTATGGTGACACAGGGGTTTGTATATTGCAGTGACCTACCTGAACAGCGCTACCTCGCTCTCCTGGAATGGTTGGCATTCCTCCCTGGTCAGCATGCTGAGGTAGGCACCTTTCATATAGGCATATGTTGCCTGGAGGTAAATGTGCATGTATTACTACTGAAACTACTACTACACTTTAGGCATCATCATCAATTTGGCCCTCTGGAGACTAAGTGGAATACATTAAAAGCTGTAAAACAAGCTAATCCATATTCTGTTAAGACTGTGCCGCATGTGCCTTCGAGATAATGCAACCATTACTGTACTGAAACAGATGTTATGTCCTTCATACTTGATTATATAGTACTGATATGCAAAATACAATCACTGCAGAATGTCCCACCTTGGACCATGCATTCTCTTTGCTGAGCAGATCAGCGTAGAAGTAGGCCATCTTCCAATGTCTCTTGTATGTGAAACACCACATCAGCTCCCAGTAGCACATGTGATGAAACTGCTTCCACTGTTGCTGAGCTTCACAGCACTCCTCAAAGCGCTCTATAGCCTGGTACACACAAATACAACACATGAAAAGGGATGGTTTGTAGTCTAAACAAAATCATTTTGGTAGTAGTCAAAATCATTAATCTACACTCACAGCATCCAGGTTTCCTTTGATAACCTCTATTCGACCAGCGAAGAACAAGAAGATAGATCCCTTAAAACAACAGAGGAATAGAACACACTGTTTCACTATAAACTGTTTTGATTGGAATGAGTGTGTGTACAGGCCTATGCACCAAATAATTCACAATATTTCACAAAACCAATACAATTGGAATAGAATTGTACTTTACTGCCATAAATTATACAAATGTCCTCACTGACCTTAGGATACTGTTTGAGATAGGGCTGAAGCATTTTCTCAGCATCCTCCACATCCCCCTCCCCTGTGCCTGCAAGCCGTGAGGAGAAAAAGACAATGTTATTTAATGTTAGTTTGGTCTGTCCGGGCACTTCAATCTGGCCCACGAGACAAACATTATTTCTATTTTTCAAGTATTTATTTTTAGTGAATTCTTGTTTTTTTTACCCCTTTTTTCTCCCCAATTTCATGGAAAACAATTGGTAGTTACAGTCTTGTCCCATCGCTGCAACTCCTGTACGGACTCGGGAGAGGCTAAGGGCGAGAGACGTGTGTCCTCCGAAACACAACCCAACCAAGCCACACAGCTTCTTGACACAATGCTCGCTTAACCCGGAAGCCAGCTACACCAATGTGTTGGAGGAAACACTGTACACCTGGCGACCGTGTCAGCATGCATGTGCCTGGCCCGGCACAGGAGTTGCTAGAGCGCGATGGGAGAAGGATATCTCGGCCTGCCAAACCCTCTCCTAACTCGGACGACGCTAGGCCAATTGTACGCTGCCTCATGGGTCTCCCTGTCACGGCCAGCTGTAACACAGCCTGGGATCAAACCCGGGTCTGTAGTGATGCCTCAAATACTACTATGCAGTGCCTTAGACCACTGCGCTACTCGGGAGGCCCCCGCAAAATTTATTTTAACAAACAATTGGTCCCCCAAAAAATCGTGATGTGGCCCTCGAGCCAAAAAAGTTTGCCCACTCCTATAAGGCTTGTTTTGGGAGATGAAAAGGTCAGTGCGGTGACGTTTAATGTGTGGTAACATCAACCTGTCTCTCACCCAAGATGAAGCTCATGAAGGTGTGGTAGCAGAGGAGCAGCATGTTACACAGGAAGGACCTGAAAGTCTGCCCTGCAGAGCCCTCCGTCAGCTGCTGCAAGCCAAACTCCTGCAGACACACACAACACAGGACACTGCAGACTTAGCACAGTCCATCCAGCCCAGTTCAGTCCAGCTCAGCATCTCACACCAGGTTAACAGTAGGAAACCTACCTTATTTCCAGAGAAACCCACAAACTCCAGCAACCTAAGGGTCCGTGTGGGCAGCATGGAGATCATCTGTACAAAACCCAAGAACACAGGAGTGAAAAAGTGAGAGATGAGACAGACACAATTATACATTGTACCAATCAGGGCAATGCGTTGAGTTACACAGAGTTATATAAAGCTCACACCAAAAAGGTCCTTCTATACAATCTACCAATCCAGAAAACTGGACCACAAACATTATCGACATGAAGCAGTTCCCTCACCAAGTTGAAGGCTCCTACTCCAAGCTTGACCCCGCCTTCAAAATGCCCATGATTGTCACCATGGACGTAGCTAGAGGACTGGAGGACCGTATGAAGCTCTCTGAAATACAGATGTACATTCTTTACGAGTTGATAGGTTCCTCCCGAGTGGCGCCTTCAATCCCAGGCTGTGTCCTGGCTGTGACCAGGAGCCCTATAGGCGGCGCACGATTGGCTCATCGCGCTCTAGCGACTCCTTGTGGCAGGCTGTGCGCCTGACTTTAGTTGTCAGGTGAACGGTGTTTCCTCCGACACATTGGTGCGGCTGGCTTCCGGGCTAGGCAAGCAGGTGTGATAAGAAGCAGCGCGGCTTGGTGGGTAAAGTTCCAGAGGACGCATGACTTGACCTTCGCCAGACTCGACCTTCGAGCTCGATGGGGTGTTGCAGCGATGAGACAACATCATAACTACCAATTAGATATCACGAAAAGGGGGTAAAAAAATAGCACAAGTTGAGACATTAGGGAAATGCACTATAAAGGCCATACACTACATCAAGAGTGCTTACTTATACGTCTGGTAGCTATTCCTCACTTTGATTCCTCCCTTGATGAAACTGATCATGCTTTCATCCTACAGAAACAGGGGTAAAGAACAATTTCAATATCATAAATGCACAATAAACTTGAACATCTGTATCAGTGCTGCAAAGAGATAGTGAGCGTCAGTGGGTGATGTGGTAGCAGCAGGTTACCTGAAGGAAGGTGAGTGCTGCCCTCTGTAGGAGACATTCTGCATAGCACACTTCAGCGTGGAGTTCCTCTGAGGTGAAAATGACAGCACAATTATCTTCTGACATCCTCAAACCATTACATCAGCAGGAGGCTGCACAGTAAACCCACAGACAAGAAACACATTTTAAACTGTATTCTCAAGTACTGAACAACCATCAAGGTTAGCTAACTAATAGGTTGGTAGGTAGCCTAGTGGTTAAGAGCGTTGAACCAGTAAATGAAAAGTCACTAGTTTGAATCCCCGAGCTTACGAGGTGAGAAAAACATGAATCTGTTGATGTTCCCCTGTGCAAGGTACTTAACCCATAGTCTCTCTGGATAAGAGCGTCTGCTAAAAAGTAAATGTATTAAATGAAAACATCAAAAACAGAGTATATTTCACAGTAGCAGGTTATTATTTATTTAGGAATACTAGCAATGAAAACAATTGTTCAATTCACACTAGTGATGATAAGATACGAGGCTTGTGGTAAAACAGTATGTCTGTGTCTTAGTGTGTAGTGAAGTTAGTGAAGTTACTGAAGTAAGTATGTTCTAACCTTCTGTGAAGTTTCTGTTGCTAAAGGTTGACTTCTTGCGAAACCTGGGAGAGATTACACACAGAACTTAATTACACTATTTTACACGAAATCCAACATTACAATACAGTGTTCGATGAGACAGACATAGCAGAGTTGGTTCGCAACAATTCAACACCAGTCTGTGGATGTGTGAGCTAAGAAACTTGGAATTCAACACATTCTTGTGCTTGGATATCAAAAAACGGTGACATGTGGTAACTACATTCATTGACAGACATTGACCAACAGTATAGCGAACTCAGATCAGGTTTCAGTATTGGGAATTACATGATATGGATTAAGGGAGATACAAGCATATAATGAGTGGTTTACTGTAACCACTGTTGATCAGTGATCCGTGGGATAATGTTATACCTTCTGTAAAAGTTGAATTTGCGTAGATATCTACTCTTCATGCAAATCAGTGTGGCCCAGACACATTTTATGGCTTGTGTAGATAAGATGTAGAGCGGCTCTTAGAATAGCACAGGGTCCACGGTCATGGGGTTCCCCTGACCCACCCAAGATTCTCAGGCGGTGTGGCAGGCCCAGTCTGGGAGTGTGTGTGTATGTGTCCCACCATTTGGAGAGGCGTATCCATATAGCACATTTTCACACACTCACTGTTACAGGCTGCTCTGAAATTCCACCAGCCAGCGAGATCTGATAGGACCTGGGTGATATTTGCTCTGTGATTATGTCAGAACAGCTAACCAGCCACCACAGACCAGGATGAACATCTCCCAAAACAGCTCGGTTCTCCCCACTGGAATGGCCGGGTTCATCCAGAGCCAAATATATTTTGCCTGTATATGGTTGTTCTTCATAATAGGAGTTTGAGGTAAATGTGTCTTGTTTTGCCACAAACACATGTTACAAAATTCACAAAGTGGTTTCACTTGATCATGTGGTTCCTATCTTCATGATTGAATAGCTATCACTGAGCCAAAACATTTGTTTTTGCTTTTGTTGCCTCTAAAGGAAATAAATAGCCTACAAGAACTTTGAAGATCTCGTTTTAGAATGTAGACCATTACAAATGAGACTTACCGCTGACATACTGCCTGAGCCTCCTTCATGGTGTTACCCGCTGCCATGATGTGCTCCGGGTCAAAGGTCATCATGGCCTGCATCTCCAGTATGGTGGCGTATGTGAGCGCATGGTACATGCTGTCTTTGATTCTGTGAAGGAAGAAAAAGAGAAACAGAAATATTGAGCTATATTTTTAGCAGCGATTGTTGTCTCAACAAAAAAATATTACTTTGTATGTCTTTGACACAAATGAAGAGGAGCACATGTATGGATGTTCTTACTGTAAAAGTATAAGTATATAATCATTGACATTCAATATGTAAACTCAGCGAAAAAAAAAGTCCTCTCACTGTCAACTGCGTATATATTTTCAGAAAACTTAACGTGTAAATATTTGTATGAACATAACAAGATTAAACAACTGAGACATAAACTGAGTAAGCTACACAGACATGTGACTAACATAAATTGAATCATTTCTCCCTGAACAAGGGGGGGGTCAAAATCAAAAGTAACAGTCAATGCAGCTGGTGGCCACACCAGATACTAAGTACTGCAGTGCGTCTCCTCCTCATGGACTGCACCAGATTTGCCAGTTCTTGTTGTGAGATGTTACCCCACTCTTCCACCAAGGCACCTGCAAGTTCCCGGACATTTCTGGGGGGAATGGCCCTAGCCCTCACCCTCCGATCAAACAGGTCCCAGACGTGCTCATTGAGATTGAGATCCGGGCTCTTCGCTGGCCATGGCAGAACACTGACATTCCTGTCTTGCATGAAATCACGCACAGATCGAGCAGTATGACTGGTGGCATTGTCATGCTGGAGGGTCATGTCAGGATGAGACTGCAGGAAGGCTACCACATGAGGGAGGAGGATGTCTTCCCTGTAAAGCGCAGCGTTGAGATCGCCTGCAATGACAACAAGCTCAGTCCGATGATGCTGTGACACACCACCCCAGACCATAACGGACCCTCCACCTCCAAATCGATCCCGCTCCAGAGTACAGGCCTCGCTGTAACGCTAATTTCTTCGAAGATAAAAGCAAATCCGACCTTCACCCCTGGTGAGACAAAACCGCGACTCGTCAGTGGAGAGCACTTTTTGGTGGGTTTGTGCCCATAGGTGGTGATGTTGCCGGTGATGTCTGGGTGAGGACCTGCCTAACAACAGGCCTACAAGCCCTCAGTCCAGCCTCTCTCAGCCTATTGCGAACAGTCTGAGCACTGATGGAGGGATTGTGCATTCCTGGTGTAACTCTGGCAGTTGTTGTTGCCATCCTGTACCTGTCCCGCAGGTGTGATGTTCGGATGTACCGATCCTGTGCAGGTGTTGTTACACGTGGTCTACCACTGCGAGAACGATCAGCTGTCCGTCCTGTTTCCCTGTAGTGCTGTCTTACACGGAACCCAAACTGGCTGCGCGCATGCGCCATCGTGCATACATTTATTTTGTCCTCCCACACCAAACGCGATCACGACACGCAGGTTAAAATATCAAAACAAAATCTGAACCGACATTCATTTGGGGACAGGTCGAAAAGCATTAAACATGTATGGCAATTTAGCTAGTTAGCTTGCACTTGCTAGCTAATTTGTCCTATTTAGCTAGCTTGCTGTTGCTAGCTAATTTGTCCTGGGACATAAACATTGATTTGTTATTTTACCTGAAAAGCACAAGGTCCTCTACTCCGACAATCAATCCACACATAAAACGGTCAACCGAATCGTTTCTAGTCATCTCTCCTCCTTCCAGACTTTTTCATCTTTGAACTTATATGGTGATTGGCATCTACACTTTCATAGTATTACCACGACGACCGGCAAAACAGTTCGTCTTTCAACCACCCACGTGGGTATAACCAATGAGGAGATGGCACGTGGGTACCTGCTTCTATAAACCAATGAGGAGATGGGAGAGGCAGGACTTGCAGCGCGATCTGCGTCAGAAATAGGAATGACTTCTATTTTAGCCCTTGGCAACGCAGACGCTCATTGGCGCACGCGAGCAGTGTGGGTGCAATAATTGAATAACATGGATTTCAACATTTATTTTGCAAGGCTCGCGCACGCGACGTGTCCGGTCAGCATGTTAGGCGTCTCACAGTACGGACATTGCAATTTATTGCCCTGGCCACATCTGCAGTCCTCATGCTTCCTTGCAGCATGCCTAAGGCACGTTCACGCAGATGAGCAGGGACCCTGGGCAGCTTTCCTTTGGTGTTTTTTCTGGTATATATGGTGTTTTTCACCAAAGGAAGAAAGGCCTTTTTAGTGTCCTAAGTTCTCATAACTGTGACCTTAATTGCCTACCGTCTGTAAGCTGTTAGTGTCTTAACGACCGTTCCACAGGTGCATGTTCATTAATTGTTCATGGTTAATTGAACAAGCATGGGAAACAGTGTTTTAAACCCTTTACAATGAAGATCTGTGAAGTTATTTGGATTTTTACGAATTATCTTTAAAAGACAGGGTCCTGACGTTGCTGAGTTTAGTATATTTAATGTATTTTCTGACCAAAAACTCATTAAAAAGCCCAGCTCCTTTAAGTTACAATATGTTTTCTTGGATACAGGCCCATGTGAATTCCCTGAATGTCACACTGTGACACTAACATTCCACAACCAGGAGCGCTGGTCTGACTTGTTCCCAGCAGGTTCCACCATAGTCACAGTGGCAGGATAGGATAATGCTGGTGAGTTTCTTCACTGTAATGTCACATGTCTGCATGCCTGGCATTTCACAGTCCTTTGTTGCTCCTAGACATTTCCACATCACAATAACAGCACTTACAGTTGACCGGGGAAGCTCTAGCAGGGCAGAAATGTGACAAACGGACTTGTTGGAAAGGTGGCATCCTATGACGGTGCCACCATGAAAGTCACTGAGCTCTTCAGTAAGGCCATTCTACTGCCAATGTTTGTCTATAGAGATAGCATGGCTGTGTGTTCGATTTGATACACTTGTCAGCAATGGGTATGGCTGAAATAGCCAAATCCACTCATTTGAAGGGGTGTGCACATACTTTTGTATATATAGTGTCGTTTTTCAAAAGGGATTCAAATCAGGAGACATTTCGTCAGGAAAAAAATCAGCATGGTAAAAACAGGCCATGAATTGGAATGTTTGTGCCTGCTGCCTGCCTGCCTTCTTGTCTACTGTTGTTGACTGTTGTGGAGACAGAGATGGACAAGGGCCAATGATGACTGTGGGGCCTCCACTCCTGACTCTTGAAGCTTATTCACTGTCATGGGTAAACCTAATCTAATGTTCTGCAAAAAAAAAAAAAAAACACCAACTTAAAAAGAGCCAGACAGCAGGAGGGAGGTTCTCCGTCTCATCGTGCACGTTTCAGTGAATTACAGAACCTGACAGCGCTCACGTTGAGTGCCAACATGAGGCAACTTTAGTTGTTTGTGTGGTCAAATTGCTCTGACACAGCTCCTAAGAATAAAGCATTCGAATGGGGGAGAGCACCAATGTAGTGAGCTCTGTTAAGCTGGTTACTCTCGTCTTCAGAGTAGTAAGATTTGTAGTGCAAGTTGCTATCCATTGTGCCTCTGCCTTTTTGCCTAAATCTTGGTCAGCCAATGAGACGAAACCATTCTACAGTAGGTGGTGACGCTACAACCTCTGTCTGAACATGTGTTCCATTTGTACATGTTGTACAGTATAGCAGCCCCTCCCCAATCTTTTACAATGTATACTAGATCAACACTTCCACACCTAGTGTAAAGCACTCATTAGGAATGAGGGGGGGGGGGGGACAACCAAGTACTTGAGACTGGGACAGGACAATTACATAAGGCCTGCTGCTGTTCCTGCCCAGTCCGCATGTTTGAACAGCTAGCTAGTAGCTTCAGAGAGAAGCAGGCAATGCAGAATCTTACTGTCTAATCCGAATATAAAGCTGTGCTTAAAAGCATGAGGCTGGCTGGCTGTTTTGATGTCATTGCAGTGTCTTCGTCCTTAAAATAAAAAATCAGATCGAACTGCCAGCCTTTGTCTCTTTCACTATGAACATGCAGTAGCTTATGATGATCTTGCTGTTTGATCAAACGTATATTTCAGCAAATATATATTGCTGAGTTTAGCATTCTGTGATATGAAAATACAAACCACAGTATAAACATACTCTGCATTATTATAGATGTTTAGTACATGAGAGAAAGCCTGCCACTATGTGTGCTGTGCTGCAGAGATTCTAAACTATACCTGGCCCAGCTTACTGTGTCAGTACAGTACATCAGCCTGAACAGAGGAGAGGAAAGGAAAGGAGGGAGAACGAGAGAGAGAAAAAGATACGCACTGCTATTTCAGCACCACTGGCTTTCTCTATGGGTTATTTATTTTATTTTATAGATGGTCTCTTATTACTGTTCTCCCACACAATACTGTGTTAAACATATGCTCAGCAACGCATTAGTTGATATTACACACTAGGATGTTGATGACGTGGAGGCTTTTCCCACAAAGGTTTTCTTTGAACACCGGTAGCAAACAAAGGAAGCCAGAGGGCAGTTTAAATGCCTATCCCTTTGCTCTGCCTACAGAACTCGGTCTACCATCACTCCCATTGCCTAGCCCCAGGGTGACAGCTGACAGAATATGCCAAGCCTTGCGTGGTAAGAGCAAGAGGGTTGGGCAATGGCAGGTTTGCCAAGATTACCCTTTGGGGTAAATATTTCCTTAATTTCATGCTCATACTAGACTACCATGTACATTTCAGAACTAAAAGAGGAGATCAACATGGAAACTGGGAGGGATTAGATAAGTACTGTATATCCACTGAGTTGTGTAACACTGAGGGGATGAGAAAGGAGACACACTAGGGAGGGCTGGAGAGAAACTGTGATTTGGGAGTGGCCAAAGAAGAGAAAAGATTATTTGTTGATGATAATGAAAGAGAGAACTCACAGAGTAATAGGAAACTTCACAATTGTGTTTTTGAACACAATGCTGAAGGGGTGTCCAATAGGAGAGATGATGTTTATTAAACTAGCACAGAGTGTACACTTTACTGTAGCACCAGCCTAGCCCGGTCGCCAGGTGACTACGAACAAGAAAGGAGTTGGCGAAGCACAAACTGATCAGGAAACCATACCACTTGCCAGTGCTATTTGGTGTTTGTGAAACTAGCACACAGTATTACCACCAGTCACTTGTGTCGACCCACACAATCAGGGTCCCGGTCTCTCACCTGCACTGAAGCCTGGACAGGGCCTCCTCAAAGTCGTTCCTCAGGAACAGGTCCAATGCTGCCATGCAGTCCTCCAGGGCCACAGACAGGTCTGACTTCTGGGACCTGAGATACAGGAAAGGGGAAAGAGACAGATGAAGGTTAGGTGAATTAAGTATGTTACTTTAACACATAATGACGGTCTTGGCCAATACCTACCATTGGTCCTCAGTGGAGAACCTACATGTTAAAATAACACATTCTATTTTTGACTTCCCCTCAAACAAGTAAATAATTTGCCTCTGAGATAAATGAGGTTTACATTGTCAAATGAAAGAAGCTTATTACTGCCAGCTTCCCAGTGGACCTAAATGTGTTCTATTCTTTTATGATTGAACCCCAGGACAAAATCGTGTTTGTTCATGTCAAGAACTAGGTGAAATGTCTATGAGCTCAGTCTATAGAGTAGCATGACACAGCATTAACTACAAAGGAGTAATTCACTGTCTATCTACAGTAACAGATATCTTTAAAAAGAGCCACATCACTTCTTTTTCTCTCCCAGGCAACTCTGCTGCAGTGCCCCTGTTCTGTTTTTAGTGGTAGGGCAAGAGGAACACAAAACACCTCCAAAACATTCTGTAAGGAGCGCAGGTCATGATATTGTCCCACTCTCCCACCTGATCTGAGCAGGCTTTCGCATCGTTTTCTCTGCGGTTCTATCATCGACAGTTATTTTACTGCGATCAGCTTAAAGCTACATTTTTCTCATCTGACAAGATCATTGGATTTTTACCACAGTTTCTTCAGTGAGCAGCTTTCTCATTCATTGGCATTAAAAAAAGATTGATAAGTGGGGGTTCACCAAATATTTGAATATAGAGTAATCTTCATCCCAAACAAACAAATATTGATGTCAAGGCTCCCTACCATTAAAAACAAGAGCAGGCTGTTCAACAGGCTGAAAATCCCAATAGTCCTGTGCCACACTATTTTCATACCAAAACCACCCCAAGTTTAACAATCCCAAAGATGACAAAATGTCTTCTCAGCAAATTGGGTTCATGGACACAATGTATTAAGCCAAACAATGGAGGCTAGCCTAGACAACTGAGGAGAATCTCTACAATGAGGGTGACTAACTGACAGCCATCCTTTTGCATTCCTGAAGATCAGTGATACAGAGGACCTCTTTATGCTGGACCATGCTTGAACTCTCTCAAACTATAATGAATCCATTAGGTTCCATATTGAAAAACAGGCCTTTATTTCCTCCCCTTCACAAGCTAATGACATGGGGATGACCATTCCATCCTTCCACCATATGAGCAGCTATAGGTCATTCACTTCCTGCTCACTACAACACACAGTCATGAATGTCAGCGCAACACAGACAGTCTAGGGGTCAATACTACCACACAGTCTCCATAAGGCCCAGTTTCTAATCAGTTGATACAATCAGCAAACACCTTTAAAAAGTCCCTAACAGTCAGTCATTCTGATTCCTATGTAAATTAGCGTTTTGAAAGAGTAAAACATCACCCACAATATTTCATCCCGATAACTACCAGGAAGACTGAAAAGACAGACTAAGTGGGCGGGGAGCTCACCATGACAGACAGTTCTTTGAAAATGCTTATGATGCAGTGTTGCAGTGAGATTATGTCAAGACAACTTGCTGAGACAAAGCAACTCAAACATAGATATTGCATACAACATCCAATCCTGTTATTGTTTCACAAATTACTGTTTGGTTATTGTAAAAGCATCAACATAGACGAACTGTTGGCTATATAATTTAGCTAGCCCAAAAGGAATTGTCAGCACTAGCTAGCTAGCTAGTCCATCTTAGACAATTTTTGTTGAAACAGGTTGAGGTCTAGGTACATTACATATATTGACTGCCCGACAATGTTCATATATCATGACTATCAATGATGTCAAGAATTTTGTATGAATCTCCCATTCTGCATGTCTCTTGATGTAATGACATGACAACTGCATCCAAGTTTTGGGCAACCCTTCCCCCGCGTTTATTCCATGCTGGCTGAATACCTAGCTAGCCAGTAACTAGCTAACACCAGACACAGATGAAAGCAGAAACCTATAAGTATATTTGCCTAAGATGAATATGGAAAACCTCTTAGCTGACAAACTGCAGTACAATTTTGGCACCAGTAGACTAACTACCTAGCTATGTAAACCACGCCCATCGGCGAACACGAATTCTACCGGTATTATTTAAAATAGGTAAGAGAATAAGACGTTACCATTGGTGTCTTCAAATTTGGCTTTTTGTGAAGTCACAAAAAAACCAATGATGGGTAAAAGAAGCTTCCTGAAGAATTTAGAACAGACATTTCTTAGATGACGTCGCTCACGCCGTTTAACAAGGCACACCTGTTAATTGAAATGCATTCCAGGTGACTATCTCATGAAGCTGGTTGAGAGAATGCCAAGTGTGCAAAGCTGTCATCAAGTAAAAGGGTGGCTACTTTGAAGAATCTCAAATATAAAATATATTTTGATGTGTTATTTCATAAGTTTTGATATTTTCAATATTATTCTACAATGTAGAAAATAGTAAAAATAAAGAAAAACCCTTGAATGAGTAGGTGTGTCCAAACTTTTGACTGGTGTTCCTCTTGTTCAGATGTGTTAGGGCCGTGTGAATAGTGATGGAAATGACATTTTCCGTGGATCTGTTGGAGCAGTAGGCACATTGGAGTGGGTCCAGTGTGCCTGGCATGCTGGCCTTGATGTGGGCCATACCAGACTCTGGGGTGAGTGCAAGTCATTTGAGCATATCACCTTGTTTTTCTTGGGCACTGGGATGATGGTAGTCTCCTTGAAGCAGGTGGGGACTACAGCTTGGGACAGGGACAGGTTGAAAATGTCTGAGAAGATGCCCGCCACAACTGGTCAGCACACATTGAAGACATGGCCAGGGATTTTCTTTTGAGAGTTTCTCACGTCAGCCTCGGAGAGCAAAAGCACCAGGTCGTCTGGAGCAGCGAGTCATCCTGGATGACTCAGTATTGTCTGCCTCGGAGCGAGCATAGAATATGTTAAGTTCCTCTGGGAGGGAGGCTTTGGTGGGCACCACACAGCTGGATTTGCCTTTGTAGTCTGTGATAGTCTGTAGTCCTTGCCACATGCGTGGTGAGTCTGAGTTGTCAAACATCAATTCAAGTTTGAGTCTGTATTGTCTTTTTGCTTCCATATTGGATTTGCAGAGCTCGTATCTGCTTGCCTTGTACGTGCCACCAAGTTGCCAGGGTTCATTCTGCTGATACTGAATGCTGCTGTACGGGATATCAGCATGGTACAGATATCTTCGTTCATCCAGGGTTTTTGGTTGGGGTATGTCCAGATTGTTATTGTGGGTACATCATCATCAACACATTTCCTAATAAAGCCTGTTGAGTGACAATGTATATTCCTCAATGTTAATGGATGAGTCCTGGGTGGATGAATCTTTACACATATTCCAAATCAATATTATCAAAACACTCCTTCAGCATTGAATCTGCCTCCTCTGTCCAGCACCTATTTATTCTCTGTAAAGGTGGCTCCCTCTTGACTTGCTTCTTGTAGGCAGGGAGTAGGAACAGAGATGTGTTCTGATTTGCCGAAGTGGGGGCGAGGGATGGCTTTGTATGAGTCAAGGATGTTTGTATTTACATGGTCCAGCACGTTGATTCCTCTCGTGGGACAGGATACATGTTGGTGATATTTTGGAATATATATATATATATTTTTAAATGTGCTTGTTTAAAATCAACAGTGACAATTAAGACTGCTTCCGGGTGAAAGGATTCTTGCTGGCTAATGTTCTTGTACAGTTCGCTGAGTGTCACCTTGATGTTTGCATTTGGCGGTATGTACACAGTGGTGAAAAAAAACACATTAATTCACTCATAATATAGTGAGGTAGGCATTTTAGCATCAGAACGTCCAAGTCAGGTGAACAGGAGCTTGAGATGTTTTCAACTTCGGTACAGCAGAAATTGTTGATGAGGAAGCATACACCTCCCCCTACTCTTACTAGAACCGCCGTTTGACTCATACAGAAAATGCAAAGGCTGTCTGGTTGAATAGCAGAGTAAAGTGTATTGTCCGTAAGCCAGGTCTCTGTAAAAACAAAGACACGGCATTCTCTGATGTCCTTCTGCGACTGAAGCCTTGCTCTGTGTTCACAAAATGTATTTTCCAGCGATTGGACATTAGCCATCAGGACATTAGCCATCAGGACACTAGGAAGAGGAGGCCGTGTAGCCTGTCTTTTCAGCCTAGCTTGCAGTGCCCGGTAGCTTAGCATTGCACAGTTATAAAGACTTAACCATAAACTCAATAGGGGCATAGATGGGTCTGAGAAATGGCATGATAATGTACACACAATGGCGGCTATTGTTTCCTGAAAGGTTGTGCATAGCATACATTGTCCAGATAATTAATTAATTGAAGTTAGCAACTTCGTGATGCTGAATTCTCTGGAGGGAAACTTGCACAATAGAGACCATTGCTCTGAGAGGTAATCAAATATGCACAACACTCTCACTCAGACGAATGTACACACACACACACACACACACACACACACACACACACACACACACACACACACACACACACACACACACACACACAGAGTGATAAAACATTGCTTTATCTGGATTCCTCCTGAAAGCTTTCTCCGGTGTTAATTTACATTGAATTAAAGTACTAGTAAGTTAAGAAATGCCAAAAAAGTAATACTGCAGTAAAACAAGCTGCTTCTAAACACAATGAAATCATCAAACAAAAGAGAAGAGGTGGATCTTAAAAAACAAAACCTGTTCAGTTTTTCTGGATACAGCTAAGTTGAGAACCCTCTGGTTTCAATCCCAGTAGAAATGACTAGTGACAGTATATTACATTCACACACAAAACCACAAATGCAGCATCTCTCGGTTTACTTCAACACACTGTCAGTACCTATCACTTCACCACGCAGCCTCAAAATATCTCTTACCCGTTTGATAGAGTTTCTGCTTCCCCTGACATTTTCATCTGGCAGACAGAGTACTAGAGGGAGGTAGAGAGACAGCAAACGCAGAAGAGAATTGACTATCTGCTCAGGCCTTTCCAGCGGCGCAGCGCGACACAGTCTCTACCTCTGGCAACAGCAGCAGCAGGCAAGCAGGCAGGAGAGGGGAGGAAGAACGCAGCCCTTAATAAGATTGGGATGACTATCACACAGAGAAACTAAACATCTTCTACCCCCCAACACTCCGCCTCCACAAACACACACAGTTCCTTAACTCTCCTCCTCCTGTCCCACCTCCTCCCATCATCACACTCACGCTACACACTGCAGTTTCTTCTCTGATAGGCTGATGCAGTAGCAGGGCTGGCCTAGCTGCACAGGACTCGAGTCAAATGATAAACAACAAAAAACATAAGCCAAAAAATTCACTATGCACCACAGAAAGGTGATACCCTGAGTATAACATCAACCAAAGACAATAGGCTACTGCACTCAGATGACCGCAAAAACACCCCAGCAGAACTCATTCAGATCCCTGAATATCTTGAATGGAAAATGTCAAAATCTCTCTGCAAAATTCCAGACAGAGATGTAGAATGACTTGATGCCGGTGAGAGGAAGATTCCTGCTAAGGAGGAAGCCTTTACTGCAGTGACTCAGGCTGACTACTGCAGCAGCAGCACAGACGCACTGCCCCGGGTGCCCCCTATTAGAGAGCCAGTAGAACACTGCGTAGCGAGAGAGAGATGAGTACCACTGAGATCCAGCAATTACACTACAGCCAATCGCTCTGAAAGTGAATGACCCATGGAAATAGCCAGTCACTTATCAGAATGAGCTCCCAGACAGCTGTCTAAATTTAGGTCATAGAGGAAGAGTGATCCACAACATGGTAAATCTGTGAATCTCAAGACACGTGCAAAGAGGTCAGCTTTGCCTCAGTCAAGGTTAGTTAGTTTCCTCTGGGGAACATTATTCAGCAGACAGTGCAGCAGGGACACATCAGACCAGCGTATCATTGCTCCCATTATACGTCACCTCACTGCATCTCCACCCCTCTGACAGCCATAGGGCACACAAGAAACCTGTCCTTGTATTTTATTCATTGAGCGATGCTGGAGTTGACCAACAGTACACACCAGGGGCATGTGTGGGTGGATTGTCTTCTTCGATGTATGAAAACATTTTACACAATGAACATCTTGCCTCTGGATGCAAAGCCTTGCCTGAAAAAAGTGGCCCACACTCTCCTCTAGTAGGTGGTTAATTTCAACAGGGCCCAGAGACAGTGTAGACAGTAGATTAAAATGTACATGTACAGTGTTCCGTTATCTTGCTCTCTGATCTGCGGATCTGAATCAGTTGAAGTGTTGAAATATATGAGCACTAGGACAGCATCTAGGGGTTCAATTCAGGCTCCTGCTCTTTTTGATTTAGGGAATTTTCATTGCTTTCTGTTATAAATTATCATGGGAAAGCAATTAATTTAATGTACAGCTCCATCTTCCACAAAATCCATAATTAAGCAGTTATTTCCTCAAAGACATGAGATAAAAATGGTGTGTCTGAATTTGTGTTAAGGTCTAAGTAAAGTCTCTTTGCTTGTTTAAGACTTTGGGAATGATCAAATATCGATGTCATACAGCCACCGAACAATTCAGACACACCAAATGCACTTGTTTTAAAACAAATGGAACAGATAAAGACCAGAGGTGGTGTAGCACAAGGAAATACTGGTGACATAACCTAAGGAACCCAATGACACACTGTGCCAAAGGTAGAACCAATCACATCTCATCTTCCTCTCTACAACTGTACGGGAATATGGCCATCCTCTCTTTCTCTTCAGGGTGGAGAGGCATTGAAATCAAATGGTGTCTCTATGGTTGAGAACATAGGCTGGGATTCCTCTTGATCCCACCCTGCCTGGAACTGAGCAGATATTATATCCAGCATTAATGGCGTACTTCTCTGAATTATTAATATGTTGAACAGCAGGAAGGAGCGATGTCATTGCCCTCACGCTTACTGCTGATTTTCAATAACCATTCCCTAACTACTCAACCCTGTATATCACCCGGCCATCAGCCATTGGCTCAGACTTACGTGTTCAATGGTTCTGTAGAGTTGAGTAAATCTTTGTTGCCTGGTATCTGTAACCTGAAACAGGGGGCAAAATGGAGGCCATTTAGAAAAAAAGGTGAGCTGGAAGGGATGGAAACTATTTCAATAGGGACTATTGTGTGAGTAACATAATATTGCAACCCATAGAAATCCTGACTGAAAAATATATTCAGTGCAGGGGTAGATGAACCAAAACGTAATATGCCCAAAGAAAGTCTATGAACAGAAATATGTTGTCAAACATGCCTAGGGGACAGAAATGGACAGAAGGGAAAACTTACTTGAAATCTGTGTGCATGGGGTCAAGTTCTGCACTGTGTATGACGGACAACCTAGAAGCAAAATCATGCTGTTATGAATCACTAAATGTATCAAATCTCATTCAATGCCTTGACATGAGAAATATATATTTCACAGAAACTGTTGCATGTTTCCCATGTACAGTAAACTAAGTGTTGGGGAGACATTGGTGTCCCAAGGGTCACAGTATACCAGACAGAACATACAGTAAGCACTAGCAGATGCGTCTCATTTAACAATGCCGAAATCTCCAATTGTAATCTAATTCCTCTCCTGTAGATGCTAATCTTTGCTCTCATTTACAATTATAATTCACTGTTTCCCTATGTACACTGAATAAAATGAAACAGAACATGCAACAATTTTACTGAGTTGGTGTTCATATGAGGAAATTTGTCAATTTAAATAAATTCCTTAGGCCCTAATCTATGGATTTCACATGACTGGGAATACAGATATGCATCCGTTGGTCACAGATAGCTTAAAAAAGGTAGGGCTGTGGATCTGGTGTGACCACTATTTGCCTCATGCGGCGCGAAAGATCTCCTTCGCATTGTGTTGATCATGGTGTTGATTGTGGCCTGTAGAATGTTGTCCCACTCCTCTTCAATGGTTGTGCGTAGTTGCTGGATATTGGTGGGAACTAGAACATGCTGTCGTACACATCCAGAGCATCCCAAACATGCTCAATTGGTGACATGTCTGGTAAGTATGCGGGCAGTGGAAGAAGTGGGACATTTTCTGCCTCTAGGAGTTGTGTACAGATCCTTGTGATATGGGGCCGTGCATTATCGTGCTGAAACATGAAGTGATGGCGATGGGTGAATGGCATGACAATGGGCCTCAGGATCTCGTCATGCTATCGTGGGGCACTCTGTTCACAACGTTGACATCAGCAAACCAGCGTGCCAGTGGTCATCAAAAGTGACATTTGCTCACAGAATACGGTACGACGCCAAACTGCAGTCTGGTCAAGACCCTGGTGAGGACGACAAGCATGCAGATGAGCTTCCCTGAGACTGTTTCTGACTGTTTGTGCAGAAATTCTTCAGTTGTGAAAACCCACTGTTTCATTAGCTGTCAGGATGGCTGGCCTCAGATGATACTTCAGGTAAAGAAGCCAGATATGAATGTCCTGGGCTGGCGTAGTTACATGTGGCCTGCAGTTGTGAGGCAGGTTGGACGTACTGGCAAATTCTCTAAAATGACATTGGAAGCGGCTTTTGGTAGAGAAATTAACATTCAAATATATGGCAACAGCTATGGTAAACATTCCTACAGTCAATTCCTACAGCCAATTGCACACTCCCTCAAAACATTAGACATCTGTAGAATTGTGTTTTTTATTTAATTTTTTTATTTAACCTTTATTTAACTAAAGGTAAAGTTAAGAACAAATTCTTATTTTCAATGACGGCCTAAGAACAGTGGGTTAACTGCCTGTTCAGGGGCAGAACGACAGATTTGTACCTTGTCAGCACAGGGATTTGAACTTGCAACCTTTCGGTTACTAGTCCAACGCTCTAACCACTAGGCTACCCTGCCGCCCCGTGTTGTGTGACACAACTGCACATTTTACAGTAGCCTTTTATTGAACCCAGCACATGGTGCACCTGTGTAATGATCATGCTGTTTAATCAGCTTATGCCTTTTGCACACACTGTATATAGACTTTCTTTTCTCTACTGTGTCATTGACTTGTTTGTGTTATTGGCTTGTTTATTGTTTACTCCATGTGTAACTCTGTGTTGTCTGTGTCACACTGCTTTGCTTTATCTTGGCCAGGTCGCAGTTGCAAATGAGAACTTGTTCTCAACTAGCCTACCTGGTTAAATAAAGGTAAAATTTAAAATATAAATATTGATATGCCACACCTATCAAGTGGATGGATTATCTTGGCAAAAGAGGAATACAAACAGGGATGTAAACACATTTGTGCACAAAATCAGAGAATTAAGCTTTTTGTGCAAACGGATAATTTCTGGGATCTTTTATTTCAGCTAATTAAAAATGGGACCAACACTTTACATGTTGCATTTACATTTTTGTTCAGTATAGCTTTATATTCAGCACTGTATTTTCCCTTATCAAAGCACATCACCCGAGAGGGAGTGGTGGTGCCATATTTTTACATAGGCCTCACTCCAGAATAAATACCAGTAGAACAACTTGTAATTATTTCATAACAAGCATAGCCAGAAATTCAGTAACAAAACAGATCACATTTTGGCCATATCCGTGGCTTATTGGGGGTGTGGCTTTCAGTTAGTTATTATTGGCAACCAATCCCATTCGAGTGAATGTCATTCAATTGCAACGCTAGCTATGAATTCTATCGGATGGTGCTTGCATGTTTAGGTAATAAGACAAATAATGTCCCATTTAAAATACAAAATAAAATGAGTGGGTGGGCCCGTGCCCACACAACTTTAACAACCTAGTTAGTTAGTAGCCTATAGTTAATAAGCAGTTTGGGCACTTCGAAAATACGAAATGAAAGTACTAGGAAAACAGTGATAGAAATTCAGTAACTGCCTATACATATTTGGTGTATTGTTATTACAAAATAACTAATTTAGCCTAATTTTACCCTAACTTCTTGACCTTTCTTTATTGTATATTCATCTCCAGATGTAGGCCTAAATCACGAGTGATGCCCTGTCATGTTAAAGAGCAACGTGGTGGTACTGTGATTACAAATCTGCTTTCCCTAGATTATACTTGAGAAACTATTCCTAGACTATACATTAAGAGAAGCTATTCCTAGGTTTGAACGTTTTCAAGTGTACTGATTTGATAGGTAGAAACAGTCATAAATTAGCTTCATGTTCTTGTGTGTGTGCACATTTTTGTATACATCTATTACATTTCCACTTCATGCGGTCTAAATCTTATTTCTAAAATAACACCTGGCAATAACGTTATAATATATAACAAATACAAAAGTTTGTGTATCTTGTATCAGAATTGTTACACAACCATTCAATGTTAATCAAATCCATCTAGCTACAGATTATTTCAATAAATTACATACATTTCTCACTACATAAACCAATCACTGTTGTGACCACAAATACAACTTGTTTAGGCTGCTGTATATATTTTTTGTTAATAAAAGATCGCTGGGTTTCTTCGGGAGAAACGAGGGCTACTGCAACTAGCCTAGTTACTTGGATTGTGCGACTCACCCTTTGCAGTCATTTTTATTCACGCTGCGTCTACAACCAGTGATAAAACTCATTCCAATGGACTGAAATACTGCAAACGTGCAGAATATCCAGAAAAAGTGCAGGGCCCAATTATCCTTACATGGACATTGGGTTTTTACCTATGCGAAGGTGATGACCGTTAACGGTGAGTGTTTGAGAAAGTATGAAAAAAGTACAGTAGGCTACATGTGTATTTGTGAGAACTACACCTTCCTCCTTCCTGATTTATTTTTTAAGGTGTGGATGTTGTCATTACTATCAATCCGATCGTGTTTAAAGTGCAACGAATGTGGCCCAAGTGTTGCTACTAGGATTTATTGCTCACCAAATTCCAGGGGATATTTGGCTGGCGGTGACAATTGAACGCCCACTGATTGGAATACAGTAAACTTACATGATGATGCTCAGTATACTGCTTGTCTACAAATGGTAATTGGCAGTCATTTGGCTTTTCATCATGATGGCATGCAGTATTTATTTTACCATTGTAATAGTCCCGTAGGGCGGCAAACAATTGGTCCAGCGTCGTCCGTCTTAGGGGATGTTTTGGCCGGGGCAGGCAATCATTGTAAAATAAGAATTTGTTCTTAACTGACTTGCCTCGTTAAATAAAGGTTACATATAAAAAAATAGAGTGGTAATACATGTCAGTTACTACACATCTGTTTTTATTGCCCCAACCTGGTCTCAGAGCATTTAGTATTAAACCCACTGGCTCCAGGTCATCTACAAGTCTCTGCTAGGTAAAGCCCTGCCTTATCCCAGGTCAACATAGCAGCCCCCACCCGTAGCACGGTACTCCAGCAGGTATATCTCACAAGTCACCCCCAAAGCCAATTCCTCCTTTGGCCGCCTTTCCTTCCAGTTCTCTGCTGCCAATGACTGGAACGAACTACAAAAATCACTGAAGCTGGAGACTCATATCTCCCTCACTAGCTTTAAGCACCAGCTGTCAGAGCAGCTCACAGATCACTGCACATAGCCCATCTGTAAACAGCCCATCCAATTACCGCATCCCCATACTGTATTTATTTATCTTGCTCCTTTGCACCCCAGTTTCTCTAATTGCACATTCATCTTCTGCACATCTACCATTCCAGTGTTTAATTGCTATATTGTAATTACTTTGCCACCATGTCCTATTTAATGCCTTACCTCCCTTATCTTACCTCATTTGCACTCACTGTATATAGATTTCCTTTTCTACTGTATGTTTATTTATTCCATATGTAGCTCTGTTGTTGTATGTGTCGAACTGCTATGCTTTATCTTGGCCAGGTCGCAGTTGAAAATGATAACTTGTTCTCAACTGGCCTACCTGGTTAAATAAAGGTGAAAAAATAAAAATACTCAATTCAGTATGTAAATCAGACTCAATTAAATATGTTACATTTCTTACTGTATGTATATTACTTTGTGGATGTCTATCATCCATTTCGTATATGTTAGAAATGAGAAAAATGTACAATAAGTTACAATTCAGAAAATGCATATGTTAACATTTTGCAAAACGTATAACATATTCCAATTTGTTGTGGCTAATGTTAGCTTGGTGGCTAATGCTGACATTAGCTGCGCTATGGGTTAGGGTTAAGTTTAGGAGTTAGGTTAAAGGGTAAGAGTTAGCTAAAAGTGTTAAAGTTCGGGGAAGAGTTGGCTAACATGCTAAATAGTTGCAAAGTAGCAAGTCGTTGAAAAGTTGCAAATTCACTCAAATGCTAGTTGTCCGTGATGAGCTTCAAACACTCAACGTTTGGGTTGTTAGACATTTGCTTTATACACCCACCCATCAACACCGACCGACCAACCACCCACCTTTCGTTTTTGCAAAGAGATACCATCCATACATACATACATACAGTGGGGCAAAAAAGTATTTAGTCAGCCACCAATTGTGCAAGTTCTCCCACTTAAAAAGATGAGAGGCCTGTAATTTTCATCATAGGTACACTAACTATGACAGACAAAATTTGAAAAAAAATCACATTGTAGGATTTTTAATGAATTTATTTGCAAATTATGGTGGAAAATAAGTATTTGGTCACCTACAAACAAGCAAGATTTCTGGCTCTCACAGACCTGCAACTTCTTTAAGAGGCTCCTCTGTCCTCCACTCGTTACCTGTATTAATGGCACCTGTTTGAACTTGTTATCAGTATAAAAGACACCTGTCCACAACCTCAAACAGTCACACTCCAAACTCCACTATGGCCAAGACCAAAGAGCTGTCAAAGGACACCAGAAACAAAATTGTAGACCTGCACCAGGCTGGGAAGACTGAATCTGCAATAGGTAAGCAGCTTGGTTTGAAGAAATCAACTGTGGGAGCAATTATTAGGAAATGGAACACATACAAGACCACTGATAATCTCCCTCGATCTGGGGCTCCACGCAGGATCTCACCCCGTGGGGTCAAAATTAATCACAAGAACGGTGATCAAAAATCCCAGAACCACACAGGGGGACCTGGTGACCTGCAGAGAGCTGGGACCAAAGTAACAAAGCCTACCATCAGTCACACACTACGCCGCCAGGGACTCAAATCCTGCAGTGCCAGACGTGTCCCCCTGCTTAAGCCAGTACATGTCCAGGTCCGTCTGAAGTTTGCTAGAGAGCATTTGGATGATCCAGAAGAAGATTGGGAGAATGTCATATGGTCAGATGAAACCAAAATAGAACTTTTTGGTAAAAACTCAACTCGTCGTGTTTGGAGGACAAAGAATGCTGAGTTGCATCCAAAGAACACCATACCTACTGTGAAGCATGGGGGTGGAAACATCATGCTTTGGGGCTGTTTTTCTGCAAAGGGACCAGGACGACTGATCCGTGTAAAGGAAAGAATGAATGGGGCCATGTATCGTGAGATTTCCATCAGCAAGGGCATTGAAGATGTAACGTGGCTGGGTCTTTCAGCATGACAATGATCCCAAACACACCGCCTGGGCAACGAAGGAGTGGCTTCGTAAGAAGCATTTCAAGGTCCTGGAGTGGCCTAGCCAGTCTCCAGATCTCAACCCCATAGAAAATCTTTGGAGCGAGTTGAAAGTCCGTGTTGCACAGCAACAGCCCCAAAACATCACTGCTCTAGAGGAGATCTGCATGGAGGAATGGGCCAAAATAACAGCAAGTGTGTGAAAACCTTGTGAAGACTTCTGTCATTGTTTGACCTCTGTTATATACCCTTTGTTGGCAATGACAAAGTATTGAGAAACTTTAGTTATTGACCAAATACTTATTTTCCAAAATAATTTGCAAATAAATTCATAAAAAATCCTACAATGTGATTTATCTGTCTGTCATAGTTGAAGTGCACCTATGATGAAAATGACAGGCCTCATCTTTTTAAGTGGGAGAACTTGCACAAATGGTGGCTGACTAAATACTTTTTTGCCCCACTGTATGTTTAGAGTATCACAGATTTAAGTTTACCATCTAGGTTTATGAGACCAAGCTAGATTGACACCCATCCCCACACAAAACAAAGTCCAGTGTTGTTCGAAAGGTTTATATTTATTTTTCTGTTTTCAATTAAATGTTTCACTTAGTATATTCTGACCATTACTGACATGTTAAAAAAAGGATAACTCAAAAAAGCCTACGATAAACCCGTTTTTAAAAACCTATAGGTATAGAATGGCTTAGAACAACAAGTGTTTTTTTATTTCAAAATAAAAGAAGTCTATACAAATGACATGATGATCAATAGTATCCGATAGCCTTTAAATACCAGATCGTATAAAAGGAACACAGCGGTCTCTGGAGAATTTACAACGCCATTGTATTTACAAACAGAAACATTTGTTGAATGAACAACACTAGGGGGTCCTAACTGACCACGGTGCTCATTTACAGAATGGTCTCTACGGATGAACCTAAAAACCTGGATGAAAAGCAGGAAAAGGGTCCAAGAGTTGTACATTGGTCAGAAAACAAAAGATCCCAAATTACTTGAGCCACGCCATTCCCTTGTCAACGGTGTACTTTCACATTATACCCCTCTTGATTAGTGACAATTCTAATTGAATCTGGAAACAAAAAAAACAATGGTATGCTTTAAGATGCCTTACAGTTACATTTACACACCCCCCCCCCCCCCCCACTCCAATTCTGTCTCTCCTCACCAATACAAAAAGGCTTTTTAAGTAAAACCCTCAAGTGACTGAAGTTCACAGACAGAAGAACAGCCTTTGTACAAAAAGGCAATGGATACTTTTATCAGACAGTTTTTAAAATGAGGTCAAATCACTGTTGGATCACCTCAGTGAAACACAAAACTAAAAAAAACTAAAACAAGATGGTTCAGAATACTAACATGTGCAGCACCCACTTTCTTTATAACTGAACCCCCTGCTGATGGCTGTATTCAACTGAAGCTAGGTATTAAATGTTGAGCCTATATACAGTGGAGAATTTGCCATATTGGGTCAGGAGTTTTTCCTGAGCAGGAAAATTGGGCATAGTTATAAACTATTGGTTATAACAAGGGTACATAACTCCCTGAATCAGAAGACATGGCTAAACGACTGTATCCCTAAATAGGTGAGACAGGGTGTCACGTGTTGTGGATTTTGGTGACAGAATCAGACAATTTACAGAAGACAGCTATTCTAATAGGGATAATTTGCATTTGTATTTATTAGGGATGCCCATTAGCTGTTGCCAAGGCAGCAGCTACTCTTCTTGTGCGTATTACACTCAGCCTGTATCCGGTTTCTAGTTAACAATTATAATAATTATATATTTTTCCACTTAAAATACATTTAAAAACATCTTCCTGTACAACCAACCTACTTTCCAAAATCTTGACATCTCATTTGTTCAAATGTCACTTCATGAACCACAATAATAGTTTGTGGTCAATAGTTTTGACTCTTGACTATTGGTGGGTAGTGTTGGGTGGGGTAGATTACATTTCAAGAAAAAGCGTCCTACATGCAGAGGTCTGGACATAACTGAACATAAGTTGTTTTACTGGTTTACTTATTTTTTGCAAATGTACAACCCTTAGTACAGCTATAAAACCTTTCAGAATGAAGAGACTATTAGGAGAACGACAGAGGACAACGGAGTGAGTGACCTGGAAGTTACACTGTTTACAAGATCATTATTACTTTCCAAACAGATGAGCATGTGAGTCTTATTCACTGCCTGGTGTTTGGCATATAAAGATACATTTAAGGACACGTTGAAGAGAGGAAGAGTTGAGAGAAAGGTGAACAACCTATAGTAAGTAGGGTGATCAGAAATATATGCACAAATTCAATTCAAGTTAAGTGTAGTCAAAGTAGTCGTGACAACCACCAGTGTGTATCTGAAGCGGGATCTCCTCTTTTCCTTTCCAACCCTCTGCACCGTTTGACTACTCTATACATGAATTTGGCTACTCTCGTAAGGACATACGTCAGGTAATCTCTAAGATGTGTTTTTACACAAGCACTAGCAAAACCTCAGCTCAGACATTAAATCCAATTCATTATTTTTTTTACATGTCTGGTATACAGCCAAATAAATCAAATATGGATTACAATTTGACATTGGTTTACACCCAGATGAATTAGAGTAACATGACTCTTATTATCTTGTTTGAGTTAATCATATTATAAAGGTCATAATTTCAAAAAGAAAAAAAACAAGTGGGAAGACAGGAAAAAGGCATGTTGTGTTAGCCACTCTTACATTCAATCTCAGGGAGAAATGGTTACCATAAGTGCTCAATACTATCTGGTGGTCTCAGTATGAGCAGGCTTCTAGACAAGAGCATTGCTAACAGGGGCATAACTTTTGCAGTTAGTTATTAACAATTAGGTCTGTATACATATACTTTACAATCTCCATGTCTAATTACTGTATCAGGAGAGATATTGAAGTCTAACAGAGAACATCACAGTTCCTATACCCACCACCTGGCCAAACACCATTGAAGACACACTGAAAATGCCATAGATGAGTGAAACAAAATGAGAGGGTAGGAGAAAATTAAAAGGGGTTAATGGGTGGGAGGAAGAGCCAATACTCAACATCTCTTCATTGGGTCTGAGTAGGCCATTTAGTTCAGTTCTCCCACCCCTCCCTCCTTCCTTTGGTTAGTGCTGGGTCACACAGGGCAACCGAGAGTCTTTCAGGAAAACTCTGACTTGCTCAGGGCAATGGCCAGCTCCAGATCCTCTTGCTCCTGTTGTGCCTGTCTGGCCAAGCGCTCCTTCTCCTCCCGCTCACTCTCCCTCTTCGCCCACTCAATCATGTCCTCCTCAGTATGGTACTGCTGCTTCACACCACATAGAAACACACACACACACACACACACATCAGAACACCTTAGAAGCAGCCTATTCTACATCACCTCCCTGATGGTGCCACTGCACTCAACCTCCCCCATCTTGACACCCATTTTTAAAAAAGGGACACAGTAAGTTGTGAACGGTCCTGTATTAAGCAGCAGCATACTGATCCCCTTGACATCTTATTGTTTATGGTAAGCTGCACCATTCTCAACATTTCAATAGAGCTTCTTGTATGTTCCAAAAGCAAACGGTTGCAATTTCCTCTTATAATGTTTAACATGAAAATACATGTATTAGCTCCAGATCAGTGATAGGGGGGCAGTTGAGTGGCTGAAATCCCTGTATGGCTGTAAAGCATGTCTGCATGTGACAGCCTTCACAGGTGAATTTCACAGAGCAAGACACATCATGCACATTTTAGACAGTGGGATGATAAAATATGGTATATTTAAGCAATAAGGATCAGGGGGGGAATTTATGGCTAATATACAACGGCTAAAGGCTGTTCTTACCCTCGACACAAAGTCCCTGGATACAGCCCTTAGCAGTGGTATACCGGCCACATACCACAAACCTCGAGCTGCCATTATAAACTGGTTACCAATGTAATTAGGGCAGTAAAAATAAATGTAAAGTCATAGCTGTGGTCTACGGTCAGATATACCACAGGTGCCAGCCAATCAACATTCAGTGCTCAAACCACCCAGTTTACAAGTGTTTAGCTCACACACACACACACACACCTGGTTCTGCAGTGTTCCATATATACCGGTGACCACAAGTTAAGACAGTATAGTAATGCAATATACTGACGATTGGCTCGGAGATTGCCAATCTGTATTTCTTAGCACTAAAGTTAATGTCAATGAAATCAAAGAGAGAGATATGTGGTTGGTACTGAGAGAGAAAGCAGGTACTGATTCACATTGTTCATAATGAGGTGTGGGACTTCAACAGTTTGTGACCCATTAAAATCACTCATGACGTACAGTCTGACAGCACAGCAGGAGTGAATATTAATGGATTTACAACCTGGACCAAATATACTGCAGATGGCGTAAACGTCTCAGAAAAAGTATACCAACTTATGAACAACATACTTGTGGGAATAGATCTGTGAATTGGATGGTAATGTCCCTGTAGGATGTTCCAGCTTTGTCTAAATGCAGTTATTCACATGGGATATAAATGGTTGGTGATGGATGTAACATGATAGAGGAAAAATTACAACGTAACTTCAAAGTATATCAAAATACTGTAAATCTAACCAACATCCAGGAATGCTTATACGAGACCAGTAAAACTAGGTTTTTGAATTCGGACCAAATCGATTTTTTACACCTCAAGCTTTAATTCAATCCGGGATTTGAATACGCCAGAATTCATGCATCATAACAAAATGTTAAAAAATGTGCAAACAGTAGCTATCTGTACTAAATCTACCTGGTGGATATGGATACACATGGAGCCCAGAGATGGAGATAGTACCCTTCATAAGATGTTTTATTGAGCTCATTTGACTGAGGAAGAGATGAGAGTAAAGACCCAGAGAGAGCAGAAATCTTTCTTCCACAGTGCAGATTGGTGGCGGGAGTGGTGATAACAGGATGAATGGTGGGAAGCAGAAGGAGGAGTGATTCCAGTCAGAGTGAGATGGTGGAGGCAGTGAGGGGGCTCTGTAGAGGATCACCGGGAGCCTGCAAATCAGACACAAGGACAGCGCGTGCAGGGCAGGGTGCAGGTCATGCAGAGTGGAGGCAGTCAGAGGGAGCAGGAGGAATAGGAGCTCAGTCAAGCCATTTAGCGTTTCTGTGGGTGTGCTAAATACATTCAATCACAAGAGCCAAAGCAAGCAGCCTAGCCTTTCCATCCACAGCCAACCAGGGGCCCCTGAGGGCTATGCATCAGGAAGAAGAAGATTTGGTGTGTGCCTGAAGTCCCACTAGTGGTGACTAAGTTCACTCAGTGAAAATGTTACCCATTTAAAATATACTAGAATATGTTTATTAATATTTATACACCTATGGCTACACTATTAAAGGAGTAAAGTTATTTGAGGGAACATCAATTACAAGTCTGAACTTCAACTTATAAAATAAACAAAAATGTTATTAAAGATAAGCAATAAGGTCCAAGGAGGTGTGGTATATTGGCCATAAACTAAAAATCCTGAGGTATTATTGCTATTATAAACTGGTTACCAATGTAATTAGAGCACTACAATTAAATGTTTTGTCATACCCAAGGCATACAGTCTGATGCATTCAGGGCTAGATCCACCCAGTTTTCTATAATTATATTTATAAACTGGATGGTTCTAGCCCTGAATGCTGATTGGCTGACAGCCATGGTATATCAGACTTTATACCACGGGTATGACAAAAAATGTATTTTTCCTGCTCTACCTTATGGGTTTGTAGTATATGGCCAATATACCACAGCTAAGGGTTGTGTCCAGGCACTCTGATACGTTGTGCATAAGAACAGCCCTTAGCCATGGTGTATATAGGTCTTATACCACACCCCCTCGTGCCTTAATGCTTTAATTAACTTCACATAAAGAAACATTGTCAAAGTAATATGCAATACATAAGGAAGAAGGAATATATAAAACATTATATATCTCATTAGAAAAACAAAGGAATGCTTTTAAAATAATGAAATGTATAAAATACAACTATATTTCCTTAAGGACTTATAAATGCTCCTTAGGTAGGTTGGTAGTTTGAGAGTTTAGCTATGGACGGAGGGGAGGCTGAGACTGCCGTTTGGTGGATGGCTTGTGAGCGAGGAAACAGGGGAGGGCAACCTAGACGGTGTCATGAGGAGAGGGGGCTGGGGAGGTTCTCACTTTGTCAAAGCTGGCAAATCGGTCTGGGTCCCGTGCGGGCTGGCGGGGTGAGGATGGGGCAAAGGGGTCTTGGGCAGCATCCTTAGCAGGTTGGGAGAAAGGGGGGTCTCCTGGGCCCTGGGGCAGAAACGGCCCCCTTCTGTGGAACGAGTCCGACAACTCGGACCTGGAGATGTCGGCTCTTTTACCTGCATTCAAAAACACACCAGAGTTTGTTAGGAAAATGTGGCGCCAGACAACGTGACGGGGAAGATTTGGATTTACCTGCCCCATATGCAAAACTCATTGGGGTGTCGAACCATGGTGCTCAGAATGACAGAAATCACATTTTGATTATGGTAATGCATCTTAACAGAACATGCATCTCATGTAATGATACAGCCAATAAAACAATCAAATCATTTTCCAAAATGCAATTCGTAGGAAAACACCATTCTAAAAACAGATCACACGATAGATATTCCACATGTGACAGATGAAAATCTTAAGAGGGGGAATCTAAAAGATACAACTAGGATAACTTGTTAATATGACTAGGATTGTGCCTTTCAGGACAACAAAAGAAAGTTGTTATGACATGGAGAGAAATGGCAAAGCGGTGGGTCCAATAGGGAAATAAATCTGTCAATTATAAATACACATGTATATACAGGAAGAAATCAAATCATATATATTTTCTCTCTCGGTCATTTTGGCTGACAACAGTTTAACTTATCGGCATTTCATTTATTTATGTTTTGGCCAAAACCCACAGAAACCCTGACACACCACCACCCAGAGCACTCAGGTCAGTAAGTAATGAGAGGCCCAGGGAAGAAGTCCAAGCAAAAGTGCAACAATGACTACAAAATCCCACAAGGTACCAAATCTCCATGTTTTCAATACCAATGCCATTCTGTTACTTGCAAATGGCAGCAGAAAAGCACGGACAAACAGTCTAGAAACAGCATGAAAGAAAATGTGCTTTCCAGAAGGACTGACCTGGGGGTGGTGGGGGAGGTCTGGTGGGCGTTCCTGTCTTGGGGGGCAAGGCTGGGGGAACATCAAGGCTGCTAGGCTGGCTGTCCTCCTTGAACAGGTTCTTGTTGTTGGAGGAGTTGGATGAGGCGAAGGGGTCGGCACCGTTTGACTTGAAAACAACCAGAGATCCAGAAGAGCATGACTGACATCTCTCCCTGGTGTTCATGTTTACATCAACACCACCTCATCACATCCCCCCCCCCCCATTATTCATGCGGTTAGCGGGATCAAAAATGTCCTTAACGATCACTAATAGCTAGTGATCCTTAGTTTTCGTCACATCTCAGCCATGATGGTACACACCAAGGACAACTTGAGAACCCAATCATGACTTTACCTTGGCCAAGGCACTGAAGTCTGCAAATCCCACTCCAAATGATTCAATGCCAAACACAGCAGCAAATGGATCTGAAGCACACACATGTAAATATTGTTCAACAACACAGTTTAGCCAGACAGAGTACTACCATTTGCACTACCACCCACTCCCAAGAGGGAGGCTCCATCCTCGTCTTACCTGGGTCAGAGCCAGTATTTCCAGCAGTGCCTCCAGGTGCAAAAGGGTCATTGGTTGCTGCAATGAGATCCTTTTGGGAAACACATACAATGTCAGTTATAAACTAAAACCCGACAGACAGCGCACAACTAGCTAGAATAATTAGAAGTGCACAGTCATTCCTCATTACCATGCACAGACTGAATCTATCTGGGAGCATAATTAACACAATGTGCTGGTGCAGGAGGAGGGTTTTTTGGTGGGGTAAATTGGGTAGCTGCCTGAGTGAATATCCCTGAGGCATATGGACAGTTCAGCATGGTGGCACCACTCACAGTGGGGAGCTCAGAGCCTGGCTGGGAGCAGCTGAAGGGATCCAGGCCTGTAGTACACTGGGAGCCAAACGGGTCTGCCTCTGCCAGGGAGTCAATTTTGGATCCAAACGGATCCGCATCCACGTTGTTGACCTTGGCGCTGAAGGGGTCCCTGGCTGCCTTGTTGTTGGCTTTGGAGCTGAAGGGGTCCAGCCCTGCAGCGTCGTTAAGAGGAGCTGGAAACAGGTCAGGCTCCACTAGGCTGGCGCTGCCACTGAAGGGGTCAGCAGAAGGGAAGGGGGAGGCCGAAGACTGCTTGAAGAAGGAGTCAGCAGAAAAGGGATCTGTACCCTTGAATGGGTCCCCTCCAAATGGATCTGTTGAAGAACAGCTACGTTACAGGTTCACATTCAAAATACAGGCTAATATAAAAATATTTCTGATTTGGTGGCTCCAATGTATAGCTGCATTGTTTGAGCTCATACTGAATAAACAACACTCACCGGAAACATCTGCCTTTCCAAACAGATCATCTTTAAATGGATCCTCTGCACAGACAGACAACAGAATCAGCTGGGACTCATTTTTATTACATATGGAAAGTATTCAGACCCCTTGGCTTATTCAGCATTTCGTTAAGTTAAAGCCTTATGTCTAAAATGAATAAAATGGTTGATTAAATGGGGGGGGGGGGGGGGGGGGGGGGACTCACAATACGCCAAAGACAAAGCAAAAAAGGCTTGACATGGATGGATCTCTATCTAAATTTACAGTTGAAGTCGGAAGTTTACATACACCTTAGCCAAATACATTTAAACTCCGTTTTCACAATTCCTGACATTTAATCCTAGGGAATTTTTACTGTCTTGGGTGAGTTAGGATCACCACTTTATTTTAAGAATGTGACATATCAGAATAATAGTAGAGAGAATAATTAATTTCAGCTTTTTTTTCTTTCAACACATTCCCAGAAGTTTACATACACTCAATTAGTATTTGGTAGTATTGCCTTTAAATTGTTTAACTTGGATCAAACGTTTCGGCTAGCCTTCCACAAGCTTCCCACAACAAATTGGTGAATTTTGCCCCATTCCTCCTGACAGGGATGGTGTAACTGAGTCCGGTTTGTAGGCCTCCTTGCTCGCACACGCTTTTTCAGTTCTGCCCACACATTTTCTATAGGATTGAGGTCAGGGCTTTGTGATGGCCACTCCAATACCCTGACTTTGTTGTCCTTAGGACTTGTTTTACTGTGGATATTGATACTTTTGTACCCATTTCCTCCAGCATCTTCACAAGGTCCTTTGCTGTTGTTCTGGGATTGATGTGCACTTTTCGCACCAAAGTACGTTCATCTCGAGGAGACAGAATGCGTCTCCTTCCTGAGCGGTGTGACAGCTGCGTGGTCCCACGGTGTTTATACTTGCGTACTATTGTTTGTACAGATGAACGCGGTACCTTCAGGCGTTTGGAAATTGCTCCCAAGGATGAACCAGACTTGTGGAGGTCTTGGCTGATTTTCCCATGATGTCATGCAAAGAGGCACTGAGTTTGAAGGTAGGCCTTGAAATACATCCGAAGGGAAACATCCAATTGAAACAAATTATGTCAATTAGCTTATCAGAAATTTCTAAAGCCATGACAATTTTCTGGAATTTTCCAAGCTGTTTAAAAGGCACAGTTAACTTAGTGTATGTTACCCTCTGGAATTGTGATATAGTGAATTATAAGTGAAATAATCTGTCTGTAAACAATTTTTTGAAAAATTACTTGTGTCATGCACAAGGTAGATGTCCTAACCGACTTGCCAAAACTATAGTTTGTTAACAAGAAATTTGGGGAGTGGTTGAAAAACAAGTTAATGACTCCAACCTAAGTATGTAAACTTCCGAGTTCAACTAATATATATATATATGTATATATGTCCACACACACGGGTTTCTCTTTATTTTTACTTTGTAGAATAATAATAGGTTAGACAACAAAACTACAGAAGAACACCTATAGAATCATGTAACCAAAAAAGTGTAATAAAAATCTAAATATATTTTATATTTGAGATTCTTCAAAGTAGCCACCCTTTGCCTTGATGAATAATTTTTTAAACTGAAATATCACATTTAAAGCTCGGCACACCTGTTTTTAGGGAGTTTCTCCCATTCTTCTCTGCAGATCCTCTCAAGCTCTGTCAGGTCGGATGCGGAGAGTCGCTGCACAGCTTTTTTCAGGTCTCTCCAGAGATGTTCGATACGGTTCGAGTCCAGGCTCTGGCTGGGCCACTCAAGGACATTCAGAGACATGTCCCCAAACCACTCCTGCATTGTCTTGGTTGTGTGCTTAGGGTCGTTGTCCTGTTGGAAGGTAAACCTTCTCCCCAGTCTGAGGTCCTGAGTACTCTGAAGAAAGTTTTAATCAAGGTTCTCTGGTACTTTGCTCTGTTCATCTTCCCTCGATCCTGACAAGTCTCCCAGTCCCTGCCACTGAAAAATATCCCCACAGCACAATGCTGCCACCATGCTTCACCGTAGGGATGGTGCCAGGTTTCCTCCAGACGTGACGCTTGGAAAACCGGCCAAATAGTTCAATCTTGGTTTCATCAGACAAGAGATTGTTTCTCATGGTCTGAAAGTACTTTCGGTGCCTTTTGGCAAACTCCATGTGTCTTCTACTGAGGAGAGGCTTCTGTCTGGCCACTACCATAAAGGCCTGGCTAGTGGAATGCTGCAGAGATGGTTGTCCTTCTGGAAGGTTCTCCCATCTCCACAGAGGAACTTTAGAGCTCTGTCAGAGTGACCATCGGGTTCTTGGTCACCTCCCTGACCAAGGCACTTCTCCCGCGATTGCTCAGTTTGGCCAGGTGGACAGCTCCAGGACAAATCTTGGGCATTCCAAACTTCTTCTATTTAAGAATGTTCTTGGAACCTTCAATGCTGCAGACATTTTGTGGTATCCTTCCCCAGATCTGTGCCTCAACACAATCCTGTCATGGAGCTCTACGGAGAATTCCTTCGACCTCATGGCTTGGTTTTTGCTCTGACATGCACTGTCAACTGTGGGACCTTATATTAGGCATGTGTGTGCCTGTCCAAATCATGTCCAATCAATTGAATTTACCACAAGTGGACTACAATCACATTGTAGAAACATCAAGGATGATCAATGGAAACAGGATGCACCAGAGCTCAATTTCAAATCTCATAGCAAAGGGTCTGAATGCTTATGTCAATAAGGTATTTCTGGTTATTATTTTTAATAAATAAGCAAACATTTCTAAAAACCTGTCTTTTTCATTATGAGGTATTGTGTGTAGATTGATGAGGGAAACATTTTATTTATTCTAAAATTGTTTAAGGCTGTAACGTAACAAAATGTGGAAATTGTCAAGGGGTCTGAATATTTTCCAAATGCACTGAACATTCATACATACAGTAGGTTTGTCAAGTTTGAAATTCCTCCTGTTAGTACAATAAACTATCTGAGACGTGGAGGGGTAACTCACGGTCAGTGAACGGGTCTGACTGGAAGAAGTCCAAATCAGGGAGTGGATGGGAAGTGATCTGTGGAGGCAGAACAGGCAGGGTAGCATGGGGAGGCTCAGTTGACTCTGGTCTCGGTTCTGGCTCTGGAGAGTCCACCTGCTAAGGAAATACAGCACAGTCCAGCAGACCTGGGTTCAAATAATATTTAGAGTATTTCAATTATTTTCGATTACATTGGAATTAAGTATTTGGGGAGATATACAGTAATAGTCAAAAGTTGACACCTACTTATTCAGGTTAAAATTGTATTTTTACTATTTTCTACATTGTAGAATAATAGCGAGGACATCAAAACGCTAAAATAACACATATGGAATCATGTAGTAACCAAAAAAGTGTGAAACAAATCAATATATATTTTGATGACAGCTTGTTGAGAGCTTGGCACACTTGTCATTCTCTCAACCAGCTTCATGAGGTAGTCACGTGGAATGTACCTCAATTAACAGGTGTGCCTTGTTAAAAGTTAATTTGTGGAATGTCTTTCCTTCTTAATGCATTTGAGCCAATCAGTTGTGTTGTGACAAGGTAGGGTTGGTATACAGAAGATCACTTGGAATGCTTTTCCAACAGGCTCTCTGGAGAGACCTGTAAATAGCTGTGCAGCAATGCTCCCCATCCAACATGACAGAGCTTGAAAGGATCATGTGTGCCAAGCTTGTAGCGTCATACCCAAGAAGACTTGAGGCTGTAATTGCGGTCAAAGTACTGAGTAAAGGGTCTGAGTACTTATGTAAATGTGCTATTCAAGTACATTTTTTATAAATTAGCAAACATCTCTAAAATCCTGTTTTTGCTTTCCCATTATGGGGTATTGTGTGTCGATTGATGAGGGAAAAAAACAATTCAAAACCATTTTAGAATAAGGCTGTAACCTAACTTTTGAAAATGTCAAGGGGTATAAATACTTTCCGAAAGCAAAGTATTTCCTCTTTAAAGACAAGTAGTTGAATGTTTAAATTGTTTTTGGAAATGCATTTGGAAAATATTTACAAAATAATAAAATACTCCCATGCATTTGAACTAGGTCAGTTTGGTATTTGAAATAATGCCAATACTATCAAAGAGTAGGCAATTTATAGGAAAATGTTTTAAATACTTCTCATAGAAGTAGCTGAATAGGGCCACATTATTTAAAAATACTCATTCATAGAAAATATTTAAATAAATGACCTGAACCCAGATCTGGATTCCAGGGGGGAAATCGCATGGCTAAAGATGAAGCGGCCATATTGGACCAGATTGTACCTTGGGAGTGCTAGCTTTAAACGACAACTCCTCATCTTCTTTTTCTATATCTTCGACCTCTGCTTCAACTTCAGCAGTAGGACTGCTGTGCTCCTGAAGGGTGAAAGCAATGGGACTAATGTGCTCCTGAGAAAAGGAAAAATAGCAACTTCAGACACCATGATGGCATAACAACATGCACAACTAGCACTCAGACTTATGAACAAATAATAAATGACCCAGATATTTCATAGTACAATATATTGCCTTCACAAGGTTGTCCTGTGGTACTGGCCAGACAGTGGAAGATAGGCTGTTATAGAGGTCTTCGAAGGCATCAGACTTGGGCTCTGGTTCCTCTGGGGTCTTAGGCCGATCCTCCTCATCTACTTCTTCCATCGGTTCAGCAGGCTCCATCTGTGGCTGGCTGGCTGGAGTCTCCACTCTCAGCTCCTCAGGCTGGTCTTCCTGATGCCGCTCCTTCGCTGAGCCATTCACCAGCACTGGATCCTCCTCTAGGGAATTCTTACATCTGAGCTGGGCCGTGACCATCCGCTCCTCAATCTGTAGATCACTTTGCTTCTGGTGCACCTGCCCTCCATACAAACAGAGGTACAGAGAGCACAGGGATAAAGGAGAGAGAGTGCAGAGTGATGGATATAGATACACACAGTACCAGTCAAACGTTGACACCTACTCATTCAATGGTTTTTCATAATAATAGTGAAGACATCAAAACTATGAAATAACACGCATATAGAATCATGTAGTAAACAAAAAAAGTTCAAATCAAAATATATTTTACATTTCAGATTCTTCAAAGTAGCGACACTTTCCCTTGTCATTCTCTCAACCAGCTTCATGAGGTAGTCACCTGGAATGCATTTCAATTTACAGGTGTGCCTTGTTAAAAGTTCCTTTGTGGAATGTCTTTCCTTCCTAATGCATTTGAGCCAATCAGTTGTGGTGAGAAGGAAGGGGTGGTATACAGAAGATCGCTCTATTTGGTAAAAGACCAAGTCCATATTATGGTAAGAACAGGTCAAATAAGCAAAGAGAAACGATCGTCCACCATTACTTTAAGACATCAGCCAATGCGGGAAAATTTCAAGAACTTTGAAAGTTTCTTCATGTGCAGTCGCAAAAACCATCAAGCGCTATGATGAAACTGGCTCTCATGAGGACCTCCACAGGAAAGGAAGACCCATGCAGCCCAAATAAATGCTTCAGAGTTCCAGTAACAGACATCTCAAAATCAACTGTTCAGAGGAGAGACTGCATGAAACAGGCCTTCGTGGTCAAATTGCTGTAAAAGGACACCAATAAGAAAAAGAGACTTGCTTGGGCCAAGAAACACGAGCAATGAACATTAGACTGGTGGAAATCTGTCCTATGGTCTGATTAGACGCAGAGTAGGTGAACGGATGACCATGTGTGGTTCCCACTGTGAAGTATGGAGGTGTGATAGTGCTTTGCTGGTGACACTGTCGTGATTTATTTGGAATTCAAAGCGCACTTAACCAGCATGGCTACCACAGCAATCTGCAGCGATACGCCATTCCATCTGGTTTCTGCTTAGTGGGACTATCATTTGTTTTTCAACAGGACAATGACGCAAAACACACCTCCAGGCTGCGTAAGGGCAATTTGACATAGAAGGAGAGTGATGGAGTGCTGCATCAGATGACCTGGCCTCTACAATCACCCGACCTTATTGTGATTTTTTCAGTACATATGGGGCAATTATATATTTCAGGAGGAGCCAGCAAAACTACTGCACTCTATGTGCTCTAGGTCATTGGACACCATTAGACATACACATGGTTATTCTTTTAACTGTTATGGCCAACTATGGTTATACCTCTTGGGTTTTTTCCAGAACAGGGGTTCATCTTTCAATGGAGTCAGCAGGATGTCATGTATTGGTTAATCCTGTAGAGTGCCAAGGTCTGTTGCTATGGTCCTACATGCATGAAACTATTTGCGACTCTACAGGTCGCATGTCCTAATATGATAACGGTGGCTAAATGCCAGAGGTGATAAGCCATTAAGAGGAGTTACTATGAGTATGACGTAAGGAGGACAAATGTATAAGTAGTTTGTACCAAGATTGGAAGGCAGTTGTATTCATGATGCAGCTCAGCTTTTATTATGAAGTATTAAAGTCTATTTGAACTCACATGCTCCGGTATTTGTGAAATATGATTGACCAAATGTTTCCACGACAACCTCAACCCAATTGAGATCATTTGGGATGAGTCGGATCACAGAGTGAAGGAAAAGAAGCCAACAATTGCAAAGCATATATGTGGGAACTCCTTCAAGACTCTTGGAAAAGCATTCCAGGTAAAGCTGGTTGAGAAAATGCCAAGAGTGTACAAAGCTGTCAAGGAACAGGGTGGCTACTTTGAAGAATCTCAAATATATTTTGATTTGTTAAACACTTTTTTGGTGACTACATGATTCCATAGTTTTGATGTCTTCACTATTATTCTACAATGTAGAAAGTAGTAAAAAACATTTGACTGGTACTGATAGAGATATACACACACACACGGGTTGGAGAGAACAAAACATGATTGATGAGATAGATTGCTTGGTAAGGATGACATGTAATTTATAAAACCTAAACATTCACTCACCAATAAATCGCATGTCATCCTACTACCGTTATTTTTTCAAATGTCTTTTTACTACTGTTTAATTTCTTTACTTACCCACACACACACACCTTTTTTTCCCGCACTATTGGTTAGAGCCCTACACCTGTTGTATTCGGCGCACGTGACAAACTTTGATTTGATTCATTCTTTCTCGTCAATCATATTTTGTTCTCTCCATTTACAATCTTTGCCACCACCGTAATAGTAATGGTGGTGAGTCATAGTAGACTCACCTGAGATACCTGAGAGAAGGAGTCCTTGACAGATTCCTGCAAGGGGGTGAACTGCTCCCGCGCTGCCTGCACCTTCTCTTCCAGCTGCTGGCTCTCCTCCTGCAGTCGCAGCAGCTCCTCTCTGGCCTGCACCAGCTGCTCCTCGTACTCCTCTATCCTCTGCTCCTGCGCCGTGTGTTCCGCCTCTAGTGACAAGATCTAACACACCCACCAACCACAGAAAGCGAAGCAAGATGTGAGAAAATAGTTCAAACAAAATGGTGGACAATCTGACTGTGACTAGATGTACATTTGACCATCATATGCATTTGCTATTGACTAGATCCTCTCTGAAGGTCCTCTCTGAAGGTGATCCAGGTGCTGTGGGAGATGGTGGTTGGTTGATAGGTTCTGTAGTCTCACCAGCTGGCTCTCATGGCTGCACTGCTGGCAGATGTGACGAAGCTGCTCCTCCAGAGTGGTCTTCTGCTGGTCCAGCTCCTCCAGAGTATCCTGGACCTCCTGGCGCTGAGATTGCAGCCGCTGCAGCTCGCCGCTTTCCTTCTGCACCTGATTCTGCAGGTCCTGAGGAGGGCAGGGATAAGTCACAGCATCCAGAGAAAGATGTGAGAAAAGGAGCAGAAGCACCTATACAGGAGTAGCGTTTGACTGAGTACTCTGAAGAAAAGACTCAATCAATCCATTGACTGCCAGAATATAATGAAAGATTACAAAGTTAGCACAGCCTTGAGGTGCTCCACTGCAACAGAACAAAATCAAATGTGAGCTTCCCCACAGTACCATAACACATTGACTTAGTGTTTATGCCTACATGATGATGTTTATCGAGGAAGTGTGTGTAGGAAGGTGTGGTATAAACTGTAATCAGCCACTACTCAGCACAGGCTCAGAGGGATGAACGTCTTCATCCGTTCCTTCAGAGGAGCAACTCTAAGCTCTGTCTGTTTAAAGCAGCCAGGCAGTCACAGCACAAAATAGAAGCCATTTATCAGACCAACTCAGCAGCGAGGCACTCCTGCCCTCATCCCCTAATCATTCAAGTGCGAGTGCTACAAGTACCAAAGATTAAAAAGCAAACAGTTTAATGATCCCTATTTGCTTAGAATACTTCATATTCAACAATTACATTACTGATTTACTGCAGGGAGATTTACTCCCGATCACTGTGCAAATGTTAAATAGTTAGATTACTACTCATTGGCCTTAATTTTTACTGCATAATCCAATCTCAGTTGCTCATATACCTATTGAAAAACAGACTAGTTTTCCCATTATTAATATATTGATAATGGCTAATTGGCAGTGACTGGGCATTGCGGAGGGGAACCCTGGGGTAAGGAAACAGTGCTGTCGGTCTAATGACAGCCTTTCACGCCATTGGCGTACAATACCAGAGGAAGAGCAGCCTTTCACAAATACAAAGCAGAAAATAACTCATGTTCAACGCAGGGTAATATTGCCATATTCCTATATAGTTTCAATCACTAGGGTTCAAGTGCGGCCGAGAAGTGGCAATATAAAAGGTGTACTAGTGTTAAATGTTAATTTAGTCCTCCCAGAGAGAGTGGGTCAATAGTGAACAGGACCTGAGAGGACGGGATAATTAAACCTGACAGAGAAGATTATAAAGACAAGATTATAGTCACACACTGGCATCGGGCTTACAGCTGATACCCCTCTACTATGGCATTGGCTTATTCAAGAACACTTTAAATTTTCCTAAAAATGCATTAAATAACATATGTACAGAGCCAGATTACAGGGTATTAAAGTATAATTTAATATACAGTGAGCTCAAAGTATAGGGACAGTGACATTTCTTGAAATGATACAATGACTATGGAGGTTAAAGTGAAGACTGTCAGCTTCAATTTGAGAGCATTGTCATCCATAGCGGGTGAATTATTTAGAAATTACAGCACTTTTTATTCATTATTTATTTCAATTTGTCATTTCGCAGATGCAATTATCCAGAGTGATTTACAGGAGCAATTAGGGTTAAGTGCCTTGCTCAAAGGCACATGGACAGATTTTTCACTTATTAGGTATAATTAAGTAGTCAAAAGGTTCAGCATTTGGTCTGATATTCCTAGCACGCAATAAGTACATCAAGCTTGTGATTCCACAAACTTGTTGGATGCATTTGCTGTTTCAGATTATTTTGTGCCATATATAAATGAATGGTAAATAATGTACGTACGTCCTCCAAATAGGTTATATTAATAAATCAGTTCATATGCTTGATATTAAGAGGTAACTGTCGAAATGTATCACTGAAGCAAGAACTAAACAGCTTGAGGCTACAGTTCAGTTCACGCAATCGAGATCGTCAACATCAAAATATCATCATGGTGCACTATAGAGGCGGCTCTGACTCAGACAGGGAGGGTATGTTTGGTTTCTCTGCTGCTCAGCCATAGCTTCATAGCCTAACAGACTCAAGGGGCTACCTCTAACAAATCCAACAAGAGCAGCTGAACAGTAGACTTATTTGACATGAGAAAATGTATTTATAAAACCAGCAGAAAATCGAAATGTAGAGAGTCATCAAGTGGATGAAATGAAGTGAAACAATAAGGGCTGTGAGAGAGCTCAGGGGAGGCATGCAGGCAGCACGTTCACTGTACCTGGACTTCACTGGTCCTTTCTCTGATGCTCTTCTCCTGCTCTTTAATTTCCTGTTCCACATTGCTCTTCTCCCTGGAAGACCAGCACAGCAGACATGAGTATTTAATCACCGTGGAGACCGAGGGCACTCCCAGCCAGGCTACCACCCCACCACCACCTCTACAATCTTGCCCAGCCGACAGCTCCACTCCCTGCACCACCATCCTGATCCTACTGTCGCAGACCACACCGACCGACCAACCAACGCCTGCAACAACTGCCTTGAGGGGGTCTGTGCGTGTGTGTCGTGTGTTCTGGCAGATGAGGCGAGAGAGAGAGGTAGGACTGTGTGTGGCTGCCTGGAGGAAGTGTCAGTGATTCAGCGAAGAGAAGGGAGGGATGAAGCTCTATACCTCCCATTGTTCATTTCCCTGTCTGTTCATCCTCCCATCCACCCCTCCCAACCCTTTCCTGGTCAGATGACAAGGTAGAGGAGAGGGAGCAGAAGACGGGGATAAGTGGAAACATTTGCACAGTAGGCGGGGCCTCGGTTATCAGCTCTCCTACCAAGTCCAAATCTTTCTCCTTGATTTTTATCAAATGACAATAACAAAGCCATTCATTTAGCAAAGTAGAACATAAATATGCCAAAAGGCTGGCCAATAGAATGAATAGTGAATGTAAAAAATTATTAATTTAAACTGAATGAAAAAATGCCAATGATCTTTTTCCATTCATATTTCCACAGTTCATATTATCAAATATAATGAATAATGTTATTTTGATCAACATGGAAGAATGAACCTGTCCGCCTTTCGTTTCAACCAACAGCCACGCATGTAGAGAGAGAGAGTAGAACCAGCGCAGGGAGAAGCTGAAGTGAGGTAGGAGATGTGCGAGTCAGGAGTACAGACTTCACTGACTGTATAATTTAGATGCCCTGGCTGGCAAGTATCCAGAAATGATAGCTGTTGACATTACATGGTCCTAGGAGCAGCTCTCCCAATTTAACAGCCCAAAATTACAGAATTCTGGTTTCAGACAGCAAGTCTAAATCAAAAGACCACCTCACCCCTCCTGCTCTAAGCTGAAGAATACATTGCTTCATCCACAGCCCCTCCAAAAGGTAAGCGCAGGTTTACAGCAGCACCTTGTCGTGGACACTTACAGCAATCCCCAAAAACACACCTTTGCAGCTTCCCGTACATTATCCTCAATCTGATGCCTAAAGCCTAATAATAAAGTTCAAAACTTACACCTGCTATCCAGACACTGATGAAGACTACTACTTTCACATCTTTTCTCACTCTTTACTAACCAGAAAAGGGAAGTTATACAACAACAAACAAATTCATTTCCCCTGTGATGTAGCTGTTATGACTGTAGTGGGGCAGATATGTGATGTGTAAGCAAGTGATAAAATATGGTCTGTACTTCCTCAATTCAAAACAGAGGGGGAAAAACAGAGGGGGCTACCATTGTAAATAAGAACTTATTCTAAACTGACTTGCCTAGTTAAAAAGGGCCAGAGCGAGCCAGCCAGACAGAGCGAGCGAGCCAGAGAGTGAGCAAGCGAACGAGGCATAGCGAACCGGGCGAGCGAACGAACGAGGCATAGCGAACCGGGCGAGCCAGAGAGCGAGCCAGAGAGCGAACCAAACGAGCCAGAGAGCGAACCGAACGAGCCAGAGAGCGAACCGAACGAGCCAGAGAGCGAACCGAACGAGCCAGAGAGCGAACCGAACGAGCCAGAGAGCGAACCGAACGAGCCAGAGAGCGAACCGAACGAGCCAGAGAGCGAACCTCTGGAGACCCTGCTAAAAGGCTCCTTCCCTCCCCTCCTCTCTTCTCATTCCTTATTCAGCCTCCCAGCTCCCTCCATGTGCTCTGGCATCAAACAGCAAGACACACTTCAACGGGAACACGTGTGTGGGTGTCTTTAAACAATATTCCACCGACACCATTACAACTGTACTGTGTATATTTCCTGAAATGGTCCAATATGGTGAGACAAAGCGAGCCCTACTTTCGAGAGGGGTAGTTATATGCTCCAACACGCTACCAAACTCATCCCAAACAAAAAGCCGGAACTAACCCATCTCTCAAATACACTTGGTACATGGACGAATACAGAGAGACCATTTGACTATAATAATATTTTGCTGTGCAACCTCAAATTTTATTTAGGAGCACCAGTGGGCCTAGAAAAAAAAAGTAGGATTCCAGCTTTATTACCTCAAATATATTTAATTGTGCTTCAACATTTCTGTGTGTACACCTACATTTTTCAACTTAGGCGCACATGTGGACAGAGCCCTGGTCAACATAGAGCCCTGCAACTCTGATGATTGACACTCACCTTTGTAGGTCAACAATCTCATTGCTGAGTGAGTCCAGTTCCTTGATGGCAGTAAAGTCTGCTGCCAGATTTGCTGCGTTGCTCTGGTGGGGAGAAATCATTCAAAGCAAACGATTTGTTTACATTCACACGCTTCACTGACCATACTGTACGTACACTACAACATATACACAACGTCTAAACATTAAATCGACGGAATGGCAAACACAATGTTGAATAACGTAAATATGAGCCTCCAACTAATTTAAGGACGCCATATAATCAAACCCATTTGACTGAATATGAAAGAATCCCAAAATGACCCATACAAGATGGGAGATTTTTAAGAAATGCATTAACACTGAAGGCACATCTACATGCAAACACAAATGGATAAGGAGGGCACTAAAATGTATAATTAAACTAGGAGAAAAACAAAAGGGTAGGTAGGGAATATTAGGAGGTGGGTACATGGGTGGGTGACACTGCCAGGGGCTAAGGGGGAGACACAGTGAAGCTAACACTCAGGAGAGTCCCCAGCTAGAGGGAGAGCCCACCTTGTGTACAATGCATGACTCATGAGGAAGAAAGCAAAGAGACAGCATACACAGACTGGGTCAGAGAGACACACAGCAGCAAGCTAGAAAACAAAAACCCACACACCACAGGAGAAGGGAAGGTAACGATTAGTAAAACGTCAGGAAATAGAAGTTTTCAAATTTGCATCACCATCAAGCCTATTCAGCAAAATACACAACTCCTAGTCCTTTTATAGAGAAATACACACGATTCAAACAAGATATTCAGTTTGTGATTATTGGATGTCTAAGAGGGCATGAAATGGTACAGGATGATAGAAATTTGTTACCTGCTTGGTTGCTAGGCTCAGTCTGTCAGAGGGAGGGATCATTTCAGGAGAGAGGTTCTGGGGTGGGTCCACACCGGTGGTCAATTTCTGGTTAATTAGATGCAGCGCTAGTGCAAACTGTTCCCTGGTAAGCTTCCCCATGTCCCCAATGTCACAGAGCTCCCTGTGGAACACAGATTACCACATCACACGACAGAAAGATCCATTTACCCTTCCGGCAATGGGCATAATATTGACTAAAACTACGGGCCGGTTTCACAGACCCACATTAAGCCTAGTCCTGCTTTTTTAGTCCAAGAATTGGCTTACTCTGCGTCCAGAAAGCAGCCCTGTATGACCAATGTCCTCGTTTCATTAGTACATTCAAGTGCAGAGAGCCAGGCACCCCATGTTATCTGAGAGATTGTTCCCTGAATCATACCAGATGTGTGCTAGTGTGGCAGAGGGCAAGCCAGTCTTTAAGAAGATTTCTCTGACTTCAGGCCCAGACACCAGCCCATCCATGTCAAGATCGGTCTTTGCAAACACCTCGTCATACTTGGATTTGTCTGGAGGAGATACAGCCCACTGAAAAGAGACAGAGGGGACAGGATGGCTATATAGATATGGATTAGGTCTTGCCGCCCCACTTTCATGCCGGGATGAATACTATACTCACTGTGACTGGGGTCACGTCTGGTTTGGAGGGCAGGGTTTTGGACCCTGAAAGGGAGGAGCGGCTCTCTTTGATGGAGGGGGGCGACGGTATAAGGGGCATCACTGGGGGTACAGAGACAGGGGGCTTTTTCCTCTTGGAGGGGGGAACTAGAGGAGCAGGTAGAGACATGGGCACGGGCTCCCCCTCCAGAGCTCTGTAGACAAGGTACATGGCCTAATAAAAGGAGAACAGACACACATCTATAAATCTGCCTATCATGTCATTTCAATATAAGATCGGGGAAGTCCAATATTTACAAACAACTTATTTTATTCGAGAAGCACACACTAAATCCTACAGCAGAGTCCACATTTTCTCCTTGCACATAATAAAGATTTGACAGCAAGCATCTGGCCATTACATAAGTGCATGCGTTCATTAAAATGTGAGAACATCAAATATAGCACAACCCTGATTCAAAAAGTGCTCCATTTTGAGATACAGGATCCTTGATAGAAAGCAAGGATGCCTTAAAGCCAAGCGTACATTAGTGCAAACAAATATCGATGAAATATAAATAAAAGCTGGAGAAGGCTATCCAGAAAATGGGCTCAAGGGCAGAGAAAAAATATAATAATTTGGCGGTTAGTGACAGGCTTCATTTCTTCTGCATGAATGTCCTCATCTCCTTCCACTTTAATGATAAATCTATTCCTTACCACAGCAAATTCATCTCGGTCAAGCATACCATCTCTGTCTAGGTCACTCAGTTCCCATACCTGCAACATTTAGGGAATTCAGTCCATTCAGCAAGTCAAAAAAATAAAAATAATATGTATCTAGTCGGTAAAAATAGACCAGTCGTGGACTTAAAGCAGATCAATGTTATGTCACAAATTACAACACAGTCAAGCCTTTAAATAGCAGCGGCTATGTTTAAAAACACAAGACCACCCTCCAGTGGGCAATTGGGCATACGCATTTACTCTGACGGCCATCAAAACTAATTCTTTATGGGCCCTGTAGATATGCTATGCTGCTTACCCTTCCCAGTACGTCCACTGGAAGTTTAGAGTTCAGCAACACTGGTTTGACCTTCTCCCCAGAGAGCATGCCACTAACGGGGGAGAGGCTGTCGAAGACTGCATCAAATTTCAGCTTCTCTTCCGTCTGGAAAGATAGACATATAGGTGCATGATTGAAGCAATTTCTACTTCAGATAAAATTAAATCAGGTGGATTTTGCAAAGTTGAGAACTCCCTTACATGGCTTTGAAAAATGGATTTGAATGAAGTAAACATTCAAATAAATGTGTCATCCATTGATGCGCTTTGCTTCTGCTTTCCTTATATAGAGATCAGGACAAAATTACCAGGCTACATTTTTTAAAGAAATAGTAATAAGTTCCCCTCACCTTGACCACCCAAGGGCTGTCAATGGACACTCCCCCAAGTAGAAGTGGGCTGCTTGTGTCCTGCTGAGGAGAAAAGTTGCATCATCAAAGGTTCCCTTTTCAGCTCAAAGCACATAAACGTATAAAATTAGCTTCTAAACCAAACATTTGTTTAAGGGGGAAGACAGGATTTTTTATGTGTATTTAAAAAAACAATAATAAAATGTAAAAAAATTCAGGCAATGTTTACATGATCCCCTTTCAAAACAGTCTGATTCTTGACTCATTATATAAGCCTTTTATACATCCCATGCACATGCTGCCACCGGTGATGAGTGGGAGTAGGGTTGTGCCAATGTGGGTGTGTCTATTTTGATAAATCACTTGAATGAAATTTTTTTTTTTTTAATATATATATATAACACACACACACTCCATTAGGAATGTTTAGGCAGGTCTTAAGAAACATTAATACTACGAACATTTATTTTCAAAATAATAGAATAGCATTTTGAGTTTAATTATGTTACTGGTCTGGTCAGCCTGTAGGATACATGGGATGTGCCATACAAATTAAATCAATTGTGTTTCATTTTGTTTATTAAAAGAGACACTACATTTACATTCCCATGACCTGATCACAGCCAACACATTATATAGTAAGGATAATTCCCTGAGACAGTTTGTGCATAAATTCTTTGGTTGTGCAAACACACAGCTTCATCCGCTGTCTGGGTGGCTGGTCTCAGACGATCCCACAGGTGAAGAAGTCAGATGTGGAGGTCCTGGGCTGGCATAGTTACATGTGGTCTGCGATGGTGATGCTGGTTGGACATAGTGACAAATACTCTTAAACAATGTTGGAGGTGGCTTATGGTAGGGAAATGAACATTCAATTCTCTGGCAACAGCTCTGGTGGACATTCCTGCAGTCAGCACGGCAATTGCGCTCCCTCAAAACTTGAGACATCTGTGGCATTGTGTTGTGTGACAAAACTGCACATTTTAGAGTGGTCTATTATTGTCGCATTTTTACATTTTAGTCATTTAGCAGACGCTCTAACCAGAGTGACATGTTTGTTCCCAGCACAAGGTTCACCTGTCGTAATGATCATGCTGTTTAATCAGCTTCTTGATATGCCACACCTGTCAGGTCGATGGATTATCTTGGAAAAGGAGAAATGCTCACTAACTGGGGTGTAAACAGATTTGTGCACAGAATTTGACAAATAAGCTTTTTGTGCGTATGGAACATTTCAAGGATCTTTTATTTCAGGTCATGAAACATAGGACCAACACTTCACATGTTGCGGTTACATTTTTGTTCAGTATACAGTACCAGTCAATAATTTGGACACAACTACTCATTCAAGGGTTTTTCTTTATTTTTACTATTTTCTACATTGTAGAATAATAGGGAAGACATCACAACTATGAAATATCACATACGGAATCATGCAGTAACCAAAAAAAAAGGGTCAAACAAATGAAAATGTTATATTTGAGATTCTTCAAAGTAGCCACCCTTTGCCTCGATGACAGCTTTGCACACTCTTGGCATTCTCTCAACCAGCTTTATCTGGAATGCTTTTCAAACAGTCTTGAAGGAGTTCCCACATATGCAGAACACTTTTCCGTCACTCTGATCCGACTCAACCCAAACCATCTGAATTGGGTTGAGATCAGGTGATTGTGGAGGCCAGGTCATCTGATGCAGCACCGTCACTCTCCTTCTTAGTCAAATAGCCCTTGTGTCACCAGCAAAGCACCATCACACTTCCTTCTCCATGCTTCATGGTGGGAACCACAAATGTGGATATCCTCCGTTCACAGACTCTGCGTCTCACAAAGACATGGCGGTTGGAACCAAAAATCTCTCATTTTGACTCATCAGACCAAAGGACAGATTTCCACCGGTCTAATGTCCATTGCTTGTGTTTCTTGGTCCAAGCAAGTCTCTTCTTCTTATTACTGTCCTTTAGCATTGGAATATTTGCAGCAATTTGACCATGAAGGCCTGATTCACGCAGTCTCCTCTGAACAGCTGATGTTGAGATGTGTCTGTTACTTGAACAAAGAAGCATTTATTTGAGCTGCAATTTCAATGGGTCTGGTAACTAATGAAATGTTACTCTGGGTCTTCCTTTCCTGTGGCGGTCCTCATGCACTTGAAGAAACTTTGAAAGTCCTTGAAATTTTCCAGATTGACTGACCATGTCATAAAGTAATGGACTGTCGTTTCTCTTCGTTTGAGCTGTTACTGCCATAATATGGACTTGGTATTTTACCAAATCGGCTATCTTCTGTTTACCAACCCTACTTTCTCACAACAACTGATTGGCTCAAAGAAATCCCACAAATTAACTTTTAACAATGCACACCTGTCACCACCAATAAACCCATTATAATTGAGAATTTCAATAAGCATTTATCTACGGCTGGCCATGCTTTCCACCTGGCTACCCCGGTCAACAGCCCTGCGCTCCCCACAGCAACTCGCCCAAACCTCCCACACTTCTCCTTCACCCAAATCCAGATAGCTGATGTTATGAAAGAGCTGCAAAATCTGGACCCCTACAAATCAGCCGGGCTAGACAATCTGGACCCTCTCTTTCTAAAATGATCTGCAGAAATTTTTGCAACCCCTATTACTAGCCTGTTCAACCTCTCGTATCGTCTGAGACTCCCATAGATTGGAAAGCTGCCGCGGTCATCCCCTCTTCAAAGGGGGAGACACTCTAGAACCAAACTGCTACAGACCTATTCTACCCTGCCTTTCTAAGGTCTTCGAAAGCCAAGTTAACAAACAGATTACCGAACATTTTGAATCACACTGTACCTTCTCTGCTATGCAATCTGGTTTCAGAGCTGGTCATGGGTGCACCTCAGCCACGCTCAAGGCCCGAAACGATATCATAACCACCATCGATAAGAGACAATACTGTGCAGCCGTATTCATCGACCTGGCTAAGGCGTTCGACTGCCAATTACAACATTCTTATTGGCAGACTCAACAGCGTTGAATTCTCAAATGATTGCCTCACCTGGTTCACCAATTACTTCTCAGACAGAGTTCAGTGTGTCAAATCGGAGGGCCTGTTTTCCTGACCTCTGGCAGTCTCTATGGGGGTACCACAGGGTTAAATTCTCAGGCCGACTCTTTTCTCAATGATGTCGCTCTTGCTGCGGGTGATTCTTTGATCCACCTCTATGCAGACGACACCATTCTGTATACCTCTGGCCTTCTTTGGACACTGTGTTAACTAACCTCCAAATGAGCTTCAATGCCATACAACACTCCTTCCGTGGCCTTCAACTGCTCTTAAATGCAAGTAAAACTAAATGCATGCTCTTCAACCGATCGCTGCCCACACCTGCTCACCCGTCCAGCATCACTACTCTGGACGGTTCTGACTTAGAATATGTGGAAAACTACAAATACCTAGGTGTCTGGTTAGACTGTAAACTCTCCTTCCAGACTCCCATTAAACATCTCCAATCCAAAATTAAATCTAGAATCGGCTTCCTATTTCGCAACAAAGCATCCTTCACTCATGCTGCCAAACATACCCTTGTAAAACTGACCATCCTACCGATCCTCGACTTCTGCGATGTCATTTACAAAATAGCCTCCAATACCATACTCAGTAAATTGGAATCATTCTATCACAGTGCCATCCGTTTTGTCACCAAAGCCCCATACACTACCCACCACTGCAACCTGTACGCTCTCGTTGGCTGGCCCTCGCTTCATACTCGTCGCCAAACCGACTGGCTCCAGGTCATCTACAAGTCTCTGCTAGGTAAAGCCCCGCCTTATCTCAGCTCACTGGTCACCACAGCAGCACCTACCCGTAGCACACGCTCCAAGCAGGTATATTTCACTGGTCACCCCCAAAGCCAAATCTTCCTTTGGCCGCCTCTCCTTCCAGTTCTCTGCTGCTACTAACTGGAACGAACTGCAAAAATCACCAAAGCTGGAGACTCTTAGCTCCCTCACTAGCTATAAGCACCAGCTATCAGAGGAGCTCACAGATCACTGCACCTGTACATAGGCTATTTACAGATAAGCTATCCTATCTACCTCATCCCCATGCTGTATTTCTTTATCTTGCTCCTTTGCACCCCAGTAGCTCTACTTGAACATTCATTGTCTGCACATTCTACCATTCCAGTGTTTAATTGCTATATTGTAATTACTTCACGACCATGGCCAATTTATTGCCTTACCTCATTTGCACATGCTGTATATAGATTTTTCTACTGTATTATTGATTGCATGTTTGTTTATTCCATGTGTAACTCTGTGTTGTTGTATGTGTCGAACTGCTTTGCTTTATCTTGGCCAGGTCGCAGTTGCAAATGAGAACTTGTTCTCAACTAGGCTACCTGGTGAAATAAAAAATAAAATAAAAATTTATTAAAGTGCATTCCAGGTGACTACCTCATGAAGCTGGTTGAGAGAATGCCAAGAGTGTGAAAAGCTGTCATCACAGCAAAGGGTGGCTATTTTAAAATTTATTTTGATTTGTTTAACACTTTTTTGGTTACTCCAATGTAGAAAATAGTAAAAATAAAGACAAACCCTTGAATGAGTAGGTGTCCAAACTTTTGACTGGTACTGTATACACACACACTTAAATTGAGAAAATAAATGCATTAAAAGCATTTCTGTGAAGCTTTGTGATTAACGAGGACAAGTTTGATGTCGGACAATAATAGAATGTTCAAGATTTAATGAGTGCAAAAGCTGGTTCATACCGAGGCATTGGCACGACTTTGAAACATAATACCGCAATCATGACTATCTCAGTTGGTGGAAATTAAAGTACAGGCTTTGTTACCGGCAATACCTTTCAGAAATAAAGAAAATGCGGTAGAAAGTTGTCAGCATGCTAAAGTTGACAGGTTTTCGTCTTGGCATTAGCGATGATTGTACTCACAAACTTTGGAAGAGAAACTGCCAAATTTAGACTCTTGAGTGCCACCTCCAGTCCATTTTGGGCACAGGCCACCAATCGGAGAGCAATGAAGAATTGCTGATGGGAGCAGAGACAAGAAGGGAAAGGGGGATACCTAGTCAGTTAGACAACTGAATGCATTCAACTGAAATGTGTCTTCCGCATTTCACCCAACCCATCTGAATCAGAGAAGTGGGGGGGGGGGGGGGGGGGCGGGGGTCTTAATCAACATTGTTGGCTTCCAAGGAACAGTGGGAGTTTTACATTGTGAGCTCTGGGATTCGATCCAGCAACCTTTCGGTTACTGGCTCAATGCTCCCACCAGCCAGAAGTGTATTGTCATGAACCTTAATACAGTCAATCTTTAAATACTTCTAACAAGACATTGGAAAACTACTACCTAAAAGTTGGCCTACCTGTTTGTTAAGGCACCCCTTGCGTTCTGAATCTGCCAAATCCCAGACCTAAGAAAATATTTTAAAGATATCAGTCACACAGAGATTCCTACAAACTAGCATACTGGTTAAGTTCCATGGCTTGGTGTCTGGCCATGAGCTGTCTCCTCTTATCTTACCTTGCCCAGGACAAGGTCTGCTAGGCCTGATCTCTTCAGGAACAAGGCTGCATCAGCAGCTGCCACCTGTCCACTACCAGACGGGTCAACCTACACCACCGGGCAAAACAAATCAACACTAGAAAGAAGAACTAGCCAGTAAAAGCACCAGATCTCCAGCCAATTTTAATATCACATTCCATTGAAGAATCAGGAACGCTTGAGTATAGGCTAATATTTTGAGATCATGGGAGGCCTTAATCCATAACATTTTCCCATTGCAGTGTCTAACCATTTTACATAGCCCTCTGAGCCTGCACTGACAGGATTAGCAAAGAGTTATAATAAATTCATAAAGAAGCTTCCTCTTCCAGAGAGTAGATCACAGAGTGGAGAAAAGCCTGGAGACATGTTCAGTGCAGCTCTGCAGTTGCTAGCTAATGCAGCACAGCATTTCCAATTCTATCTGGAGCCCTAATCTGAACAGCCCTGACAGACCATCGAAAGGATATCTTCTCTTTTACTCAGCTTATAAACCTAGGTACTACCTGCATTAAGACAATCATAGAATCTACCCATAGGCTTTTCTCAATAACAAATCATAAAAAGACCTTTTGAAATGACACCTTACCTGTTTATAGTATTTTTCATAGACAGGATTTCCACTTGAGAGCTGTGGAGAGACAAAACACTACATACAATTTCTGATCATAAAAAAAACTGCCTACATCAACCAAACTGCAAAAGGTAGAAAGCATAGGATAAGACTCATGAATAGAAAATATTAAATAAAGCTAGGCCTAAGCCTACATCTCAGTCTGTGCAAGCATCAGCTAGTTAAATAACCAGACCCCTGTCTCGAACACAGGACACTCACAGTAGACCAACTTGCTAAAAGTTGTTTGACTTCTGGCCAAGGCTGTAGTCCATTGCCATGGCAGCTGCCAAAAATCAAGGCTAATACATTAAAGATGGGAATAGGCCTATTAACTTTCAAGGAAATCAATATATTTACTCTGAGCATTTTGCATCATGTTCATCTTAATAGTTATTAATCAGTGCATCTTTTCCAGTTACTCTTTCATGAAATACCAAGACAGTGTTTGAATGCCATTTAGGCTAATACATCCACAGACTGGCAATGTGTATTTGAGTACTGTGTGTTTGTGCCTCTGGAAACCAAGTTGTTTGAAAGGTAGAAAGCTTTGTCCAACCAACAGGCTAAACGAAGTAGCCTACACTAACACATATTTTACACAACGAATAAAACAAATAGCCTAAGCCTAGTCTACGTATACAATCAGATCAGGAGGAGACAGTTATCTGCCTATGATAATATGAAAGACAGGCACTATAGCATATTTTCTGTTCAAGTACAAATGTCTCAAATAATGTAATAATGGGATGGGTGGGGGGTGTATTATGCTGGTTTCTGGAAAAAGAAACATGAGCTGGACTTCCTGACATTTACTTTCTGTGGCTCCTGATGGTGCATCCACAATAGGAGTGTTCTACCAGTAAGAGCTTTGTCTGTGAATAGGCTAAATATCGGATGTGACCTCCTTTGTATTTTTACAAAATGCTAACGTAAAATTTGAACAAAGTGCAAATTTACAATGGCATATGCTGATTCAGAAATACTTTATAAAACATATATGAGTTAGCTCATTGAAAAGCTGTTTTAATTGACTGTTACTTTAATAGTCAATTCATAATCTGATCATTATTCACTATATTTTCCCCACGCCCTCCCCATTTTCTTTTGCAAATAATTGTGCCTGGAACTGTTGGTAGCCTAAACTGTCTTTGTGTGACTAATTGCACAGCAGTGTACACTCCCAATCATTCCCTTCACAAAACTGCAACAGATACTATGCTGGTGTGTCTAAAGTACTTTGTCCAATCCTTTATCTTCCAATGCACAGCCCTGTTGTCAAGTAACCAAACATAGCAGGCGTTAATATAAACAAGCTGCCAAGAAATGGCACAAACTGTAGTTAAAAGCCCCAGTCTTTTGGCTACCTGACTAAACTCCACATGTAGTGTAGTTTAGTCATATTTTGGACAGCTATAGCTTAGCCCAGGTAAAGAACATGCCACTGCAAAAAGTGAGAAATTGTCAAATCTATAAGACAAAGACATTAATCATTGCATAATTAGATAGCTAACGTTAGTTAGTAACATGTATAGCTAAAGCAAGCATGATTCAGTCAAAATATGTAACTAGCTGAGAATAACAATATCATCAGATGACAGTCCTTGACCGTAGTCAGAATTTTAGCCAAACTTACTAGTTTAGTCAATTGCAATGCAGCACTGTCAAATCATTTCCACACTCAAAATGTATAAACCATTCAATCCATCCTATATGCTGAGGCATATCAGACGGCTAGTTCCTCTTCTCAGTAGCTAGCTGTGATGAAAGCAAGCTAACAAAGTTAGTTTGCATTGCCAGTGAAAATGATTACAACTGGATAGCTAGTTAGCTACATAACGCAGACGTTATATCCCCTACCTAATACAATAACGTTAACTAATCCAGCGAGTAGTTAAAGTGGGTTGCAGCTAGCTAGTCAACTAACGTTATGTTGCTAACAGACTAACTTAGCTAGCTTTGTTAAACTAGCTGACTGATTCACACAGCATTCTACTGTGAGGGCAAACTGGTATAATTAGCTACGCAAGCTAACGTTGCTATTGCAAAGCAATTTTGACAGTCGAACAAGACACATCGGGAACAGCAAATGCACTTTTTTTCTCTTATCGACAGTAACGTTACCATTACTTCAAGATGCAGCAAAGTAAAGCAATGAAGTTAATATACTCAAAAGAAAACTACTTTACTGTACACAAAATGTATAGCTAACTACTTATCCAACCATTCCAAAATTGACACTTCACAAGTAGCTACTGTGCGCCTAGCTAGCTAACTACGCCCTTACTTAGCAGTCCCCAAGAGAGGCAAAACTTTTCCCAGGCATAGCTAGCTAGCTAGTGGAGAACTTCCAAAGAATTAAAGAGACCGCGGGGCACACCCGTTTTAATATGTCCAAATCCACCAACAGTCCTCAAATAAATTGACACAACAAGGAAACTAATCACCGTTTGGTTACCTGAGTCAGAGAGAGACTGTCAGCCATAGTGTTTCTATTCCCACTAACTACTTCATTCTGCGGTGCGATCACTGTATGGTTGCGATAGATTCGAGGTGGCTTTAAAACCCGGAGCTGGAGTTATTGTACTGAAATGGGTTGTTCACCCAGCTACGTCAGATGGCACTGCAGCAGTGCGCCCGTTGATGTGGATGAGATTAACGAATTCTTGTCGGTCAAAGAATGGCTGCCTGCAACGCTGCAAAACTATCCACCGGAAAAAATGAAATTCGCCAGATGATCTATTCTTCAATATCAATTTACCCGCCTCAAATTACGCGACACACACACAATCAATTGGGGAGCAGTATACAATAATGGGGACTGTGAGAAAGCAACAATAATTGAGTCACACTCACTTCCTTTATGTTTTATTATTGGACAGTAATATGTGTATCAGAATTTCTGTCTTGCACAATTAAATGATCCATCCATATCCTCCCCAGTACAAAATATGTTTTACAAAAGGGTCAAGATCCAATCAGCTTGGGACAAGTCTCGAGGGTACAGCAGTGCAGAAACGTTGGCATTAAAAACCAAACGGGTAATATCACAACATAAATTGACATTGCCCCCAAAATAAACATATCAAGAGACTGACATCACTCCCTCCTGCTTCGTGTTTTAGAATATCTGAACGTCTTTATACATGCAATCTGATTTGTTATTTTTCATAAAATTTGATTTACGGTAGCTTGAGTGTGCTTGAGCAGTTCCATTCGTGAAAAAAAAATAGTTACCCTAAATCAAGCACACCTCTGTGCTGAACGATTAGTGCTTTTTGAAGTCGGATCAGGTATCGGTTTGTTTATACAGTAACCATGGTTTTCTATTTCGATTATTGGTGTTGAATGCTGTAACAGAATGAAACAATTAATATAAGTATGATTGTAGTGACTGTTCGTTACTGCTTATCAGTTACCCATAATTTCACGTTACAATATTTCAGTGTACATATGTTTTATTTGACGACTTTCTCTCATGTCTACATAGCTGCTGCATATGCCATCTAAACAACTGTTTTTTTTTTAAATGTAGTTCAAAGTAAAGACATATTTACGACGATCACTTAGATCATGTATTGTCAAGTAGAGACACCTCGCAGAGCAACAGGTGCTGCCTCTTCCGTAGCAGGCGTAAAAAAAAACTGACCCGACAGGTAGATGCGCAATGGGTCATTGTAGTTTAAATATTTTTTATTTTAAAACTAAGTAGTAGAATGTTGGGAACTACAACATCGCACAGTGCAGGCAGGATCAGATGTATCTTTGAAGTTTCTCCAATGTGCCAATTGAGAAAAATAAACAAAATTAATTCAAATAATTGAATTCGTCAGTCCCTTAGTTGTTTGAAAACCGAAAAAGTAAACATTTCTGGTAATCGCTCAGCACTGTTGAAAATCATATGCAGAAAATGGAAAGCATTAGACTTTCGGCCATATCCAATACACAAGAGAGATGCCATCTTAATGCCACACACCCCCATTTGGGGTACAGGCACAACATTTTGTCAGATTAAGACCAACAATACACTATTTGCTGTAAAGATTAGTCAGGAAATTGTAGATGGTCATTATCCTTAAGTAAGAAAACTATTTAAGGTTAGCAGTAGAGCTTTGTTTACAGAGGAGAAAGTTCACTTCTCAAAAACAATTGCTGGCATAACATCACTGCCAGACAACACTCAAATCTAAAGATAAAAAAATCTTTAACATCTCCAACCTTGACAAATCTGAACTCCCATAGCAACAGACAATATAATTGCTGTCCTTAGTCAGTTTGTACCCATTCCCTTGTCATGTAATTAAAACAATAGCTTCACACCAAAACATAAATGTGCAGCTTCAATGACAAACAGAATGTCCAATAAAGCCCAATCTACAGCCTTGCACCAATGGCTCATAGTAGACAGGGTTCCTTTTCAGAAGTTCCTGTTTGAGTTTATAACTCATCCTTGAGTTTAGAGTCTGTTTCTCCCTCTTCTTCGTAATCTTCTTCCTCATCCCTCTCCTCTTTATCTTCATCTTCCTCCTTTATATTCACCTCTTCTGCATCACGTTTCTTTCTCTCCTCCTCTTCCAGACTGTCCTTCATCTTCTTTTCAGGGTCCTGTGTAGACAGACAAAAGCTCAGTTATTGACAGGGTAGGAGATACTGCACACCATAATGTAGCTTTTCTAAAAGGTGACAACTCAATCTAATAACAGGAAATGGAGGTAAATAAGACACTATCGACTAACCTTTGTTGCACCCCATGTCTCGTTCCCCACTTCTTCTGCAAGTTTTGGGTCATTGGTGATGAGGAAATTGTCAAAAATAGTGCCGGACTTAACCTGAAAAATAATGAAAAGGTAATTGGTTAAGACTCAAAGAACAGAAAGTAGTATCAACTTTACATTCTCAAAAGATTAGTAAATGTTAATCATACAGCGTCACATATTAATCAAGAATCAGAGTCAGTCACTTTACCTGCCACAAATCCAATCCAATCACCCCCATGCTGGCATATTGGTAGATTTCAGGGTCAGCAGTGTATTCTGGGTTGTCAATTTCAGGGTGCACCCATTTCCCCTTGTAGGCAGGATTGTCAATCTGTTTGGGTTTCCACTCCCCCTGGGAAAAACAATGTCAGTAAAGTAGTTAGTTCCCTATGCATTTTTTATTTATTTAATTCACACCAAGTACCTAAGCAAGCTGCGAGAAACAGCTTAGTCAAAATGGCAAGAGGACATCTTGCCTAGTGTAGTACAAGCACACCTGATTCTTGTGGCCATCAGTTCAAATGACCATGGAGGCTTACCTTATAGTCCGGGTTCGTGACCATGGGAGGCTCCCACTCACCATCCATCTCATCATCCCAGTCATCAGGCTTCTTGGCATCAGGGTCAGGGATGTTCTCAGCAACATCCCAATCCTAAAAGAAAACAGTGGCTTAATAATGTCCTTTACATCTGCATTTTCTACAGAAACCTAGATTGTGTTCTGATGCATTCTTTAGTTCCTCCTACAACGCACATCCGGTTTCTTGTCTTCAGGATCATCAATGTTCTCCTTCTCATCCCAGTCATCTGGTTTCTCAGCATCAGGGTCCTTTATCTTCTTGGGGGGAAGGAAGTCCCAGTCCTCCTCTAGGCTTCCAGACTCAACTTTCTTGTTGTCGATTTTCACCTCGTAGGTGTTACCCGGATTTACTATCAGTGTGTACAGGTGGGTATATTCATCATCCTAGGGAAACCACAAGCATAACTGTTAATAAAGGTGGCAGTTTTAGCCGCAAAACTAAAAGCATTTAGAAACTGCAACAAAATAAATGTAAGGCTGACGCTTAACTTTTTACTGAGAAAAAAGGTGGAACAGCAGAAGTGTTACGTCAGATAACAGATGGTGAAGCTGATAGATGAATACAAGTGCTAGCATTGAATAGAAAATAGAGCATAACTACAACAGTGCTTCTCTCACCTTGCATCTTATGTCTTTGTTGATTAAGTGATTCTTGCCTTTGTAGTTGAAGATCACATGAACTTTCTTAGTACCTGGACCACAGATGTCAGGACCTAAGCCAGACAAAACAACCACAGGAACTTAAATTCACACAGCCAATAGCATGTGGTATAAAGTACAGGCAACTGATAATAATACCTAGGGGACTCGCAATATAGAATGTGACAAATGGTCCATTCCACCATTACATATATGTAGGCTAATCACCAATGTTTCCACATACAAATAGCATACTGTAGACTCACCAAACATGATGTTGTATGTGGAATCTCCATGCATTTCCTCCTGGTTGAGATCAGCTGGGAACAGCTTGATGTATCCTCCACCACAGTCAATGTTCTGTTCATGTTTCACAGTGAACTGGATTACCAGTGCCTGGTCTTTGTTGCTGACGGACTCAAAGCGGGAGGATGCAGAGTAAAAGCGAGCATCCTGGCTGGTTTGAAGACCTGAATTGTTTTAAATGTATAAGAAATACTAAACAAAAGCTCGAATCAACCCAAGAGCAACTCAGCTCAAATGACCCATTGAGAAACAGCTAGATGCACTAGATATTTTTGCTGGATCCTAAAATGGATTTAAGAGAGAGGCACCTTTGATCTCATCTCACCTTTGTTTCTCTCCACATCACCATAGAATTTCCCAGCAGTATGAACAAACTTCCCATAATCTGACTTGTGTTTGGATTCCACCCATCGGCTTTTCCATGCATCTGCAAAATGGTCATACAAAATCAGGAGTAAATCACCTGAGCGCAGTCACTTGACAAGGGCTAAGCAGCTAAGTAGTTGTTCTGGGAAAATTATAGGGGGCAGTACGTGGAATCCATTGACGGTATTTTGGACGAATAATCACTAAATCAGAACATGTCATCTAAATGTGAATGACATTGAGCATGTCAAGTTGATTTTGCATAAAGTGAGCAGGCTATGAAGTTGGGTCTGCGACACTCATCCAACACATAAAATGTTGTCTAATCACATTTAAAATGTCCAAAAACAATTAAAGAAAATGTATATGTTAGGTATTTATGCATAACTTACCTCCATCCTCAAATTCTTCTCGGAAATAAACGGAGGACTCGCCAAAAATTGATGCGACCAATACGGGCATCAAAAGCATCAACATGGTTGTCATTTCAGCTTGCTAAATACTCTAAAATTGTAAATACAATTAGCTATATATAAATACAATTAATTAATTACATATACACTGCATGTAGCAGTACAAATAGCTAGTTACACGTTATATTGTTAAATATATATAGCTTGAAATGCCGCTATATGCAGCGGAATCGCTTCTCTCCGTTCAGAACAGATGTCTGGTTTTCATTGGATAGCAGGTTGCTCGAGGGAAAGCGTAACAACGTCTAACCAATCGAATTCATTGGAAAAAAAGCATAGGACAAATCGTTTTCAGCCAATGCCAGCTGACCACGCGTTTCTTTGACTCACGCCCCACAGTCGTCGAAAGATTACGCACCCATGATATTGCTCGCACGCGCCCCGATTGGCGAGCGGAGTTTGCACTAATGCAGTAGAATGAGTCCATTTACCCGGCCCACCAGATGAAATAAATCAAGTGCACCTAATGTCATTCCAGAAGAAAAATATAAACGCAACATGTAAAGTGTTAGTTCCATGTTTCATGAGCTGAAATAAAATATCCCAGAAGTGTTCCATACACAAAAAGCTTATTTCGCTCAAATTTGGTTTATATTCCTGTTAGTGATCTCAATGATGTTTTATTTGTCTAAAATGACTTAAATTCCATTCCTCCGGGACAGCACACATTCCCTTTCTTCAGCAGCCACTTTCCTGATTGCCTGGTCTGAGTGACACTAGGACACTGACCATAATACCTTTGTTATTGCACACAATGATATGGACAGGGGTCATTAAACAGCAAAACATTAGAAGCCATATCATAGACAGAATGCAGCCTCACAGTTCCTCATGAAACAAAAGCTGTGCAGTGAATATGCTAATAATACATTTTTACATTGATGGAAAACAGGCAGATGTCATAACACAGCAAAGCACAGACAATCGAACATTTATAAAGACTTGCTGATATGTATACTGAACAAAAATATAAACGGAACATTTAAAGTGTTGGTCCCATGTTTCATGACCTGAAATAAAAGATCCTCGAAATGTTTCATGCACAAATCTGTTTACACCCCAGTTCGTGAGCATTTCTCCTTTGCCAAGATAATCCATCCACCTGACAGGTGTGGCATATCAAGAAGCTGATGAAACCTTGTGCTGGGACATTAAAAGGCCACTCTAAAATGTGCAGTTTTGTCACACAATACAATGCCACAGATGTCTCAAGTTTTAAAAGAGCGCAATTGGCATGATTACTGCAGGAATGTCAACCAGAGCTGTTGCCAGAGAATTTAATGTTAATTTCTCTACTATAATAGTATTTCTTAATAAGTCCAACTGGCCTGACAACCACAGATCACGTTTAAACACGCCAGCCCAGGACCTCCACACCTGGCTTCTTCACCTGCGGGTTCGTCTGAGACGAGCCACCAGGACAGCTGATGAAATTGAGGATTATTTATGCCTGTAATAAAGTCCCTTTGCAGGGAAAAACTAATTATGATTGGGTAGGTCTGGCTCCTAAGTGAGTGGGCCTGGCTTCCAAGTGGGTAGGCCTATGGCTGCTCCCCTGCCCAGTCATGTGAAATTCATAGATTAGGGCCTAATGAACTCATTTCAATTGACTGATTTCCTTATATGAACTGTAACTCAGTAAAACTGTTGAAATTGTTGCATGTTACATTATATTTTTGTTCAGTATACATACTTGCTAATTTCAATCTTCACAATGGGCTATTTTTATAACACATTCCATTGGACAACAAAAAAACGTATCAAAGCATTGTTGGAATACTAAACTTAAGTAAATGCAACATTCAATAATTCAAGATAAAAATAATTGGAGGGGAAAAATGTTTGGAATTACTCAAGACCATTTAGTTCAGTAAACATTTCAACAACATAAGTGAATGCCTGTACTCCTGCACACTTATACTACTTTCTTCTAACCTGAATTGTAGTTATTCAGTAGGTTCCAAATGATTTTAAATGATGTCATACTGTTTGTAATGGCGTAGCAATGGGATGTTTTGATTGTCCCGTCCCTTGTATATATAGTTTCTTTCTTCGTATATATTTTCTACATTTGCACACAATGTACATATTTTATTTTCCTTTGTGTTATTGACTGTTTGTTTATATGTAACTCCGTGTTGTTTTTGTTGCACTGCTTTGCTTTATCTTGGTCAGGTCGCAGTTGTAAATGAGAACTTGTTCTCAACTGGCCTACCTGGTTAAATAAAAGGTGAAATTAATAAAATCAAACCTGGAAATATTTAGTCCACCTGTAAAACAAGTAATCTATACAAAATTCCAGAATAATCATTAAAAATGCCCCTAAGAAAATGTATGAAATTATATTTTACCTAGTTTACTGTAATATACAGTATTTCCTCCTTTGCATTGGAAGTGCCAGCCACTGCTTAAGCAGATAGTTGTAATTTTTCCTCAGTGCCAACTGAAAGTATTCAGACCCCTTCCCTTTCTCCACATTTGGTTACAGCCTTATTCTAAAATGTATAAAAGCATATTTTTCTTCCTCATCAAGCCACACACAATACCCCATAATAACAAAGGGGAAACCATTTTTAGAAATGTATATATAGATATAAAATGTAATTTAAAAAAATGGATTTACATAAGTACTCAACCTTTGCTATGAGATTCGAAATTGAGCTCAGGTGCATCCTGTTTCCATTGATCATCTTTGAGCTGTTTCTACAACTTGCTTGGAGTCCACCTGTGGTAAATTCAATTGATTGGACATGATTTCGACAGGCACACACACCGGTCTATATCAGGTCCCACAGTTGACAGTGCATGTCAAAGCAAAAACCTCACTCTGACAGCGCTCCAGAGTTTCTCTGTGGAGATGGGAGTACCTTCCAGTAGGACAACCATCTCTGCAGCACTCCACCAATCAGACCTTTATGGTAGAGTTGCCAGACAGAAGGCACTCATCAATAAAATTCACATGACAGCCCGCTTGGAGTTTGCCTAAAAGACTCTCAGACCATGAGAAACTAGATTCTCTGGTCAGATAAAACTAAGATTGAACTCTTTGGCCTGAATGCAAAGAGTCACGTCTGGAGGAAACCTGACACCGTCCCTACGGTGGTGGCAGCATCATGCTGTGAGGATGTTTTTTAGTGGCAGGGACTGGGAGACTAGTCAGGATCGAGGGGAAAGATGAACAGAGCAAAGTACAGAGAGCTCCTTGATGAAAACCTGCTCCAGAGCGCGAAGAACCTTAGACTGGGGCAAAGGTTCACCTTCCAACAGGAGAATGACCCTAAGCACACAGCCAAGACAAGACAGGAGTGGCTTCAGGACAGGTCTCTGAATGTACTTGAGTGGCCTAGCCAGAGCCTGGACTAGAACCCGATCGAACATCTCTGGAGACCTGAAAATAGCTGTGCAGCGACGCTCCCCATCCAACCTGACAGAGCTTGAGAGGATCTGCAGAGAAGAATGGGATAAACTACCCAAAAACAGGTGTGCCAAGCTTGTAGCATCATACCCAAGAAGACTCGAGGCTGTAATCACTGCCAAAGTACTGAGTAAGGGTCTGAATACTTAAGTAAATGTAATTTCAGTTAATTTTTTTGCAAAAAAAAAAAAAATGTTAATACATTTTAGAATAAGGCTGTAACAAAATGTGGATAAAGTCAAGGGGTCTGAATACCTTCCGAATGCACTATATATATATATATATATATATATATATATATGCAAATACTAAATCAGTAGTCTAATGAGCAGGGAAAAATCAAAGTTGAAAATTAACACTAGTAAAATCTCTTATTTGGTTATCAGATATGATCTTACAAGAGACAGATGCCCTATGCTTACTTTCTTGGCAGTGTAGGGTGAGGCGTGGAAACACCACACTGCAACAATGTTCAATATGTCATCACACTTTTTTGTTTTTTGCTAAAATACTGTGTGTTTTCTGGGTTGCATTAGTCTGTTTAGGGGAGGAAGAAATTGATCCTCTGTGGTATGGATTTGCAGCCTTGGGCAGAGAACAGCCTCTCCTCCTTGGGTACATATAGCATGGCCTTTGCCACTTCGTCCAGCGTTCCCTCGTCTGGCTCCAGACCCCGCGCTGCATAGGCATCACGGGCACAGAGCTTGACATGACGGTACTCCAGAGGTAGGAAGGGCACAAAGAAGTCAATAAGATGGCCTGACATCAGCTCACTCTGTGCAAAGCCTCCTGGAAAGCAGACAAATAGGTAAATCCACAATTGAACATGTTGCAGTTGCACTTAAATGTTACAGAATTCAAAATGTTAAGCCGTTTCTAATCTGTCTGTTTGAAAACGGAGTTTGTGTGTTCACAGTGTAGTGTAGCATCTTCAATCTTGCCTGTGAAAACATACAGTATATGCTGAAATGTGTGTGAGTGATTGTAAAGCCACTGCTGTAAAGCCACTACCTTGAGATTCCATAGCTTCAGCACGAAGCCGGTGTTCCAAGTCCTCCATCCCAATGTCCTCTCTGTTCTGCCCTGAGTGCCAAAAGTCCAAGGCCACATCGTTGATGGTTGTCCCACCAATATTACTAAAGGAAATATTACAAAACATCTTAGTGATAGAAAAATCTCAGAGATATTTAGCCATGACGTGGACAGTTAAATTTCCTTACATGAGTTAGTGGAAGAGTCCTTGCAAGAATTGTTAGGGTATGTATGGCTAACCTGAGGAATAAGAAGACAGCTCTCCTGTAGCTGACCCCATCCACATTGTCATAATGGTCCATATAGGGCTTGATGGCATCTATAAGGCCCGGATGCAGTTTCTCAGCCTCATCAAAGATGAAAAGTGTCTGTGGGCAACGAAGCACCATGTCCCGGATAGCTTCTCTGAGCTGGCCCTGGAAAAAGAGCTCTATGGTGAGCACAAAAATATCTCCTCTCTCTCCCATATTTGGTGTGCAATATATTCAAGATATTAAAATGCACATGTATTCCTCTACATGTTATTTGCTGAATTTCGACTTATATTTTTAAACTCCTACTCTGGTCTAGATCAAGTTGTGTCATCGAATCAATTGTGGCATTATCCTTTTCAAATTGTGACAGTGATATTGACAACATAAAGTAGTTCTGTTCTGCACATGTTCCTGGCACAGAGGAGTCAAGTCTGTGCCAGCTAGGCTCACCTTGTACGTGTCCACCAGTCTGGCATGGGGGAAGTGGAATGGGGCGATGAAAAGACGCACACACTCGCTCTTCACTCCATCCCGGTACATGTTGTCAGCTACAATCCGGGCCACAAAGTTCTTGCCGGTGCCAGACCAGCCATGAAAGGAGAGGGTCAAAGGCTTATTGGATTCAGGGTTACTGATGAAGCCCTGCACAGCCTTCAAAACCACTGATTGGGCAAGGTGCTGCCCATGAAGCTTTAGCTGTAGATCACTAGCCAAACCTGGGGGAAATAACATCAAATCGAGAGAAAATGAGGACTACATAAAAATGACATGCTGGTGGAATATACATGAATGATAATATCTGCTCAATATGACTTCATACCTGTAATATTATTTGTTATCCGACAATCCCCTGATTCACAGCACTGTCCCAGGCTGCAATACCACTGTGACAGCAAACTGATGTAGTCCTGAGGAAATCCTGCCCACAGGTCCCTCGTAGGTACTGAAAAGAGCACACAAATGTAATACAGTGAATACAGTTATACACATAGCTGTTGCAATAAATTTAACAACACTATAATTTCTGCTCAATACACGTTGTGCAAGGAAAAAGCTGGCTCATAAATCACTGGTTCATAAATAAATAAGCTTTTTCCTCTGCATTTTCTAATCATTTTTGCTCACCGTCTCTACATTGTAATAGAAATAGACCTATGTAAAAACGAATTTATACCACGCGAAAATGTGGCAGTGATAACGACAAGCTCCCGTGCAGGTGTTTCTGATCCTAACTACACCCCAGACTGACGAGAGAACTGTCTCCCAATTTTAATATTTCTAATGAAAAGAAGAAAAAAAAAAAACTTTTAGGGAAATAAAAAATACCTCACCTTGCTGAGTCGTATCATCTTGATTAGGTTGACACTCCCCTTCCCATATATTACAATAAATATAATTGAAATAATACGTAGATGCATTTGAAATAGTGTCAAATTGAAAGAAATCTGCATTTGCAGACACAGCCCAAAGGAAGGGCAACAGTTGGAAGAGAAACATCAGTAATGTCGTATATTTGCGTTTATCAGAAAGCGGCGATCTTTGATTCTACCTATTCAAACCTCTCCACCGGCCTACGATGCAAGCAGGCAGCCCTGAAAAATGTATTCATGGTAAAACACAGGAAACGCTCTCCAGATTGCGACGTCATATCCTTACAAATTGTGAGTCACGAAGATTCACCCTGATAAACCATGCACGCTCCAGTCAGTCCAAAACAATTGTACAATGCAAAGACAGTACAGTAATGCATGTTTATATATATTATATAAGTATCATCAAGTGTTAATATATACTATGCATGTTCACAGCCCTCCCATATATTTGATAACTCAACCGTTCCGTTAAATTGAGGGATGGGGCTGTAAAAATATAAACACTCAAATTCATAGACTGAGCCATGCAAGGATGGATCATCCATGGTAAAAAATTATAGTGTTAACCTTTGAGGCAATTATTTACATGTACAAACGACTAAACCAAGGATATTGAGTTTCTGATTGGGTTGAAGCTCATGGGGTATACTGAACCAAAAATATAAACGCAACCATTTCAAAGATTTTACTGAGTTAATATTAGGAAAGTAAATTGAAATAAATGCATTATGTTCTGATCTATTGATTTCACATGACTGGGAAAACACATGCACCTGTTGGTCAGATTCACATGTAACGTATGTGAAACGGCTAGCGAGTCAGCAATCGGTGACGTCACTTGCTCTGAGACCTTGAAGTAGTGGTTCCCCTTGCTCTGCAAGGGCCGCAGCTTTTGTGGAGCGATGGGTAACGATGCTTCGTGGGTGATTGTTGTTGATGTGTGCAGAGGGTCCCCGATTCAAGCGAGGGGACGGTCTAAAGTTATACTGTTACACACACATATAGATAAAAATAGATAAGGCATCGAACTCGTCACGGTATCTGTCCGATCAAATGCAATTGCGTTCATAGCTTATGCCTGCCCATACCACCAAAGTGGGGCACTTTAAGTTATCTGCAAACCGCTGGCCCACATGTCGTCTGCGGTGGTGAGACCAATTGGGTGTACTGACAAATTCTCGAGAACGACTTTGGAAGCAGTTTGTGTAAGAGAAATTAGCAGTATATTTATCTGGCAACAGCTCAGTGGGCATTCCTGCAGTCAGCATGCCAATTGCACTCTCCCTCAATTTAAGACAGTGACATTGTGCTGTGACAAAACTACACATTTTAGAGTGGCCTTTTGTCCCAATTTTTCTGCATCATTTTTGGACTGAAATTATCAGATTTTTGCAATGTTGCGTAGCTGGAAAAAAGCTGTCCTTGAAACAGCCTTGATATGTTCATCAAAAGAGATATCAAGGTCCAGAGTAACGCCGAGGTCCTTCACAGTTTTATTTGAGACGACTGTACAAACATTAAGATTAATGGCTGGGAGTCCCAGAGAAGAGGTTAAAACACAACTGATGTTGTAGATTCCCAGAAACAGCTGAGGCCTCTTCTGCTCCTTGAAAGGGTAGAAGCTACTCTAGCAGGGCTCCAGAGAAGAATCTGTCATATTTTCATAAAATGGAAAACAAACCAGGGGGCGTGGCTCTGTTGCATCCTGCAATGTGTGAGATGTTTGGTGTGGCATTCTTTTATGTTTAAACACACAAAACTAAGTTTTGTACACTTACTTTACAAACAATCTGCCAACGATGGATTTACAGTGGTGGGGTGTTGGACTGATCTTGTTGATTGTGTACATACAGTGATCATTAAAATGCAAATCAATTTAACATTTTTGACATGCGCTTTTCTGGATTTTTTTGTTGTTCTTCTGTCTCTCACTGTTCAAATAAACCTGCCATTCAAATTAGACTGATCATTTCTTTGTCAGTGGGCAAATGTACAAAATCAGCAGGGGATCAAATACTTTCCCCCCCTCACTGTACCCGCTACAAAGGGACGAAATTATGAAAATGCTGCTGGCAGCGGAATCCAATACAGTAGGGAGTTGGTACTATAATGCAATTTAAACACAAACGCGATGGATATCCCAATGGCCCATCTAATCCCCAATTGTCTGCGAGTGGATTAAAAACCCAAATCCTTGGGAGTCAGACAGATTAAAAAAATTGAAGAACCAACTTCCCTTACCTACCATCTTGCTGATCAATGTCACTGAGGGGGAAAGCTGATACGCTGTCAGCGAATCTGCGCTTCCAACACGAATACCGGGAGGCCTGTTTGCTGGCGTTTACTGAGACTTGGGTAGATGAGAGTCCCAGACAGGGAAGTGGAGCTGGCCAGCTTCATTGAACTGCTTTCTGTGTCACTGCGATCCTATTATCTGCCCCGTGAGTTCCCCCAATTGTTTGTTACCGTTGTGTACATTCAACCAAAAGCTAATATAACAAAAGGCACCAGAGATGATTTATAATCTGTCACAGAAACTGGAATCCATCTGCACAAAGTCCTGCGCACATACCACCAGTATGTCAAATTTCACACTAGGAAAAATAGACTTGATCTGTGCTATGGGACAATAGCAAATGCATTCTCTGCCACCACCAGACCTCCCCTGGGGACATTAGACCACAATGTTGTCTACCTCAGGCCAACCTACTATCGGCTCCAGGAGAGGGAGAAACCCATAGTTAAAACTGTCCAGATCTTTAAGGTCAACAGTATCACTCTTCTCCAGGGGTGTTTTGACTGTACTGTGTGGGAGGTATTTGAGGACAGCAGCTCTGATCTTGATGAACTCAGATGTTGTTTCAGACTATGTAAATGTCTGTGTTGAGTCTGTTGTGCCTACTAAAACCTATAAAATCTTCCCCAACAATAATCCTTGGGTATCAAAAAAATCTAAAATCACTACTTAATAGGAAGGCAGTTTATGCTGAGGGTGTTGTACATCTTTTAAAGCCTGTCTAACGTGAGATCAAAAGACAGCTACTGGTGGACAAGGAGGCATACAAGCAAAGGGTGGAGAGGACCCTCTCCTCAGGAAACTCAAGGGTGGCCTGGCAAGGGATTAAATCCATAGCTAGTGCCCCCCACATAGGCAGGGGAAAAACCAGTGCTGATCTTGGGAGACATGTGGGCCAGAACATGGCAACTGAACTGAATGTTTTCTCAAGATTTGAAATCAGACAACTTTGTGTCGGAAGTAAAACAAATGGAAGCATCATTTACAAATGTTTGTTGTTAAACAGGCTGATGTTTTGAAGTAGTTCAGGGGATGTAACGCACACAAAAGCCCAGGCCCAGACAAAAGTGGACATGTGTTAAAGCACTGTGCTGAACAATTGGCTGTTTTTTTTAGACATTTTCCAATCCTCACTCGACCAGCAACACGTGCCAGTATTGTGGAAAACCTCAATAATTATACCATTCCTAAAGCATCTAATCCCTCTGTGCTGAATGACTACCGCCCTGTAGCCTTGACATCTTTCGTAATGAAATAAATGCCTTGAGAAAAGTCATGTTCTCAGCACCACCCAGAAGCTCCTTGAACCGTTTCAGTTTTCCCATCAGCCCAGCAGAGGAGTTGATGATGCCATTCTTACTCTCAACATGGTCTAGACATCTACAGGGTGCCACATCCCATGTCAGGGTTTTGTTTGTTGACTTTTCTTCTGCCTTCAACACAATCTGGCCTTACATTCTGGCACAGAGACTTATTCGGGACTTCTCCTTAAATTGAGGGCTGGTTTTGTGGCTGTTGGACTTCCTGAGCCAGCGGTCACAACGGGTCAAAATAGGTCCCCACTTATCGGACATACGCACCACCAACACAGACTCTCCTCAGGGATGTGTTCTGTCCCCAGTCCTGTACACTAATAGTTGTACTAGTTCCCATCCTGACAGACACCTCATTAAGTTGTTGACACTGTTGACACTGCCTTGATTAGCCTGTTGCATGATGACGAGGAACACCATGGCCCGGTCCTACATGACTTTGTAGAGTGGCGTGACAAATCACACTTGGTTCTCAATACCAACAAGACCAAAGTAATGTGCATAGACTTCAGGAAGTGTACAACACCTACCTCTGCAACATCTATCATTGGTCAGAATATAGAGATTGTAGAGAAATACAAATACCTGGGTGTCCTCTTGGACAATAAGCTTCAGTGGAGTAAATGTACAGACCAGATCTACAAAAAGTACTTTCTCAAAAAGCTGGGAACTTTTAATGTTGACTGTACTATACTCTGTCAGTATAGTACTGACTATCCTACCCCTACCGATCCTCGACTTTGGCGATGTCATTTACAAAATAGCCTCCAACACTACTCAGCAAACTGGATGCAGTCTATCGCAGTGCCATCCGTTTTGTCACCAAAGCCCCATATACTACCCACCACTGCGACCTTTCTGCTCTCGTTGGCTGGCCCTCGCTTCATATTCATCGCCAAACCCACTGGCTCCAGGTCATCTATAAGTCTTTGCTAGGTAAAGCCCCGCCTTATCTCAGCTCACTGGTCACCATAGCAACACCCACCCATAGCATGCGCTCCAGCAGGTATATTTCACTAGTCACCCCCAAAGCAAACACCCACTTCAGCTGCCTTTCCTTCCAGTTCTCTGCTGCCAATGACTGGAACGAATTGCATCAACAAAAATCACTGAAGCTGGAGACAAATATCTCAGAGCAGCTTAACGATCACTGCACCTGTACACAGCCCATCCAACTACCTCATCCTCATATTATTTATTCTTGCTCTTTTTCACCCTAGTATCTCTACTTGCACATTCATCATCTGCACAATTATCACGCCAGTGTTAAAGCTAAATTGTAATTATTTTGCCACTATGGCCTATTTATTGCCTTACCTCCCTAATCTTACTACATTTGTACATAGACCTTTCTATTGTGTTATTGACTGTACGTTTATTTATTCCATGTGTAACTCCGTGTTGTTTTTGTAGCACTGCTTTGCTTTATCTTGGCCAGGTCGCAGTTATAAATGAGAACTTGTTCTCAAATGGCCTACCTGGTTAAATAAAAGTGTTCTCAAATGGCCTACCTGGTTAAATAAAGGTGTTCTCAAATGGCCTACCTGGTTAAATAAAGGTGTTCTCAAATGGCCTACCTGGTTAAATAAAGGTGTTCTCAAATGGCCTACCTGGTTAAATAAAGGTGTTCTCAAATGGCCTACCTGGTGAAATAAAGGTGAAATATTTATATTTTTAATGCAAGGTACTTGGAGTCAAACAGACAGGCCTGGATGAGATCTTTAAGGTCAGGGCACTCCACAAGGCTCACAAAATCATTTTAGACCCAAGCTACCCCCTGTACCCGGACTTTGAAATACTCCCCTCTGGGCACAGGTATAGGACACCCCTCAGCAGGAAAAACAGAACTAGACAATCATTTGTGCCAGGTGTGATATACCTCCAAAATAGCTTAGGCTAATGTTCCTATCGACTCAGTAGGGCCAGCAGGTTAGTCTCTTTTTATTGGTATGTAACTCTTATGAAAGTTGCATTGTCAATTTGTTTTGTATTTAAACATGTACATGACACTGCAACAAAATGCCCCCATGGGGACAATACAGCCAGTAAAGTAAAGCCTGTCATTCCAAAAAAAATTGAATTCATAAAATGTGAGATTAAACCTTAAACACTTTTGCAATTACTCAGGTGGAAGAGATGGCTGAGATACATCAGGCGTAGGGACATCCGTCTGCAGAAGTCCTTTGAGGACGTGAAGAAAGGGGGTTATTCTGTGTGAGAGGAGCACTTTGAAGAGTTTTATTCTGATTAAGGTACAGCTACTAACTTTGTCAATAAAAATACATTTCAGTAAATCCTTTTCTGGTAAAGATGTCTCTTTAAACAGGGTTCACAGAAGACGCTGTCCTCCGAGGCAGTACCTACCAGAATAAATTGCATGAATCCACCCCCTCAATCTGCAACAGATGCACAGCGTTGTAGAAATAGAAGTGAGCCAACTACAAAATACGTAGCGATTAAAGATGCATCATTATTGTTTTATATTAATACAACAGGTTTAAAGTATTGTATGTTCTATTTTTGAAGGAGAGGACAGGGATGCAGATGTAGGAGTTTTAGGTGAGACAGACCGAGAGAACAAGAGAGTAGACCCAACTCCAGCAGAGGAAGCAGCAGATGCTGAATTTAGTTCAGGTGGTCTGCAGGAGGTGGTCTGTTAGGTGACAGAGGTGGCAGGAGGCATCCTCACAAGCACACAGGAGGCTGCTCAGGTGACAGAAGAAGGCGTCCTTATGAGCATACAGGAAGCTCAGGTGTCAAAGCAAGCAGCATGTAACACAGATGTCATGCAGGAGGAGGCCATCATCCAATTGAAGGAGGTCTATAGTATAATAATAATAATAATAATGATTAATTGTTCACACATTGAAACAAAAATATTTTAAGTTTTTAAGAGAATAAGGCTCCTGGAAAATAAGCTGTCAACATCCGCAAGACTAAAAGCCATAAAAACCAAGTATACCGTCGTCTTATAGACTGGAATAACACATATGTTGACTTCTAATAGACAGCATTAGGATTGGTTATACAATTAGGGTGATTTCATCATGCATTTATCCTCTTTATAAATTTGTAGAACAAAACAGGATCCAATGTTGGAGGCCATGGAGTCGCTACCTCCACATCTAAAAGGACATCTTCAAACTACAGTGCAGTGTGCAGAGAAATAAGAAAGGGCGGAGGTTCTCTGTGATTGACATCATTGACAGCTTAACCATCAAGTGAGATGTTGCCAATCAGGCAATGGTTGTTATGGTTAGGAGTGTCACTTCGAAATGGAAACAGGTAGTTATGTGACTGAGCTGTCAGACAATACATGACTACAGTTTAACATTCCTAAAATTCCACTCTCAAGACACTTCATTTACTTACCCCTGCCTTGTTGACATCTCCCACGCAGGCATTTGTCTATTTCCTGGCTAAATCGGCAACGCCAGCCCAAGAGACTGCTGATATTGTGGCTGAGGCAATAAAGAGACTAAAAATCATAGGACTGACTAAGTAACAATGTCTATACACAATAGTCCAGTTTCATCCCTCCTATATATTTGGAATTTACAGTAATTACTTTAAATGTGACAGGTCATCAATGTTGTGTGTGACCAGTCACCCTGTAATACGAAGTCTATGAAACTCCTTGGGGCTAAATGCTGAGGAACACACCGACGGTGCACACTGCATCACAGTTGAAGACCACAAACTCCCCATCATCTTTGATGTTCAAAACTCAGTGCGGAACAACTTCAAGCGTCATGGGATAAAGGTAGATTCAAAGATTATTAAATGAAAAATATAAAATATAATTCTTTAACAATAAAAATTGACTGTCATTCCTTTTAACTCACCAGATCAGAGATGATGAAATAATTTGGGACCATCTGGTGTTGTTTTACAAGATGTTACACAATCAGGAAGTCACCAAAGCTGACGGACAAACACAATCTGCCACCCTTCACAAACATGCGAGTGGGGCGGCAGGGTAGCCTAGTGGTTAGAGCGTTGGACTAGTAACTGAAAGGTTGCAAGTTCAAACCCCCGAGCTGACAAGGTGTTCTGTTGTTCTGCCCCTGAACAGGCAGTTAACCCACTGTTCCTAGGCCGTCATCACATACACATGGTTAGCAGATGTTAATGCGAGTGTAGCGAAATGCTTGTGCTTCTAGTTCCGACAATGCAGTAATAACCAACAAGTAATCTAGCTAACAATTCCAAAACTACTACCTTATAGACAAGTGTAAGGGGATAAAGAATATGTACATAAAGATATGAATGAGTGATGGTACAGAGCGGCATAGGCAAGATACAGTAGATGGTATTGAGTGCAGTATATACATATGAGATGAGTATGTAAACAAAGTGGCATAGTTAAAGTGGCTAGTGATACATGTATTACATAAAGATGCAGTAGATGATATAGAGTACAGTATATACGTATACATATGAGATGAATAATGTAGGGTATGTAAACATTATATTAGGTAGCATTGTTTAAAGTGGCTAGTGATATATTTTACATCATTTCCCATCAATTCCCATTATTAAAGTGGCTGGAGTTGAGTCAGTGTGTTGGAAGTAGCCACTCAATGTTAGTGGTGGCTGTTTAACAGTCTGATGGCCTTGAGATAGAAGCTATTTTTCAGTCTCTCGGTCCCAGCTTTGATGCACCTGTACTGACCTCGCCTTCTGGATGATAGCGGGGTGAACCGGCAGTGGCTCGGGTTGTTGTCGTCCTTGATGATCTTTATGGCCTTCCTGTGACATCGGGTGGTGTAGGTGTTCTGGAGGGCAGGTAGTTTGCCCCCGGTGATGCGTTGTGAAGACCTCACTACCCTCTGGAGAGCCTTATGTTTGTGGGTGGAGCAGTTGCCGTACCAGGCGGTGATACAGCCCGACAGGATGCTCTCGATTGTGCATCTGTAGAAGTTTATGAGTGCTTTTGGTGACAAGTCGAATTTCTTCAGCCTCCTGAGGTTGAAGAGGCGCTGCTGCGCCTTCTTCACGATGCTGTCTGTGTGGGTGGACCAATTCAGTTTGTCTGTGATGTGTACGCCTAGGAACTTAAAACGTACTCCTCTCTCCACTACTGTTCCATCGATGTGGATAGGGGGGAGTTCCCTCTGCTGTTTCCTGAAGTCCACAATCATCTCCTTAGTTTTGTTGACGTTGAGTGTGAGGTTATTTTCCTGACACCACACTCCGAGGGCCCTCACCTCCTCCCTTGTAGGCCGTCTCGTCGTTGTTGGTAATCAAGCCTACCACTGTCGTGTCGTCCGCAAACTTGATGATTGAGTTGGAGGCGTGCGTGGCCACGCAGTCGTGGGTGAACAGGGAGTACAGGAGAGGGCTCAGAACGCACCCTTGTGGGGCCCCAGTGTTGAGGATCAGCGGGGTGGAGATGTTGTTGCCTACCCTCACCACCTGGGGGCGGCCCGTCAGGAAGTCCAGTACCCAGTTGCACAGGGCGAGGTCGAGACCCAGGGTCTCGAGCTTGATGACGAGCTTGGAGAGCACTATGGTGTTAAATGCCGAGCTGTAGTCGATGAACAGCATTCTCACATAGGTATTCCTCTTGTCCAGATGGGTTAGGGCAGTGTGTAGTGTGGTTGAGATTGCATCGTCTGTGGACCTATTTGGGCGGTAAGCAAATTGGAGTGGGTCTAGGGTGTCAGGTAGGGTGGAGGTGATATGATCCTTGACTAGTCTCTCAAAGCACTTCATGATGACGGAAGGGAGTGCTACGGGGCGGTAGTCGTTTAGCTCAGTTACCTTAGCTTTCTTGGGAACGGGAACAATGGTGGCCCTCTTGAAGCATGTGGGAACAACAGACTGGGATAGGGATTGATTGAATATGTCCGTAAACACACCAGCCAGCTGGTCTGCACCGCAATGATCGGTCTCTACAGGTAAAGAAGTACAGCAACATAAATATCTACAATAATTTACAAATTCAAACACTTTTTACAATAAAGACACTACACTAACCTGTTATTGCTTGAAAATACTGTACTTAAAAAAATAATCATATATATAAATAAAACTAGGCAAGTCAGTTAAGAACAAATTCTTATTTACAAAATGACAGCCTACCCCAGCCAAACCAGGACGACGCTGGGCCAATTGTGCACTCCGCCTTTTGGGACTTCCAATCACGGCTGTATGTGATTCAGCCTGGATTCAAACCAGGGACTGTAGTGACAACTATTGCACTGAGATGCAGTGACCGCTGCAACACATAACTATACAAATATTAATACATGTTGGCATGAAAAGAAGCTACATCATAAAACATGATGTAGTAGTACTAATGAATACTTTACTTACTCAAGGGATGCAAACTATGATGCAGCTAGGCTAACTGCCTACGGAGGTGGAATGCACAGCTCAGTTACTGAAAAAAATGAACAAGCTGTTTGACATTCTGAAGTCAAGGTATGTTCAATCAAATGTAAATGCAATCAGTACAGGGTGTATTACACAGTTTAAAACCTTGCACAGTGATTTCTATCAGATCAACACATGCTTTTTCCTTCTAGATCTTGCTGGGATAGAAATCCATGGAGGGCTCTCAGACAAGAGAACAGCTTCAAGCTGGATTTCCTTCGGGAAGCAATACAATGGATTGAAACATGGAAATTTAAGTTGATTTAAAACAAATACATTAAATAAGGCATGCTTCTTCCACCTCAAACTAGACTAGGACCCACTCACTGACACACTTTGCAGAAACCAAGAGATTTCTCCTGTTATGCAGGACTATTTGGACTCCCATTCTGACCTCTAAACACACTATTTCACCAGCGGAGGCTGCTTAGGGGAGGACGGCTCAAAATAATGGCTGGAACGGAACCAATGGAATGGCATTGAACACATAGAAACTATGTGTTTAATGTATTTGATACCATTTCACTCCAACCATTACCACGAGTCAGTCCTCCCCAATTAAGGTACCAGCAACCTTAAGGTACAACCAAAATATAAACCAATGTATTTTTAGGTCAGGAACTACTCTACCATGCCAGCAAGGCTTCAAACTAACCCTACCGAGTGTCCTAAAAATAACGAATGAAGCAGAGGAAAATGCTTTAAAATGTCTGTGCACAGCCAAACTTAATCAGGACAGTTTAGAGGTAAGTTGTAATGTAATATCACGTTTGTTAATGTAGGGTAATCATGAGTCTTGCATTTAATTAGAGGTCCCAACCCCGGTCCAATACATGTAGTACAGGGCTAAGGCGTACAAAGCAGAAAGATGACCATTTCCAAATAATCTATGGGACCCGCAGCGTTAAAGATGCTGACCGCGCCGCAATGATCGGTCAGGACCCGCAGCCCTCTACATTTAATCACTCACCCATTATGCTAGTTGTTGGTGGTGCTCAGTCTCCAATGTTCTGTCATGTTTTATTGGGCCTTCCTCTTCATCTCCTGCATTCACCTGCAGATGACAACATAAAAGGAAATTAGGTTAAAGATCAGAGGGTACTTCAAACATTTATCCTAATGTTTCAGATGTATTTTTTTTCTTCCCAGAATCTGTTCTCAGTTATTAGGGGGAAAGGTGGGAACAGATTCAACCCCTCTGCCAAATAGTTTTCTGATGCACTTAAGTGCTTCAATTGCGAACATCCTCACTTGTGCAAGTAACACAAACTGCCAGACCGATCCAGATGACGACCTACTAATCCACAGCAAAGACACCACTTCTCCTACCCCTCTTGCTTCCGGCTTTAGTCCTAATGATGCGGGCCAACTCAGAAGATCATCCACCGAACATCGCCAGTTGCATCTTCCCTCTGCTCCAGACAGTGACCCTACAGCAATTAGAACGGGAAACAACTTCAATATAACACAAACAAATTTGTAACAAATATTATTTCCCCAATAAAGATCACCACTGCCGAAGGGGCTGCAGATGGTAATTGTTTGAAGGATGAGATCCTGAGCGATGTAAGCGGATGGCTTGCACATGAGGTGCAGAAAAAGCCAATCCTCCATGACTGCAAGGCATGCGAGAGGCTGTTGGTCCACATCGGTTCTGAGCAGAACTATGCCAAACGATCTGACGCAACAACCTAAATCAAAAGGAAGCGCTACACTGAGGACGCTAGGGTGGTGGAGTCATCTCAACTGCTTAAGATAATGGTAACAAAAATGGACATAATTGACAAACACCTTAGTCTGAGGAAAAACTGGCATTGTGTCAGGAGTGAGAGTCCATAGATCTAGTGCCTTTGATTGCATCCTGGAAGGCCATGTCGAGCATGCCCAACCCCCCCAATTGTTTTTTTTAATACACCATGTGTAGAATGCCAGCGCAATTTAGAAAAATTAAACGTGACGTTAACGAACCAAAAACCACAGCACAGCGTAAACGGAATTGTTTCACAGTATAATTTGTTGGGCTGCCTGGACCCCCCGTATCACTATCCTGGTGAATAGAAAATCTAAATAGAAAACGGGCGAAATATAATTACACATCATTTGTAGACTGCAAATTGACCGCAAGAATCCCTAACAGATGTGACTAAAATAATCATTAAAATCTTGCTTTCATTTGTATACCATCAGGTACCTCCTACGCATGGGAATACTTGAACAGAATTTTGCAATAAAAACAATTTGGGAGGTGATATTTCCTGGTGTTTAAATATTTTGTCCAACAAGAAAAATGTATTGACTTCTTGGGAGGGGGCTCAGAACACTTTGGCCGGCAGTTAGTGCCACCCATGGGCCAAATTCAACCCTGCATTGTCCCGTCACTCAATATAATGGCAATGTCAGCCTGGTAATGGGTCTGTTCAACACGATTGTCAAGTAATTTCGGTTCTAGCGTTAAGTAAAACGCAGTAGAGTACAAAAATTAATGCGAAGGCTATTAGTCTGCTCATCGAGTAAACAAATGTCCTGTGATCTGATGTGCGGTCCTGAGTGATAAACTAAACTAGCTACTGTTGGCTATTTATGGCACGTGCATAATCTTTATTGCTCAATTTGTATTTTAACCAGGGAAGTCAATCTTTTTAAAAATGTACAATGACGGCCTACTCCGGTCAAACCCTAACGACGCTGGGCCAATTGTGCGCCGCTCTATGGACTCCCAATCACGGCCAGTTGAGATACAGCCTGGAACCGATCATTTGTGTGGTGACGCCTCTAGCATCGATGCAGTTACAATGCCTTAAACAGCCACTAGGGAGCCCAAACACATTGCAGCAAGCTAACCGCCATTTTGCGGGAAAATATGCAGTATGTAATGAGCTAGCTACTCACGTCCATGTAAAAGGTATTAAGAGTAATGGGCTAGATAAGGTTACCCGTTGTATTTTTACTAAGGCTGCAAGTTAAACACCCCATCCCTTGCGTGGGATTCTGCATTTTACATTATAGCCATTACCACATGATTATATATTATCCGATGTTGGCTGTGTTAAGTTAATGCATTTGTGCACGTGAGCATCATGATTAAGCAACTGCTTGCTATATTTACTTGCCTGTGTGTTTAACATGCTTGTTGCAAACCTAGATAACAGCCCAGCAGATGCTTTGTCCTTGTGTTTGTACGTAACAATATAGAGCACATGGTGTGACTTGCTCTCTTACAAAGTTGTGGTTAAGCAGGCATAGGGGGGGTCAGAGGTTTAACTGATGGAAAAATACTGAACACAATAAGCAGGAACTGAGCAACTGTTATAACTAGGCTGCGATACCAGAACAGCAAGAATCGACGGGAGGACTCCAAGAAGCGGGGACCAGCCTGCGATAGGCTGAGCAAGTTTAAACCACGCCCAGCCTCTGATGTCAGACGGGTTGGAACTATGTTCACAGTATAAGAATATATATATATTTTTTTTTTACATACACCCTGTGAGTTCCCTGTTGTGCCCCGCATGGTATTAGTGAGCCCGCATATACGAAAGTTACATTTGCCATTTATATCCAAAAACAATTTGTAAACATGTCAAAAAACAATTTGTAAACAGTATACTATCGGTGACTGTTATATTTACCCTGATACCAGATTCGAATTTACGTAACCCTAACACTTAGGACAATGGACTCTTGACGTCAGTTGAACCATCGGTAGCGCGGGTACTTATGTTTTAGCAAAAAAAAAATATATAAAAAAAAAACTTGTTTTAGTCAATTGCATGTCTTTAATTTACGCTGTATGCTAGCAAATCAGTTAACGTTACCAGCAGTAGCTAGGCAAGTTACTTCTAGTTGCCAAAAACCATTACTTGGAAGACGTTTGCGCATTGGCACAACTTTCACATTCGTTGTTACTTACGTACAAAGTTCTATCCCACCTTTGTGGCGTTCATTTTTAAACGTTATTTACGTTCGCTACATCAAATTTGGCGTATTTTTGCAAATATGCAGTTTGATCTGGAATCGAACAACTATTATTTGAAGGATTTATTAAAGTCAATAAGCCATCTAATAAAACATTCTTAAATTAACACATTAGTCAAGACAAGGATAAGTGCACAAATTTTATTGATAGAAATCAGTAACCACCCAAGATGAAATGTAGTCTTAAATCATTGATGTCCCCCACTGCATCTCTTGATAGCGTCATCATTTCTGTAGAATGGCAGAGAACTAAGCTAAATGCATTCACAAACACACTAAGTAACGCACTTTAAAAACCTCAGATATAAATGGAACGGTATGGTATAATCACAGAAATCATTTGGCAGAATCTCTTCATCATAGGTTGATAACAGGCAACTGCACATGTCGTAATCTTACCTCATTCTAAGCTACACTGGCAGTTGTAAATTCACTGGCCACCTAGAGAGAGATTAAGTTAATTTAGACAAATTACAATCATGGGCAATGCAATACACTTCCAGGTTCCTCAGTTTTGATAATGTCCACATAACAATTCAGGTCAGACATTTGTAAGCATCACTGAAACCAGTTAAGTGGATTATCCAAATCTAGGTGTACCAACCTGACTGGGACAGCTCTACATTAGTTCCAATCCTTTATGCCAGTATCCACTGCGCCTGCAAATAAATAACAAATCACAATGACAAACACTCAAAATGCAATGGGAAAGGGAATCAAATTGGAAACTGAGTGTAACAATGTACTGAACCAGAGCCATGTCAAAGTCATCCTTTAGTTGTAAATGCAAAAGAGCATATGTAACTCACTTCAGTCAGCCATCTTGCAACACCAAATCCTTTTTCTGCATCTACTGGGTCTGAATAGAGATCAGAGTCTTATCAAACTGCTCAAGGTTTCCAAGCCAAGAAAATCAAAGAACCTCAATCTAATCAGAGTGTGTAACAATATTGTCCTCAAAGAGATCAGAGACCTGATTCAATGTCATCCTTTCAGATTGCACTGCTGTTACCCTTCAATTTTATTTGGATACTTTGTCGCTTACCCTAAATTAACAGCGAAACTAGACTTGAGACTCCAGGATCCCATCACAGCATGAGGTCAGAGTTCTGCAAAGATATACAGTCAGGGTTGCATAGGCAAAAAGGGTACATGTGCTTTGAAGTCAAGGATACATCAGATAGGAGCGAAAGACAATGCTGAATATTCATCATAGAGTATCAGCTGAACTATGCTGTCATCATTGTATCAAGTATAAAGCCTTAATTAAACAAAGCAACCTACCTTTGTTTCAGTCACATGACTCATTTCCATTCACTTCTGAAAAAGGAAAGGTCACATGAATTTCATGTAGCGAGTTGAACCTACTAAAATGGATACAGATAGGAGCGAACAGCAAAGCTGCTTATTCTTCATGGTGCATCTGCTGACCTACGCATTCATTGTATCACATGGGTAGCCTAGAGCATTGGACTAGTAACCGAAAGGTTGTAAGTTCATATCCGAGCTGACACGGTACAAATATCTTTCTGCCCCTGAACAGTCAGTTTAACCCACTGCACCTAGGCAGTCATTGAAATTAAGAATTAGTTCTCAAATGACTTGCCTTGTTAAATAAAGGTAAAACATGATAAAATATCATTGCTCCTGTTCGAGTGCAAAGTGTAGTAGCTTACCACGGCAACAGTTTCAGATATTGGCATTCCCAGAGTAGACCATCTGCAGATAAGAAATAAAGCCATCATTTATATCTCAGGAGACAGGACTGGCTTCTTTGAAAGCAGCTGCACTGCATCAGTAAAAATATTTATTTCATTATTTTTCAGAGAGATTCCCAATGTTATTTTTTAAACAATCATCATTTACAGTACAAGGCACTGAAACGCCTATGAAATACATTGAACATACCCAATGCCACAACTTGTCTGCAGCTGTAAAGGAATAAATGTAAAATTATACTTCAAAATACCTTCACAGGTAAAGCAAACAACGTGCTGTGCCTCAGAACATGCAATTGGTGGTTGCAGATTCATCATCCAGACAGATCAAGAGTAGCAAATGGAATCATCAGTGGCACATGGCTCAAATTCTTCGATTTAACAAGTGGATGTAGGGTAACACTAATGATCATGCATACCTCATTTTGAATCTTCCAACTTGTGCTTTGCTTCTCAGCAATACCTGCGAAACACAATCAGATCTGCAAAAACTGTCCTTTGATATAACGTCAATTGAATAACTAGGACAGTGCAGTAATAGTGACACTAGGTAATTAAGTATGATCCAAGTCAGAATGGTTGGCGTTTCATCAATGCAACTCAGATGTCCCTACCAACACTTATTTCATCATGTAAGAAAGGGAGGCCCAGCTTGCCGGGGTACTCGTTGACTGCGTTGTAGTTAATGTTAGGCTCCCGATATTAAAAGGTGAGTTTACTTGTTTCCTGGTTCCCAACTCGATCCTCGAGTACCCGCCAACAGAATACTACATTAACTAACGAGGCCCTGAATGAGTTAAATGGTGATTTTTCCAGAGCTACAATATAGCCTGTAGTGGGGGGGGGGGGTACTTCAGGACTGGAGTAAGGTAGCCCTGTCCTAGAAGATAGTTGTGCTCGAGTGAAGGGAGAGAACTTGTTCACCACACGTGACACGTGGTGGAGTTAAGCCTGCTAACTAAAGCTAGCGAGCGCAACACGAACTAGCTAGGTTATTTCGCAAGATTATGACAAATTTACCAGACATGACTAAACTATGACGGTAAATACAAATTGATACATGACTGAAAGCATCTGCATTAAATACATAACCTTGTACTAGAAACTGCAAGACAAACATCTTACCTTTCTTCAGGATCGGAGAGGAGAAGGAGACGGATGAAAGGGTGGAGGCTGAATTTATATGGAATGTATTCGCATTGGTTTATGGGAAAAGTCAGTATCTTCTTCTGTGATTGGCCAAACACGATTTTTTGGGGGGGGGAAGCCCCTCGCGGCGGCACACGGAACGGTTAGTTGGGGGCGGGTCGAACCCACCCACCACACTTTTTCATTTGCGCGCAGGCTTTCCAAACAGTCAATGCGGTGTTCGTAAACCCACCGCTAGAAGGAATCTTTTTTTTTTTCTCTCAAATTAACGTTAGATTTGATTTTTCGTAGCAGTTTAGGAGAATGTACGCAGCAGGTAAGGGAAATTCGGTTAGGAAAAGGGCAAGGGTTAGCAAAAATACTACAAATGTCATTTTTAGACGTTCATTTGACAAAAACTGGATGACAAGTTGTCCTTTAAAGTTCATATGGATAATCTTGAGTAAGATTACATTGAAATTGTTTTTTATTTTTGTAATAAGGCTTGCTTCCCGTTTATGGATAGAAAGAAGCTTGTTCAGGCCACTTTTCTCTCTGTAATTGATTATGGTGACTTGCTTTATGCAGCCTCCTCTTTTTTTACAGAGACTGGACTCTGCTTATCATGCATTTTTGCGCTTTATTACAAATGCCATATCACTCACCCACCATTGCACCTTGTACCAAATGTTGGGTTGGACCTCACTTTATATGCGCAGAAATCAAATCAAATAGTTTTTGTCACATGCGCAGGGTACAACAGGTAGACTTTACTGTGAAATGCTTACTTACAAGCCCTTAACCAACAATGCAGTTCAAGAAATAGAGTTAAGAAAATATTTGCTAAGTAAACTAAAGTTAAAAATATATAATAAAACGTAACACAATAAGATGACATAATAATTACTAGGCTATATACAGGGGGTACCGGTACCGAGTCAATGTGCAGGGGTACAGGTTAGTCGAGGTCATTTGTACATGTAGGTAGGGATAACGTGACTATGCACAGATAATAAACAGCAAATAGCAGCAGTGTAAAAACAAATAGTCAGGGTGGCCATTTGATAAATTGTTCAGCAGTCTTAGCTGTTAAGGGGCCTTTTGGACCTAGACTCCTCCCTTTAGGCTGTCTCATCGTTGTTGGTGATCAGGCATACCACTGTTGTGTCGTCAGCAAATTAAATGATGGTGTTGGAGTCGTGCTTGGCCACGCAGACGTGGGTGACCAGGGAGTACAGGGGGGGACCAAGTGGGTTTACTCTAGGGTTTCCGGGATGATAGTGTTGATGTGAGCCATGACCAACCGTTCAAAGCACTTCATGACTACCAACGTTATTTAGGCAGGTTATCTTTGCATTTTTGGGCTACATTTATGTGTTCATCTACGAAGCCCTTTTGGGTAAACTCCCTCTTTACCTCTGTAGTCTGGTCTCCTTCACCAGCAACAGTTACCATACCCGGTCTGCTAGGTGGTTGCTACTTAAAGTCCCCAGGACATTTACAGTATTAGGCAAGACTGCCTTCTCGTCCTGTGCACCAGATGCATGGAATAGTCTGCAATCCATGCTTCATCTAGATATGTTAGTGCCAAATAATGAATTTACATTTTTGATGGGAGACTCTGTTACAGAGGAGTGTAAATGCTTTTTTAGGCTGGATCATGTTGTCGTATTGTATTGTTCTATGTTTTAATTCCGTAATGTATTTGATTGTTGCTACCCTCTTGGCCAGGTCTCCCTTGAAAAATAGACTGGGATCAATGGGCTTCTCCTAGTTAAATACAGGTTATTGGGGCGTCCCTACCCCCACTGACGTTGACGTTTAAAATGGTAAAGGTACATGTTGTTTAAGGGTTATGGTTAGGGTAGGGACGTCCCAATGATTCCGGATAGTACTAACAGGCACAACTTCGATATAAAGTGTTTTTTTCTCAACATTTCCGGGATGTCACGTGTCCTTAAATCAGTACACTCGTAACAACCTAGGCATTACAAAACGTATATTCGATTAAATAAACCTCACGATGCAAATAAGCCATTACTTTGTTGATCAAATCAGACACAGTATTGACCTCCACACAAAAACGACTCGCTTGGGTGAGCTGGAAAAAACGCCACCTGTTGAAAATACTGATTTTGGGGCGAGTTATCGCTCTTTCTTCGCCTCTTCCTGTCTTGTGTCGAGCGTGGTGGAATGCACCTCAACCAATGAAAACGTGTGATCTGTTTTAGCACAAGAGCTCGTCAGCTTGTAGTCCTAAAACACGGAAACGAGTTACCCGTGTTTCGTTCAGCTATTGGAAAAATGAATGGGGAAATAATGTTTTGGAATAACAACGAACATAAGGTCTGAGGTGAACACAGGCTTATTAGATCTTTTACGTTTTCTTCTATGATATAATAGCAGTCAGTTAACTTGACCTTTATGAATTATGAAGCATTTCCGTGCATTTAAAAAAATTACATGAATTAATTCAAATTTCACAAACATTGACGTTAACTAATGAAAATGATCTTACAGGACAAAACGTATAAGATCTCCTAAACCTGTGTTGACCACAGACCTTATTTTCGGCGTTTATCCAAACACGAACCATGGCGGAGTTAGTGCTTACAAAAAGACGCGTTACTATTTATCTCTATTCTCATTGGCTACTGGGTCGTACTGATGAGGTATGGGTTGCACAAAAATACGAGAACATTTTAGTGTAAGACCCAGTAAAAAATGTGGTAAATTAAAGCAGAACCAGAAAACACTTGAGAAGTTTAGCCAACATTTATTTTCTGACCAAAAATACAATCTCTGCTGCATTTTAGTATGATCAAGACCAAACCACGTCCACAAATTGCGATGGATACAAGCAAAGACTATTTAATATGCTCTATAAATAATGTGCTCTATAAAGTGGCTATGATACACCTGCATTTTTTTCCACACCTGGGTGCATTTCAATGGTACAGTGGATTCTTCTCCTTATTTCCTCCACCTGCACTGATTTGAAAGCAAAAAGGACAGGTGAAAGCAAGCAAAAAGGATTCACTATATGTCTTACAGCGGTTCATTTTTTTTCAATTAGTGAAGATGGAGGCGAGAGAAAAAGCCACTTTTGAGATTCACCTTTGGTATGCGCTACATGTTGATCTCATTGTAGACTAAGCCGTGTTCACATTGACAGTTTGAAATGACTCAAATCCTATTTATTTGCATTTCTGATTCAAATCTGGTCTTTTTCCTGCAGTCTGAACAGCCAAAAAGCAATAGGATATTTCAAGCCACATTTCAAACCACCTTCGTAGGAGGTTTGAAGTCAGAATTAAATCTGATTCCTGTGACGTGTCAAATGGTCAAATCTGATTTATTTGCCTGCAAGTGGTTTTTGGACTATTATTTGGCATATCTTGTTGCTTGCTAGCTACTCTGTTGACAGTTTGACAATAACATGTGGTAGCTAACTAGCTTAATTGTTTACAAACAAATCAGTGAATGTGCTATAAAGCTAAACAGCTACCAAGCTAACTAGTCAACTGTTGTGGCTAGACAAAAATTAAGTTGGATCTTCTTATCCATTGAGGCTTAAAAAAAAAAAAGTGTTCTTACACTATGATTTTGAACATTCAAGGCAACTGGGAAATATCCATGGCAGGTAATTGTTGTCACCTCAGCATGCTACATAACTTCTGAGTGATAAGAAGCACGAGCACCACCAATCAGCCTACACCACTGTGCAAACACCCATCCTTACTATGACAACTAGCTTAGCCATGTCAGCAAATGACTGCTGTCTGAACACACCAATCCAATTTGGTCACTTGTAACTTGCTGTTTGGACAGTCAGTATTAGAAAACAAAACTGATTTGAGCATTAAGGCCTGCAGTGTGAACAAGGCTTTGGTCACAGAACAGCTAATTTCATATCACTTATAATCTGAATAGATACTCAAATACTATGAGTATAATTTACTTTCTATCATATCAGATATAATGCCACTTGAGTTTCATTACTATAATGTATACTTATGTACTTGTACTGCTTCAGCCACAAGCTTTTTCAATGAAGGATGTCAAACACCACAGCGGTAAACTCATGGAGATTTAATATTATGCATCAATAAACATGAAAATCTAATACAATCAATGGTTATGATTCAAAGGAAATAAAAAATACATTTTGTTCCGATTGCTCTTTTGAAGCAATACTGAAATGTATGGCAAGGCCTTGATTCAATATTCATTTACAAAGACATAACATGAAAAGAAAAATGGCTTGAGTTTGTAACCTCTATAAATTCTATTATATTAGAAGATACTGTATTTATCTACTTTAGAGATAAAAGGATGATCCTCCACCTTTACATTTCAGTTAAGTGAACTTGTTGAGTTTTTCACCACAGGCAATCATTGCGTGCGTGTATTCAGCAGGAATGTGCTCTATCGCTACAAATGGTTTTGGTCACAATTCCTTTCCAATAACCAAAATGTCAATTCATGTACTGTATTACCTGGCCTTGCTTACTGATAAAAAGCCTTCTGAGGGGAAAGGAATATATCTGTCTTTAGCTCACAATATTTCACATAATGGGTTCGCTGAAGAATATCCACAGTCATATGATTCATATGCTCAAGTGAAAGATAGAGATTTTCTTTTAGGTACTTATCCAAACATCTGCTTATTTAGTTTAAAATGATGTGGCACTGAATGGGGAATGAACCTTTCGATTAAAGGCAGAAACAAGACAATTATTCTCTCCTATTTAACACCACCACTGGACATAATCTAACCTGGTATTAAAGTTTGTACCCTCAACCAAATTTAGCACTCAATAAAACCTCTCATTAAAGCGCCTTAGCATGTTACCCAATCACCTGAAAAACAAATCAAAAGACATACATTTGTTCATAAATGCCAAAAGGGAAAATAATAAACATGTTGACAAGTCCTCTTCCTCGACTCCACCTTTGTCTATCTTGCAAATGCAGACGTCTTGGGTGCCTCTTCTGGTCATCTTGAGCAGATAAACAAACACTAATCCAGGGGTGTCAAACATCTGGCCCGAGTGGGAGTCCAATCCAGCCCGTAGGTGTTAGCATTGAAAAAAACCTCAATAGACTTTAAAATGACTAAAATAAATCTAAACTGTGTTGAAATGATAATGGACCTACATACAGTTTCTTGACTGTGTCCAGCTCGCTAATAAATCCCCAAAATTAAAGCCAGACAGTCAGGGAGCATCAGAAATGTACATTTTAAAAATGACGGTGAGGAAATAACACATTTTCAATGTGGCCCTCTGGACCTCGTTGAAGACATAATGCGACCCCCGGGACAAAATGAGTTTGACACCACTGCACTAGATGGAGTTAGTACATGGGGAGAGAATATCAACGAACTTGAGAGGGCACGAATGTAGAAAGGAAAGATTCCTGATGTATTGCCATAGAGTTCATATCCTAAAATATTTACTACTGCCAGAAAGAAAGAGAAATACAATTTAAAAAAAGAGAATATATATACATTCATCATAAGTATCTATATATAAACAGCTGTAGCTAGTTGTTGGCAAGCCAAGTTATCCCCCTTGTGATTCCACCATAAGGCTGTCTAACTCCTGGAAGTACACCATTCATTCCTCAGTCACCAGCTTCCCTGAGATACAGAATGCTGTTTTTCGAGGTTTGTTCGATCAAAACACCCGCCCCCTCGAGGAAAAGAACAGACCCTTGAGGGATCCTCCTGCAAGATTGTGAGGACTTGTTTGTGTAGCCGAAGGGCTTTGGTACTGTTTTTGTCATGCTTTTTTTAGTCGTTCAGGGGATGGAGGTGGAGGATGTGGGTTTGGCAAAACAACGGTTATTATTTTTTACATTGTAGATGTTTCTTCTTGATTTCATTAAATTATAACTTTGAAAATGCAAAGCTGTGATCATGTTCAATCATCAGTCATTCCAAGGCTTGGATAAGAAGTGGTTTGCAAAAGAGTTCTTATTAAGACTCCAAGATCTGCATCTTTGGCCTCAGTGCCTCTGTGATCCAGTTCTTTTCAGTAGAGGCTCATCGTAGACCCAGCACTCCCCATCCTCATGGAACAACTACAGGGAGGAAACATGGAGACAATCAGAGGGGACTACAATAGTGCTTATAAAAATCCAAAAGTCACAGCGCCTTCAGAAAGTACTCACACCCCTTGACTTCTCCACCATTTGTTGTGTTACAGCCTGAATTTAAAATGGATTTAATTGTGATTTTTCTTTTCCCATCACTGGCCTACACACAACACCGCATAATGTCAAAGTGGAATGATGTTTTTCCAAATGAATTACAAATGAATAGCTGAAATGTCTTGAGTCAATAAGTATTCAACCCCTTTGTTATGGCAACCCTAAATAAGTTCAGGAGTAAAAATGAGTGAGTTGCATGGGCTCACTGTGTGTGCAATAACCATTTTTAAATGACTTCCTCCTCTCTGTACCCCACACATACAGATCATTGTAAGGTCCCTCAGTCAAGCAGTGAATTTCAAACACAGATTCAACCATAAAGAACCAGGGAGGTTTTCAATGCCACGCAAAGAAGGGCGCCTACCCATTGGTAGATAGGTTTAAAAAAAAAAACAGACATTAAATATACCTTTGAGCATGGTGAAGTTATTAATTACACTTTGGATGGTGTATCAATACACCCAGGCACTACAAAGATACAGGCGTCCTCCCTAATTTAGTTGCCATAGAGGAAGAAAACCCGCTCAGGGATTTCAGCAGGAGGCCAATGGTGACTAAAATAGTTAGAGATTAATGGCTGTGGTTGGAGAAAACCGAGGATGGATCAACAACACCTTATTTGGCCGCCTTTCCTTCCAGTTCTCTGCTGCCAGTGACGAGAACGAATGGCAAAAATCGCTGAAGCTGGAGACTTCAATTTCCCTCACTAATTTTAAACATCGGCTATCTGAGCAGCCAACTGATCGCTGCAGACGTACATAGTCCATCTGTAAATAGCCCACCCAATCTACCTACCTCATCCCCCATATTGTTTTTATTTACTTTGCTGCTCTTTTGCACACCAGTATCACTACTTACACACCATCATCTGCTCATCTATCACTCCATTGTTAACCTGCTAAATTGAAATTACTTCGCTACTATGGCCTATTTATTGCCTACCTCCTCACGCCATTTGCACACACTGTATATAGAGTCTTTTTTTCTATTGTGTTATTGACTGTACACTTGTTTATTCCATGTGTAACTCTGTTGTTGTTTCTGTCACACTCCTTTGCTTTATCTTGGCCAGGCAGTTGTAAATGAGAACTTGTTCTCAACTAGCTTACCTGGTTAAATGAAAGGTGAAAAAAAAGTGTAGTTACTCCACAATACTAACCTAATTGACAGAGTGAAAAAATTAAGCCTGTACAGTTAAAAAAATATTCCAAAACATGCATCCTGTTTGCAACAACGCATTAAAATAATCCTATAAAAAAATGTGGCAAAGCATTAAACTTTTGTGTTATGTTTGGGGCAAATCCAATACAACACATTAGTACCACTCTCCATATTGTCAAGCATAGTGGCTGCATTATGTTATGGGTATACTTGTAATCTTTAAGGACTGTGGAGCTTTTCAGGGTAAAAAAGAAATGGAACGGAGCTACGCAGAATCCTAGAGGAAAACCTGGTTCAGTCTGCTTTCCACCAGACACAGGGAGATAATTTCACCTTTCAGCAGGACAATAACCTAAAACACAAGTCCAAATCTACACTGGAGTTGATTACCAAGAGGACAGGGAATGTTCCAGAGTGATCCAGTTACAGTTTTGACTTAAATCTGCTTGAAAATCTATTGCAAGACATGAAAATGGTTGTATAGCAATGATCAACAACCAATTTGACAGAGCTTGAAGTATTTTTTAAGGAGTAAATGGGCAAATTTTTCACAATCCAGGTGCGGAAGCTCTTAAAAATGTACCCAGAAAGACTGACAGCTGGAATCGCTGCCAAAGGTGATTCTAACATGTATTGACTCAGGGGGTTGAATACTTAACTAAATCAAGACATTATCTCCTACTTTGACAGAGGATTTTGTGTAGATCGTTGACAAATTACAATTATGTACATTGTAATCCCACTTTTTAACACAACAAATATGGAGAAAGTCAAGGGGTGTGAATACATTCTGAAGGCACATTTGCAATTAACAACTATTTTTCCAAGCAAGCGTTCCACCCTATGAGTCATAAACTTTCCATCAAAATAAATACAATCATCATGACCGTGAACTATTAACCTTGATATGGACTGGGTGGCTATTAATATTGCTGTCAGGGCTCTGGAGATGTGTAATAAGAACAGGCACACTCACCCTAGTTTCCCACTGCATTTCATTCTCCTTCCTCTCCCTGGCCTCGCCCCTTTGCTTCTCCTCCAGCCTGTGCTTGGCTTCCGTTGCTGCATCGATGTCTCTGGACTTCAGACTGACCGTCACATCCTTCCAAAGGCTGAGGGTCAAAGACAAACAGTGACTTGAGGTTCCGGACCAAACTAAATATGGCTAAATCGGATAATTTTGTGCCTGGCTGGATTGAGAGTCACATTAAACTGGATGCCATGGCAGGAGCTACGACCCCCAAGTCCACAGAAAGGCGAATGGACCGAACACAAAACAGCCACTTATTACTGCCCATAATAAAACGAATAGAGACTTCTCACCTGCGGGACTCGTACTCCAGCTGGTCCTCCAACTTCCTCACCTTCTTCTTGATACAGCCCATTTTCTTTGTGTCAATGAACAAGGAGTTTTCCTGGATTCAAATTCAAGAGATAAAAAGTTTGGGTTGAAAGTGTATTAAATTGTAACACTTTCTATATGGCTTTTTATGTACGAGGTCAACCTTCAGTAAGAACATGTTGAGGTCAGGGATTAAAAACATGGAACATAGTAATTTCCTTAAAACAACAATCCTTTCCTGAATCCCCTATTAACACATTGATATCTAGCAGAGATCAAATGTTTTAACTGAACTCACCCCAGATGCCCACTTAGCGTACATTACTCCATTCCACTCTCCTTCAATGGAGCAGAATGATTTCTTGTCATTGGGAGGACTGCAAACAAACACATTTATAATATTTAACTAACATCAACAACCCCCAAAAATATATACTGCTGTGAGCACAAATAACAAAATCCCCTTACAAGATCTCAGCGGTGATCCTGTGCTTCTTGCCACCGTAGAAGGGCTTAGTGTGAAACACGATGCTGGCACTGTATCCCGTTTTGGAGCAGTTGATGTTACACTCTCCACCCAACTCCACCCATGGGACAGTCAGGATCGACCTAAAGAGAGAAGGAGCACCTCACTACATGTCAGGTCAGGGAATCCAGATTTTTTATTTTTTTTATTTTACTAGGCAAGTCAGTTAAGAACAAATTCTTATTTTCAATGACGGCCTAGGAACAGTGGGTTAACTGCCTGTTCAGGGGCAGAACGACAGATTTTGTACCTTGTCAGCTCGGGGATTTGAACTTGCAACCTTTCGGTTACTAGTCCAATGCTCTAACCACTAGGCTACCCTGCCGCCCCATAGCAACTTATACCCATTTATACACACTCACTTTACATATACAGTAAATTGTGTGTGCTGTGCTGGATTTCTGTTTTATTGGGAATTGAAATGGGTCTTTTATTTCCAGTACCACAAACTTGAGACACTGTGATAGTGTGTGTTATTTAAGCAATAAGGCCCGAGGGGGTGTGGTATGTGGCCAATATACCACAGGTAAAGGCTGTTCTTTTACACAACGCAACGCAGAGTGCCTGGATGCCACAAACCTCTGAGGTGCCTTACTGCTATTATAAACTGGTTAGCAACATAATTAGAGCAGTAAAAATACATGTTTGGTCATACCTGTGGTATACGGTCTGATATACCATGGCTGTCAGCCAATCAGCATTCAGGGCTCGAACTACCCAGTTTATAATTACTCTTCAAGCATGACCCTACCTGCCATATCCATTGGGAAAGGTGAGTATGTAGTGCTCGTCATGTTCCAGACAGGACACGCATCCTGGAGGAGAGATGAGGAAGCGTGTGGTAAGTGTGTGGTATTTTTTTGTATCTTATTAGGAGAAATGTTTTGGACTATGTGAGCTAAAGAAGTATTCCCATGTATAGTAGTTGGTAAATATTTGAAGTTAACAGAAAGCCTAAGTGCTTGAAGCAATGTCTTACCCTGGCCAATATTGTGCACTCCAATTGACATTCCTAAGAACTTTGACTTGGTCCAAATGTGGGCGTTGAACTGAATCTTGTTTCTGAGACACTCTGCGTAGAATGCAGAAACTACAAGGAAGAGGAAAAGCAACAGTACAGTTAACATGTATGGCTTTGGTACTCTGACAGCTGGGTAAAATATTGAATGAGGGGAGGGGGGGGACTCACTGGGGGGGTGGTGAGAGACCTGCTCTGCTACAAAAGACACACTGTTGGCTGAAGACCATGGCACCGGACCCTCTGACGATGGCTCCTGAGGATTGGGAGGAGGAGTCGGGGGTAAACATTCATTTATTAGTAAAGGTTTGATGAAAAAATTAAAAACACTTGCGCCTCAGTATCACAAAACATAACATTGATTATAAACTGGGTGGGTCGAGCCTTGAATGCTGATTGGCTGACAGCCGTGGTATATTAGACCGTATACCACGGGTGTGATAAAACATTTAATTGTACTGCTCTAATTACATTGGTAACCAGTTTATAATAGCAATAAGGCACCTCGGGGGTTTGTGGTATATGGCAAATATACCACGGCTAAGGGCTGTATCCAGGCACCATGCCTAAGAACAGCCCTTAGCTGTGGTATATTGGCCATAGACCACACCCACTCCTCGTGCCTTATTGCTTAATTATAGTATTACTAAAAACCAGCATATAAATCAAATGAATTTAAGTTGTCAGCCTTTACTGTGGTACAACGCTCACCATTGCGGTGGGCTCCTCGCTCTCTGAAGGCAGGTCCCAGTGGCAGAAGAAGACCTCTCCCAGGATGGGGTTGTATGGCTTCTTGGCCACTGAGCTTTTCCTCCCCGCATGGAAGGCTGACATGTACCACTTCACCACCTGCACCATGCGCTCTTTGGGCTCCAGCTGATCTGCGATACTGGGGATGAAAACATCAGCTGTCACACCACTGGATGGAAAAGTTGTGGCTCCACCGGAAATGATGGGGAGATTCTGAAAAGCAATGTTGTTGTTATTTTGGGGGACTGTTTGAAGTGGTGTACCTGACAAACAAATCCGGATGTGCAAAGAAGTCAGCGTACATCTCCAGCAAAGACCTCCTCTCCAAGATAAATGTGGGCAGGACCACCTGAGAGAAAGAAAATAAAACAATCAGCAAGAGAGAGACGACGAGAGACGGACGGACAGACGGAAAGCTTTTACCTTGGTGAGGTCCATGCCCAGCCGCACCTGGGACAGCAGGTGCATGATGACACTCTTGTGCTCCTCCACAGACTCCCCCTGATCCTCCGCCTCGTCATCATGGCTGTCAAATTGATCTGACCAGAGCAGACGGTAGGCAAAGTTTAAAACACCTACAGTCGGCCAAACACCACTGATACAGGACATCCTGATGTCCTCCTTTCTGTTACTAAATAAAACATCCACCAAAATAGAACAGGAACAGAATGTGTGATGTTGTTGTTCCATAAAAATAGCTTCTTGTTTGGGGTAGACACGTGCGTGGACAAGTAGGGCAATGTGAGTGTGTGGATTTGTGTGCGTTCATGTGTGAATCACCTGCATCAGTGGTGCCGTTAGACATGGAGGAGTTGAGGGACTCGTTAGTGTCTGGTCGTTTCAGCACTGTTCCGTCATTGCTGTGAGGCAAGGCAGCAGGAGGCCGAGAAGAACTGACAGAGAAGAGGGTGGAGGGAGAGATGAAAAGAAAGAACTGATTACCTGACAGGAAATATATAAAAGGCCCAGGATATAAACACACCTCCAGCAAAACACAATCAGCTTATATGATAATGAAGTAAAGAGCGAGTATGTGGTGAGGTGGACAACCTCCCTCCCCGTCCTTGGTCCCTGTAAACCCCATTAACTGTGGTATGGATGGTTTATGATAAAGACTGTATACACACTCACTCTAGAAGGTGCTTGGGAGACGTGCTGTTCTGGTAGAACTCGTCAGCGTCGTAGAACTCGTCTTCGCTGCTGGAGTAGGAGAAGTCAGGGACCGAGTGGGAGGGGATGGTCATGTGACTGGGAGAGGCACCGCTACTGCTGGGGTCCGAGGGGCCACTCCCTGAACCAAACAGACAGACAAACAAACAAACAGACAGATGTGGGGGTTGAGTTTATTTACTCTTGCACATAAACAATTATAACTGCATTAAACTCAACAATACAGAGGCTCCATGTCAGGTCTTTCTTGTCAGTGATCATATGGGCACCCTGTCTGCTCACATCGTTCCCACACTCCCATGAGGAGTTTGTTCCTTGCATAATCTCCCCTGCAGTACAATGCGTGTTCCCATGCTTCTTCCTTAGTACACAGCATAGGATTTATTTAGCAGCATCAGCGGGATTGAAAACAGGCAAGACCCTCCAAAATAACCCATTTTAGAAAATATGAGTAAATGAAAAAATGCCATTGAAAATGTCATAATGTCTGTGTACTCCGATGAGTTTCACAAATGTACACATAATCAATGCAGTTTTTTTGTGTGGTGATTGTGACCAGGGAATAAAGTGTACAAAAAAAATTGGTTGGTTAACTCTGATCGCGGTGAAAAAAGTAACATTTCCTATTCTTCTAATGCATTTTACCGCAAAAGGTGAGAAAACAGTTGGGGGGGGGGGGAATGGGTTTACCCTTCACTACAACAGTGACTGTGACATGATAATCAAGTCCCTAAATGCAAGTGTTCGGTACATAACACAATGTTTGTCCGGTACCGCTGCTAGTAGTGTTGATGACCTGACCACTAAAGTGAGGTGACATCTGACCTGTGCTGTTGGGGGTCGGAGTCTGCAGACTGCCCATCACCGTGACAACAGCCCCCACCGGTAAAGTGGAGGGCCGCTGTTCTCCTTTACACATCTGAGAGCCATCTACAGAAAGAAAGACGATGAGAGAAAAAAAGGAGAACGCTCTGGCTTTAGAACAACACTGCTTTATGATGCAACAGATACAATGTCATTACAGACCTGGTGGGAGAAAGCTTTTCAAATCACATAAAAACTGCAAAGCAGTCAGACTAATATAAACCTGTGACTGTGAAAATGAAAATGTCACCAGACTGTGGCAACATGGGGTCAAGATTTGGAATCGGATGTGTCCAATTTTGATTGCTCTACATTGGGAAAAGTTCATGGCCAAGTAGACATGATGAATCAGAGATTCAAGCACACCAGGTGGCACTGTAGACGTGGTTTCAGGAAATAAACATTCATCGGGTACAGAAATCTGAAAGTATTCAATCCAAGGCTATTCTATGTCCATGAAATAACATTTTTGTAAAAAAATAAATTTAAAAAAGCCCCATGTCAGCAATATCAGTTTGTGGACTCAAAAGGAGTATTATAATTCTGATGGATAAATCTTTCTGATAGGACTGTAGATGAGATTGTGTTTCTGGCTCTCTGTATACTGTACCTGTGGGGAGGGTGGTCTGTGTTGGCATGGCTAAATTGACTAAAGAAGCATCCAGAGGCGGAAATATCCCATCCACTGGGTTGATGGTGCTCTGTACAGGACGAGACAAAACGGTGCCAGTCTTAAAACACAAGATACATTTGCAACTCACATCGCTCTAGAACGCAATCTGTAGTAATACTTCATGCAACAACACGGAGCAGACTATCATGAAAAAATTAAATACACACTGCTAATGACTGGAAAGATCAATTACCATTCACTCTGCTTCCGGGAAATATTGGTTAATTAAGTTCTACCTAATCAATATCTACCTACTTATATCACAACACTTACTGTAACCTAATACTATCCAGTATAGTTGCAGCCCTGCAAAATCGGACAAAACACATTCCAGTTAACTACAGAATGTGATGGCATAACGTCCCCTATTGAAATGATCCTGTGAAGTGAAAACCACATGCTCAAGCTACATTTCTCTATGGCCGATATCTCTGTAATGTACACACTATACCAAGTGCACTCCTGCCATAGCTTTATGTCAACAGCAAAAACTAGAGGAGAGGCCAGAATTCATCAGGACCTCCACAATCTCAGAACACAACAGTGTGGTGGGAGCAGCATGCTGAGGGATGACAGACAGGGTGGAGAAGAGAGTGGTCTGACGCTCAGTGTGGGCACCGAGCAGAATGGAAGATGTCACACTACTCTGCTGAGAGAGCCAGGAAAGTGGAAATATGAAACTAGCCAAGAAAAATTAAGGCATGCAGTGAATTAAAGTAAGTCCTCTCTGCCCTTTAGATCTGGGGTCAGAGTGAGATTTGGGAGAGGATTTCTTCTGGAAAGTAAAGGCAGTCACTCCTAATTATAGCCAATTACAGAAATGTTGCCACTCCATCGTGGTGGAACCAAATCAAACCAGTGTGGCCTCGCTAGCTAGAGATTAAATCAACAGCGAAGGATGCCTCTAGTGCAGGTAGAAGAAAGGGGTTAGAGCTATATAGTGCTTAAGCCATGGTTAGAAGAGGGTCTACACGTGTAACGCTAATGGCCAGAGAGACTACTCTCACAAGACGTGCCTGGCGGGCTGATCCTATGGGATTCGGACTTAAAAACATCTATGGGAAGAGAGTAAAGCCAGTAAACAGCCCTTGATGGGTTGACATCTATTAGTCCTTGATGGTTCAATAGGCATGCACAGTAAGGAGAAATCGATGGCGAGTTGGGGGGAGGGTATAAGCGCACTCACACACTCGTAAACACGCATGTCATAAAAGAAGCAGAATGATGTGTCTAAAATGAGGGGTAAAGAGAAAAGTACCCAACTATTATCAGCAACAGAAAAGCTAAGGACATTCAGCTGGAAAAGGGGAGTGGCAAAGGAAAGAGCAATATACCAGATAAAGCCATTTATCAAATGGCATGCATTGTTCCAGATCTGATTTGTCTTCTTTTCTATAGTTCAGAGTGAATTAAGCAGAAAAGAAGAATAGGTTTGGTTGATCTAGATTTTTCTTATGGACAGAGAACGTCAAAACTTACTATCAGTCCGTTTGCGTGTTGCTGTTCGTTACTTTGATCCTTAAAATTTTGAAAAGAAAACGTTACTTAGGATGGCTCAATTGTTTGTATGTAATGGTGATGTGAGCTTGTCAAGAGCTTCTCTTTCAAGAAACCAGTTAAGTAATTTAGAAAGTCAGCATTCTTCATGCCAACATAACACAAGAAAAGCATTATGAGCTCAAGGATGATCGAGTGTGAGAGGATCACCTCTCCAAAATCTCAAAATGGAACCTAATGGAATGTAGGAAACTGCCCACAATAAACTACAACCTAGGCTGTAGTCAAGTGGAAAACTACTGGCATGGCTAAAACAAGCAGTGCACCGTGATGTTCTCACAACAATGACATGACAGTAATGCAATGAGAGCCCCAACACCAGGGGTGGGCAACATACGGCTTGCCGGTTGGTTGCTCATTTGATCTGGCCTGTGGGTTTTAGTGTTTTTTTCATTTGGGTTAAATAAAATAAAAAACACTCCAGGCCACTCGTGAACATCTAAAACTAGTTAGAAAGTATGTTGAAATTATAAAGGATCTATACGTTTTCAAATAACTGCCCTTTTCTTGGCTCGCTCTTAACGAACAAATCAGTTAGAAAATTCAGTCTTCCGCTGAATTTTGAAATCCTGATGTGGCCCTCAAGCCAAAAATATTACCTACCCCTGTGCAACAGTCAAAGAAATGAACCCTTTTTACCTTGGCAATCTGCAGCAATACAATACAGTGCTTGATGGACTCTACCATACTCTGAAATGAAAAACATCACAGACAATAAAACACCGCTCTCAACCTCCAACAGGAGATGATTCTGAAAATAAGGACATTTACAAATGGGGTTTTACTTACACATGTGGTTTCCTTCAAATGTTCAATTTTCTAAACAAAAAAACAAACAAAAAAAGGGGGAGAAACACATTTACAAATGGCTGTTTCACCACCTGACGAGACTTGGAAATCATGACTGAAAGTAAGGTAAATCATGGATTGAGAAAGATCGGCAAAGTGAAACCAACACGGAAACCAGCTTTGTTCAAACTCTTCCACAACCATGGAATTAGACTGGACGAGCAATGATGACATTCTATCTATAGCTGTGTTCTATATTAATCACTACATAATAGGTCATTGTCCTCACCATATTACATAAGCTACAGAGTTTAAATGTTACAAACTGACCAAAAACAAAACTCAGGATCTCAATAAGGAAGTGAATCACAGCTAAGGCATTTACAACCTGTTTGCTCACCATTTATTAACTCATTACTCCCACATTTGTAAATGTTAGAAAACGAGTTATTCACATGTATTTTATATACATTTTCTTAAACATGCTCAGTTGTGTGCTTATTCTTTTACCAGGTACTGCATAAATGGCATGCCCATCTTCTTGTGAGAAATTACACTGGTCACTCAAAACATTTAGAAAGTATAAATAGCACACAATTTAGATTAGGGACTGAAAAAAGATTGCACGAATGATTAGTAAATGGTTGATTAATGTGGGAGTAATGCTTCATCAATGGTGAACACAATTTATACATTCCTTATAAATGGTTTATTACAGACCCTTAAAATAAAGTGTTATAAAATATTATCTTTGTGTCATTAATTATCAGGCATCGTTCTGTTGACAAGAGATGAAACAGAGACGTCACTCACTCTGCACGACTCTTCATTGCCATCTTTGATTTTCTCATCGAAGAGCTGGAAGAGAGTGGAGATGCAATCAATCTGAGCTGAAGAGGATACATGCAAATCAGGAGCCGAATTGAAAAAACATTCATAGATCACAAGGTTTTATTAGAGTCACCCAAATGTGGAGAAGCCTCACCTTTAACTGATCAATTAGAATTTGTAGGTATGCGTCAGCCTCTGCAAGTTTCTTATCGAAGTCTTGGACACTTGGAACAAATCCGGTCTCTGCCTCCTAAAATAGAAATAAAAAACAGCATAACATTCTTAGTCTAACTTTATGACAGTTTGCTCCCATCTGGTAACCTATTTTGGACTAAGAATTTTACTCTGCCATTGCGTATACTTTGAAAGCTTGTAGGCGGATGAAAAAAAAAAGTATTTAAATTTCCAAGTGGGGCTTTGAAAAAGCAGGTTGTAGCAGCACAAAAACAGCAACAGTTTGGGAGAAGCTTCCAGCATTGTACTGTAAGTGGAGTGATAGGAATAGTTCAACTAATTGCATCAAGAAACCCATGGCAAATGGAATTAAGTTGTAAATGTATCTACATGACTCAGAGTATGTGTTTGAGTATGTGCAGGAGGAGGTTGGGGAGTCTGGCCGAGTGTCAATCACCTTCCAAGCCCTTAGGTTCCCATCATTAACCACAGACTGACAGAGATCATTTCCTTGCATAATATCCATTCGGTGGTAGTAATTATTTGCTGAACAGGTGACCAGATGCCCGACTGACCAGATGCCCGACTGACCTGCCCTACCAAGCAAAAAGGCACTAACTGATCATTGTGTGGAATTGAGAAAAATTACTTATATATATATATATATATATATATATATATATATATTTAACTAGGCAAGTCAGTTAAGAACATATTCTTATTTACAATGACGGGCTACCGGGGAACAGTGGGTTAGACTTCAGGAAGTGTACAACACATACCTCTGCAACATCTATCAGAGGTCAGAATATAGAGATTGTAGAGAAATACAAATACCTGGGTGTCCTCTTGGACAATAAGCTTCAGTGGAGTAAATGTTACAGACCAGATCTACAAAAAGTCAACAGAGACTGTACTTTCTCAAAAAGCTGGGATCTTTTAATGTAGACTGTACTATACTGACTCTGTTTTTACAAATCCTTCATTGATATTATTAACTTTTTGTATTGTTTGTTGGTTTGGCAATGCCACTGTCAGCCAGAGAAATATGCTGAGAAGGATCACCACAGCAAGCAAGGTACTTGGAGTCAAACAGACAGGCCTGGATGAGATCTTTAAGGTCAGGGCACTCCACAAGGCTCACAAAATCATTTTAGACCCAAGCTACCCGGACTTTAAAATACTCCCCTCTGGGCGCAGGTATAGGACACCCCTCAGCAGGAAAAACAGAACTAGACAATCATTTGTGCCAGGTGTGATATCCCTCCTAAATAGCTCGGGCTAATGTTCCTATCGACTCAGTAAGGCCAGCAGGCTTGTCTTTATTATTTTAATTTGATTATTTTAAATGTTTTATTGGTATGTAACTGTTATGAAAGTTGTATTGTGAATTTTGTTTTGTATTTAAATGTCAATTTAAATGTGTACATGACACTGCAACAAAATGTCCCCATGGGGACAATAAAGTCAGTAAGTAAGTAACTGCCTTGTTCAGGGGCAGAAGGACAGATTTTTACCTTGTCAGCTTACTGGCCCAACGCTCTAACCACTAGGCTACCTGCTTCCCCTTATTTACCTTGGTTTCATAGTAACTTTATGCAGTTACTTTTAACATGACAACCATTTTTTCTGGAACACAACAAGGCCAAAATACAGAAATGAAATGCGTAGCAACTTCCTCAAAAAGACCTAGAAACTAATTCTCAACCACAGCATTTTGACCTTTCAATATTACAATTTAAACATATTACAATTAAAACATATTACAATTAAAACATATTACAATTAAAACATATCCATCACCATATCCAACCCCCCCCCCCCCCCCCCCCCCCAAGTGATCAAAAACCATTCCAGCCCATATTTCACAGGGAACTTTACCATACAGTATTTATATATCAAACACTTGAGTGGGTCCGTTGTACTTTAGGTTCGATAAAATACTATCAATGACCTCAATCACAAGGGACAAAGCCTTTGGCACTACAAACAAACCAGGCAAAAAGAGAATCCCTCTTGCTCGTTATTTCTGTTATGTCTACACAAGTTCATATTACAATGATGGAGGGGATCTTTCTGCTTGACAAGAGCATCTTATAAACCCAGAGGACAGTCATGTAGGCTAGAGACTGCAGCTTTGCCATGTTCACTAAATCTGTGGCTTCCTCTAACCAGACAATACCTGCCCACACCCACCAGACACTGGAAACCCACCCGACACTGGAAACCCACCCATTTTGCTTTCCACACAGCATGCCCCAGTTAAGGACTGCATCATCGCACAGCCACCAACCGTTTCCCCCCAATGTGGTACTCACAGGACGCTGAGCTGTGAGGGACATGCCTCGTCAGACTGCACAGGCCAAAGCTGACCCCAAAGCCCCTCTCTCCTACGCTACTCAAACACACGGCTGTTGTTGTGCGCTCCACACTTCCTGACTGTCAGCAGAAACCACACCAAACCTGTCTGGTATGTTCTACATCAGCTGAGCAGCAGCATACACAGGAAAAGTTCATCCAGGATCCTTCTCTCTCTTACAGGAAGTACAGACGTTCTTACAAAAAAAAAGAAAGGCAGCACAAGCCTATGTGACAAGCAACAACAGCTGCCCTGGTTGGATAAAGCTGAAGGCAGATGTCTGGCTGAGAGTAAGCAGGGCTCTGATTGGTTCCAGGTCAAATGATGTCACTATGACTGCATGCTTCCACAGTGTCTGCAAGCAGGCAGATACACCCAGTCAGTCAGCAACGTTTTTTGTATTACGAGAGGAGTGGGTTAGAAAAGGAAAGCGGAACAGAACATAAATAAACAACTTGAGGGTAGAATGAAGGGAGGTGAGAGAAAGTATATTTATGAGCCAATCAAAAAGCACAGACTAAATTAATAGCTGGAAATTGGCAGTTCATAGAGCGACTAATACACAGCACTCTTTATGGCTTGCCCATCACCAACCAACAGCTCAACTACGCTCCTGGTGCACCTAACCACACAGGGACAGACATGCTTTTGGGCTGGGAGATAATGGCCTAAAAATCCTCTCTCAATTTTTTCAATGTTTTCTCCAAATAAGCTTTGTTGTACAATTAAAGGTCAAATACACTGCATTTAAAACAGTCAGCAATAATCTAATACATTCAGGGTGGCCTATGAAAATGCCTTCTTGTTACAAATTTAATCAGAACTATGCATAATGCACATTCACTAATAATGACAAACTTCTTGTAGCAGGTATTATAGAAAATGAATACAGATCTCATAAACAATCTCTCACGCACCGGCCTATGTGCTAGTGAGTAGCCAGCTAATCTTTATATTTCAAATTTAGCCAACTTGGATCTATTTGCTAGCTAACAAGGTAGAACAGATGAACACACCCTTCTGCCCATCTCCAACTGTTTGAACAGCATGCTAGCCTGTCCACTTTGTTCAGATGATGAAATCATGTGATCTACCTTATTTCTCAGAATGAGAACGAGTTGCCTATTCCTTACATAGTGTTTTATGCTTATTGTACATTTATAAAACAGACTAGACAGACAGTATAAGTCTTTGGCTAAAATGATGCTAGCGGTACAACGTAACGCAATACCGCACACCACAAACTGAGCATTAATTTTCCAGAATCAATGAGTAGTTACATGCACACAATAATATGATTACTGTGAATAGATTAAAATAATAGTTTGATTTCAACGGTTACATGCTTTGCAAGAAGACCGATTTCCTTAATAATCCTGTTACATGGAGACATCTGAAATCTGGTTACCTGATGGGACTGATAAATGCAGAAAATCTAAATAAAAGTTATACCACAGCGACCATGTTATTTTTGTGAAACCTATTTGATTAAAAGTTTGGACATACAGTTTATATGTTTATAAGTTTATATGCAAATGTTTACATGCCCTAATAACTCAAAAGATTGTTGAGAAAACCAGGTGTTTTAATCGGCATTTGCTTAATTTGATGATGACCTTGGGCTGATTAAGATAATCAGAATAACTCTGCCTACTGCCATAATCAGTTTAACATCGAATTATTAGTGTACATGTAAACGTACTCAATGTTCCTTGATATCTCTGTTTTAGTAGTCTGCTCTGTGCGCTATTTGAGGAGTTGAGACAAGGTTAACTTCTTCTATTACATGTAAAATAATGTCTCAATGTGTTTTGGTGTCCATGACTGATTCTGTTGGACCAAACGTCATATGCAAAAATACAGAGTTAAAACGGCTTGTCAGAGAGGAAGATGTGACCTCTCATCTTTGTTGTTGTGAGTGGCAGGTGCCTGGTGTGTGTGTGTAAATGGGAAGGTGCACAGTGGCAGTGCACACAGCACAGAAGGAGCGAAGGAGACGAGATCAAAAAGAGAGCGCACTAATTCCTTCTATTCTCAGATGACTCCTTAACCCGCTCTCTGATGAGGACCAGAATAGAGGTCGACCGATTATGATTTTTGAACGCCAATACCGATACAGATTATTGGAGGACCAAAAAAGCCGATACCGATTAATCGGGCAAATTTTTTACATTTATTTGTAATAATGACAATTACAACAATACAAAATGAACACTTATTTTAACTTAATATTATACATCAATAAAATCTATTTAGCCTCAAATAAATAATGAAACATGTTCAATTTGGTTTAAATAATGCAAAAACAAAGTGTTGGAGAAGAAAGTAAAAGTGCAATATGTGCCATGTAAGAAAGCTAACGTTTCAGTTTCTTGCTCAGAACATGAGAACATAAACTTTAAACATGAGTCTTCAATATTCTCAGGTAAGAAGTTTTAGGTTGTAGTTATTATAGGAATTATAGGACTAATATGACTAATTGTACATTTATAAAACAGACTAGACAGCCAGTCTTTGGCTAAAATGCTGCTAGCGGTACAATGTAACGCAATACCGCACACCACAAACGGAGCATTAATTTTCCAGAATCAACACAATAATATGATTACTGAATAGATGAATAGATTAAAATAATAGTTTGATAGAGGGTCTATGTATTTGGATGTTCTTTTTTATTTACATTTTTAAATTACATTTTTACCCCTTTTTCTCCCCAATTTCGTGGTATCCAATTGTTAGTAGCTACTATCTTGTCTCATCGCTACAACTCCCGTACGGCTCGAGAGACGAAGGTTGAAAGTCATGCAGAGAAAGGGAAACAACTACTAGAAGGCTCAGAGCGAGTGACTTTTGAAACACTATTAGTGCGCGCTAAGTAGCTAGCCATTTCACATCGGTTACACCAGCCTAATCTTGGGAGTTGATAGGCTTGAAGTCATAAACAGCGCAATGCTTGACGCACAATGAAGAGCTGCTGGCAAACAGCACTTTCGTGTGAATGTGAATGAATGTTAACGCGCCTGCTTCTGCCTACCACCGCTCAGTCAGATACTTAGATACTTGTATGCTCAGTCAGATTTTATGCAACGTAGGACACGCTAGATAATATCTAGTAATATAATCAACCATGTGTAGTTAACTAGGTGATTATGATTGATTGTTTTTTATAAGATAAGTTTAATGCTAGCTAGCAACTTACCTTGGCTTACTGCATTCGCGTAACAGGCAGTCTCTTTGTGGAGGGCAACGAGAGAGGCAGGTCGTTATTGCAAGATTGAAGGTTGCAAGATTGAAGGTTGCAAGATTGAACCCCCGAGCTGACAAGGTGAAAATCTGTCGTTCTGCCCCTGAACAAGGCAGTTAACCCACCATTCCTAGGCAGTCATTGAAAATAATAATGTGTTCTTAACTGACTTGCCTAGTTATATACCTTTATTTAATCTTTATTTAAAAATGGCAAATCGGCGCCCCAAAATACCGATTTCTGATTGTTATGAAAACTTGAAATCGGCCCTAATTAAAATCGGCCATTCCGATTAATCGGTCGACCTCTAGACCAGAATGCCTGAGCCTGTCAGCAGTATCCCAGTGCTACTAGCTTGTATGAGGCTGACAGAGACATTATATTCATTCTGTATACCAACTTACTGCATCCAAAAGACCTCCACAAATACGCTTCAAAAGGTTAAACATGAACTGCTATTGCCTAATGTTCTCAACAGTTCCTCAATCATTTCCTGTGGTCTTAAGTAATCAAAAAAGCAGATTTAAGAAATACTACATTATGGTCTTTCTTTGAAGGTTAAAACACACGCGCACACACACACACACACACACACTGAATAAAAATGAAAAACTATGCACAACAACAGCCAAAGTTATTCCCATGTAAATATGTTGAGCAAAATCTCTTTCCTCTCAAGCTGAACTTAGGGGCAAGGCACTAGTACAGCCAGTATCACTAGTGTGAAGCTAGTCTGAACAGATCAGTGAGTGAGTGACTTACCCGCAGTTGAAGGGTGTGGCGGAGAATAGTCCCCTCTAAGGCATGGATCCACTTCTCCCGTTCGTCTGCATCTCGAGCTGAGAGGGAAAGCGCACAAAACACACCAGATCAGCCATAGTACAGATGGCAATTATTACAACAGCAACGGAGTGCATAACCTAGTAGCTACAACAAGGACTAGAGCACCTCATCTGCGCTCATCTTGCCCAACTAGTTAGCTATGTGCTCATTGTGCTGTGCCATGCAGTTGCTGGGGGGGGGGGGTTCTTGCAACCCTTCTGGTGCGTCGCTGGGCAGGAGAGTAGGAAGGCAGGTCTCCCGACGAGACACACAGCCTGTTGCCAGGCACGGCTGCACCCTCATAACAAATAAACAGAGCAAATAAAGCCTCTAATATTTACACTTACGAGCCCAGAGTCCATGGAACCTCTATACTCAGTATTTTTGCATTTTTACCACATTCTTGCCTGCATATGCCTTGCTGGTGACGAGTGGTAGTAGTGGTGTGCAGATGTGGTTGGGCGTCAATTTTAATAAACCATTGAATATACACCATCAAAATAAATCCATTATTAATTTGTTTAGGCAGGTCCTAATAAACATAAGACTAATTAAACGTAACTTCAAAAACAATTGAATGGCATATTGAGTTTATTTATGTTACGTCCAAATTAATGAAATCAATAGTTCATTATTTTGTTCATTAAAACCGACAAGACACACCTACCCCGATTACAGTGATATTTTGAAACATAGCCCAAGCCCATCCACGTTTAATCTCTTTTTGACCCTCTCTCCACTTCGTTAGGGAGCAGGCATTAGATTGAGTGGACTTTCATAATAATACTGATCCTATTTGAAATACAGGTCTGGTGCTCATATTTCACAACCTCTGGACTTTTGGAGTAGGCTATACGCGATGGGGCAACATAATAGTCCTACACTTCATTTAGGCTACATTATTGCATGGTTAACGTTTCTGATCGGTGATAGATGAGTAAATGACGATTAGCTATGCCACCTCACCTTATTTGCCCAGCCAGAAACCAATTACCCAAATAGCCTACACAGACAGAGATTCAGTGAAACAAAATCACATTGATTGATTGATTATCAGACAAGTCAGTGAAGTCACAGGCTTCTGGTCAGAAGTAGGCCTGGGCTACTAAGCAACTGCGAGTGAAGAGCAAAAGTAATCCACTTGTTAAAACTAGTTTGGGGGCGGCAGGTAGCCTAGTGGTTAAAGCATTGTGCCAGTAACCGAAAGGTTGTTAGATGAAATCCTCGCACTGACATCTATCGTTCTGCCCCTGAACAAGGCAGTTAACCCACTGTTCCCTGGTAGGCTGTCATTGTAAATAAGAATTTGTTCTTAACTGACTTGCCTAGTTAAATCTAGTTTTAAAAAAAATATATATATTTAACAAGTGGATTATTTTGCTCTTCAAAAAAACCTAGCCAGTTGGAGTCTGTGTGTGTACTTTCCTTCGTACCACAGCACGGTAAAGCAACACACCAGTTGAAAATATTGAAAGCATGCGGTACACACCTCAGCCTTGCGCGGCATCCAGAAGTCATGCAATGCACCAATTGTATTGACTTCCCCCAGAACGCAAAAAGTTTGATGCAGCTGGACATGAGGCATAAGAGTGCGGGCCAATGCTGCCTCACATGCTGACCAGACCGCACACGCAAGTTGATTTTGTCCCCCCACACCAGACGAGATCAGGACACACAGGTTGAAATATCAAAACAAACTCTGAACCAACTGTATTTATTTGGGGACAGGTCGAAAAACATGAAACATTTATAGCAATTTAGATAGCTAGCTTGCTGTTGCTAGCTAATTTGTTCTGGGATATAAACATTGGGTTGTTATTTGACCTGAAATGCACAAGGTCCTCTACTCCTCCAATTAATCCACAGATAAAACGGTAAACCGAATTTGTTTCTCGTCATCTCTCTTCCTTCAGGCTTCTTTTTCTTCTTTGGACTTTATATGGCGGTTGGCAACCAACTTCACGGGGCATTAGTACAACTGACTGGAGTGTGGACATCAGTTCATTTTTCAAATCACCCATGTAGGTATATGTTCCTAAAAACCAATAAGAAGATTTGAGAGGCAGAACTTGCAGCACGTTGAGCGTCACAAATAGAAATAAGTTATATTTTAGCGCCCAGCTATGCAGACACCCGCGAGCAGTGTGGGTGCAATGATTGAACAACATGTATACACTACGGTTCAAAAGTTTGGGGTCACTTAGAAATGTACTTGTTTTTTTGAAAGAAAAGCACATGTTTTTGTCCATTAAAATAACATCAAATTGATTAGAAAGAGAGTTGTTAATATTATAAATGACCATTGTAGCTAGAAACAGCAGATTTTTTATGGAATATCTACATAGGCGTTCCAATGGCATGTTGTGTTAGCTAATCCAGGTTTCTCATTTTAAAAAGACTAATTGATCATTAGAAAACCCGTTTGCAATTATGTTAGCACAGATGAAAACGGTTGTTCTGATTAAAAGAAGCAATAAAACTGGCCTTCTTTAGACTAGTTGAGGCTACTAATGTTTTCATTACTTTTTCTGAGTCATCCTATTATTCTGATTGATGGCTGTGGGAATTGAACAGGAGTTTGAGGGAGACGTTATGGGTCAATCCATCTAAATATGCCTATCGAGTTAAAGTTAAACAGTACAAAATCTGAAAGGGAACATTGACACATTTTCATAAATGTTTGCTGCATTTTATAAACAAAGAAACGTTATCAACATAAACATTTGAGAATTGTTTGTTTTCTGATCGCAATTAAGCAAACAGCATTGCGAAAACATGGAATACAATAATTTTTTTTAAAGGACAAAAACAACAATCATAATGGGCAATTTCATCACAGGTGACTGGTGGCCTGGGGAAGTTTAATAAAGATGTAAAATACAGTGTACCCAGATGATTGATGGATAGGAGCTCAGGATGAAAGCCCAAAGCTTTTAAAGACATTAGAAGCAGCCAGGGCTCATGCCAGGCCCTCACCCCGTTGCCTCAACACCCTCTCACCTCAATGTCTTTGCTAATTTAATTGAGGCGCACTTTGCTTTACAAAACCTTTCTATAGATGCATGTCTACCCCATAATAGCTATAGGGTCAATCTGCCGTGAGAATGGCGCAAAACAAACATCCTGTATTGTAAGAAAAATTGTGTGAAATACTGTATGTTGGTGTCACATCAGTGTCCAACAAAAAAAAAGAAGAGAGAAAACAAAGATGCTTGCTTGATTATTAGATTGAAAGAGCACTACTTTCTACCTGGTTGCATGGCATGTAAAGAGCTAATGAAGAATCTCCCTTCTACCTAAAGCCCTTTGTGTGACAGTGAGGGTGCACTGTTTGGTCAGTTCTACACCTATCTGTGACTTGCAAGCAAACACTGTACCATCCCTGTGTGACATTTACTGTGCATGACAAACATGGCCACTCCTAGCCAGCAGAGGGAATGCGAAGTCTGTCATAACACCAACCAACATTACTGGGGTCAGTCTTGAGCATGATATAGGCTACAGACATTGCTGATGAAGTGATAACAACAGAAAATTAACAACAGTAGAAGATATTAAACACTTACAGAACTTGGGAGACCAATAAAACAAATGGTTCTGTACAGCACGTCTAGTGGTTCCAAATTTCTTAATTTATATAATATGAACTCTTGGTGTGACTGTTTTACATGCATAACAGTGGTGGCTTGAAGCCTAGGCAAGTCATACACTTGTGCAGTCCCCCAGAGTTCAACACAGAGCCCAAACAGGCCATGACAGGGCACGCACTCACAACCCAATTAGGACCTAATGCTTCCCCTCTCCCCCAGAAGGTAGGTGGCTCCTCTGGATGAAAGCAAAGTGTATTATTATTAACTCCTGGGCCATTAGTGCACAAAGAGGGCATTCTCCAGAGCACGGCTTATTACTGACAGCCAGGCCCAGAGAGATAAAGAGGCGGGGGGCGGTGGAGAGACCGTAGAGTCTTCAGCAAGGTGACAGCAGTCTGACAGACACACTGCTAGTGCCTAACAAGCAGATGATTCCATTTCCTCTCTGGTTACGCATTATCACATTCCTAAGACACACCAATCAAAACTGCTCTGCTGCCTTCCTCCAAAGGATGTGAATCATATATTGTTCACCTCTTTTTCTGCCTCCCCTATTTGGCTGAATGAATGGAATGTAGATGGTATGATGCACAGCAGTTTTTGGTAAACACCATAAAGTAGTATGATGATTGAGAGAGAGGGGTTTGGAGTAAATCTCTGTGTGTGCTAATGACGGCATGTTCTTTTTAGGGAGAAAACAGAGTAAATGTTATTTCCTAGCTACAGACTATGCTGAAGCAGACTGTTCTGTGCGGTCACTGTGCTGAGGTAGGAGCCCCTTGCAGAACAGGTAAGATGACAAGGCATCACAGCTCCATTCTAGTCACAGACCCTTTCTAACACACATTTACCGGAGTCATCCCCCCAGGTCACATACAGGTCAGCTAAGTACACAGTGCTATAATCCATATACTGTGCAGAACCACTAGACCTCCTCTCTACAACAGGCAACCTGCTCGTCATGGGCTTGGCCATTGCATTCAGCAGTTTCCCAGGCTAAACATTTTTGTCTGTATGGGGGCCGGGTAAAGAGCTCTTTAGCACACGGGGGTTGTGCTGTGTAAAGTGGGAGTTGAAAGGATCTGATGCTCCGCCAGAAAAAGAGCCTGATGAATTATGGATGATCCTCGAAATAGAAATACAGAGCCTCTCTCTCTGCAGCCGTCATCTGTGGCCTCCCCATACCTCACCCATGCTCCGCTCCAGTCCTCTTCCTCTTCTGACACAGCCCGCCTGCCTGCCGCAGCACCACACCAGGACAAACGTGTGTAACATCAGCTGGATCCCGAGTAACGCATCTCCAACAGGAAACATCTGGAGGAGTAGCGCATATATCCTTTGTGTCCTTTTCAAGTGGAAATGAGTATGTCCTTGTGATAGAAAATAATTCCCATAGGCTTAGGTTGTGAAATGGCCGTGAAGTTCCCATCTTTTCCACGTAATCGTAGAATAGCTTTTCAACTTGGAGGCATCATCTGGAGGAGCATCCTTATTTCACTCCCCAGAGCTAGGAATCCAAAAGTCTTTCAAGGATGCATTTTTTAAAGGGTGAACTCAGATGACATTTGGAGATACGCATAATAGTAGACCAAAAGACAAAATGAAAACTGGCTTAGTTATGACCATAGAAATAGGAATTAGAACTCAAACAACTTGACATATGAATTTCAAATTGAATCAGAAATAACAATATCATAGAATTATGACCTCAGCCGACAGTCTTAATAAACAGGTGAACTGACAAAGCACCTCTAAGAAACAATCTTCCATAATACTGTTTCTTTAAACCATCAAGCCTTTTAAACACATTTTCTAAAAGTTCATGAAACGTCTTCCACGTTAAACAACCACTATAGAAAACACAGTATATCAAACGGTAAGCTACAAAACCACCAACACAAATACGTAGGAAACGGCTACTACCGCTGCTTCACTGAATCATGCCCTTCGACCTGCTAACCGAGGCCAGCATGCATACATCTCCTTACCCTTCCTTTTGTAGAACCACAGCATACAGTTTCGGAACATAGCAATGGGAGATGGCATGGAGGAGGTGGAGGTGGGCCCACCATGGATAACGTGCTGGTGGCGGTAGTGGTGGCTGTGGGTGGGTGGAGGGGGGGCGTGAGGATGGGGTTGTGACAAGGTGGAGGAGGTTAGAGACCTGGAGGAGAGAGGTCCGCTTGGTGGACGGACGGTGTAGCTGCTGTCCGGGGAAAAGGGGTGGGGTGAGGGGTGTCTGGGAGAGGGGCCAGTCCTGTCTCTGTGAAGTGGCGGTGTTCAGGGTGGGGAGCGGCAGTGCAGATCACTCGGCTTTTAGCTCAGCAGTATTCGTTTTATTCCCAGAGGTGGTAGAAAATGCAAGTAATCTTCCTAAAAAAAAGAGCCTCCTTCGCTTCTTTCCATTACAGAGGAATCTTGGTGTGGAATAAATCTTGCTTTAGCCCCTACCCATTTCACTTCTACTTTGCAAAGCTGCCAGATGCTGCTGATGAAAGAGGAAGGTTCCACAGAGACGACGAGCCACTCAAATGCCTAGATGTGCATGTCTGCTTGTGTTGACGCACCGATATAATAATCCTCCTTTTAAAAAAGGACGGAAAGAGCGTATGAGAGAGAGGGAGAGAAAAAAGCTACAAAGAGAGCCTACACGCGAGCAGATGGCCGTATGCAGCATTGACAGATTTACTACAAACAACATGGGAGTCAGCAGAGTGGGAGGTGAGGGAGAGGGGAGGAGAAAAAAAACAAACAAATAAGAGACTCACCTTGAAAATGGAAAGTCTTCTGGTCCACAGTGATGGTGAATGTGCTGTCGTCCTCGTCATCGATTCCTATTACAGCTCCCTGGGAAACCAAAAAGGAAGAGGAAGCAGTGAGACGTCACCATCCCCCTCTCCTGCTCACTATCAAAAACCCACCGAGGCATGGGAGAATGAGGGAAAGAGGAGGGGGTGCCTGGGTGGAGGGAGAGATGCAGGAACAGGTATCGAACAGACAGACATTGGGGACCAGCTGCATGGAAGGAAAGAACATTTCTGCAGAACTGTTTGTGGCATGGCACCTAGCAACAGTATATCTCAAACCTGCTTGCTTGTCAAAACCAACCTTGGGGGAAAAAAAGGCATATGCTTATCTTTTCATTAAGTAAAACATTTCTGATATAATTACCCATAAAGATACATTAAGACTTTCCATGTACCGAGGGTGAGGTATAGGCGTCCATTATCACAGAGAACCACTACAGTATATGATGACTCATTAAAAGACAATGCCCTAGCAGCTGGCTTCACACAGAGAGACAAAGGCACTGGTACAAAATGAGGAACGCGCGTTCAACTAGCCATGAGTGTAATTAGGCTAGAAATAATGTAACCTAGGTGTTTATACATGTGGTGTGTGTTTAGCCCTTGTGTGTTTCTGAGGACAAGAAGAAAATTCCATCACGTCATAAGTAAATCCACTGTACTGTCCCAACTGTCTAAAGCTTGTACTAGGAGGAAATATACTCAACTAGGCTAGTAATCAATCAATGTATAGCACAATTCCATATTCAACCAGGCTATGCCTGCAGTCAATCATTTTATGCTTGACACTTTTTAATAGTAGAGATTGGCTAAACGCCCAAACATTACAACACACAAAACTCTACGTAAAGTCAGACTTTGTACACATATATGAATCTAGGAAAATGCTGCTCAGAGTAAGATATGTTCGCTTTACCTGACAACACTAACATGCGAATGCTCATATACATTCAAAATCAGCACAAAACAGATGAAAGTCATGAGAAATATTGTTTTCACAATTCCATTATTGATCATCTGACCAACCAACAAGAAAGAGGGGTATCAATTTCACAAGCTTGAGAATCTATCCAACTGTTGTTTTCTCAAAGCTGTGGATTGCAGCAGAGTGTGTGATGTCTATGAAAGGTATTTTTGCATAAATGTGAACATTGTCTCTTGGCAAAAATAAACAAATTCTGACAGTGAGTTGTCCTTCACAAATTATTGCCAAAACTTAAGTTCAAAAAACAAAACAAAGCCAACTACGCACATGACGATACTCACACGTTGTACTCTTACCCAAAAAAATGGGCTATTCAAAACGTATGCGTTTTTCAATTGTGGGTACTGAATTAAAGATGGTATGTTTGACCAATTCTCACCTCTACTCATAAAAGTATTAGAATAAAGAATTCAAATCCTACTTCATCTAGTCTTGATAAAAAAAATATATCAAACAGGTTGTTTCCCCCAAGACATTCCAATATATAAAACTATTTGTTTAAAAAGTAAAACCTCTGTTTGAGCTGATGTTCAAAGTAGATCTCTGAATGCTATGCTACTAAATTATGTATAGTTAGTTCCTTGAGGATAGAAAAAACAAAGGGCAAGTCAATGGGCCAGCTAGGATCCATTTTAGGAAACAAAAAATCATATTTTGTTCGTGTCTATTGCAGGTATAAGTAATAAATCAAATGCTGCCATCTAGTGGCAATATTTTCACAAACTTCTGGAAAGTGCTGATATTAAAATAGCCTTGTATTGTATAGCCAAAGAACTACAACAGAACAGTATTAGGCTAGATAGGAAAATATATACTTGTTCAGCAGGTGCAAATTGTCCCTCTTAGCACATAGACTAATGAGCATGATCAACAACCCAAACCAGTTCCTTACCCGGAGACGCACACATCCTCTTCTAGAGCCACGCATCATCTTGTCCTTGGACTGAAAATGAACAAGAACAAAATAGGTTTCAATCACACACACACACACACACACACCCCCGCAAACTCCGTTCACACACATTTCCACTCTAAGTTTACTCATTATCAAGTTCACCAGTGAAAAGTTCCTGGAACATCATACATTCAGATAGCAAGCTAAGATTCTCTGGTAAAAATCCCTGCAAGACAGAGTTGTGAGTGCTCTAGTATAGCATCTCATCTGCAAGTATGACACAGCCGCAGTTTGAGACTGGTCCCAGATCTGTTTGTGCTCTTGCCAAGTCCGTTGTCAAGCCAAATGTTTGGTATAACAATGATTGATGAGTTGACATGATAGCACAAAGACTGGCACTCCGGCTATAAATTACATACACTGTAACCAAAAGTGCCCCTTTTTTTACAACTTTTTTTACAACTGTTGTTCAGTGTAGGGTCACACTGAATTTGTTTAGTACCAGCAGATACAGCTAACTCCCAAAATAAAGAAAACACTTCATTATAAAGGATCAAATATATTGAAAGAAGGTGCTTCCACACAATTGTGGTTCCTGAGTTAATTAAAACATCCCATCATGCTTAGGGTCATGTACACTGAACAAAAATATAAATACAACATGTAAAGTGTGGTCCCATGTTTCATGAGCTAAAATAAAAGATCCCAGAAATGTTCTATACGCACAGAAAACGTATTTCTCTCAAATTCTGTGCGCACACACGTGTTAACATCCCTATAAGTGTGCATTTCTCCTTTGCCAAGACAATCCATCCACCTGACAGGTGTGGCATATCAAGAAGCTGTTTAAGCAGCACGATCATTACACAGGTGCACCTTGTGCTGGGGACAATAAAATGCCACTAAAATGTGCAGTTGTCACACAACACTGCCACAGATGTCAAGTTGAGGGAGTGTGCAATTGGCATGCTGACTGCAGGAATGTCCACCAGAGCCGTTGCCAGAGAATTGAACGTTACTTTCCCTACCATAAGCCGACTCCAACGTCATTTTAGAGATCTTGGAAATACGTCCAACCGGCCTCACCACCGTTATGTGGGCGAGCAGTTTGCCGATGTCAATGTTGCAAACAGAGTGCCCCGTGGTGTCAGTGGGGTTATGGTATGGGCAGGCATAAACTATGGACAACAAACACAATTGCATTTTATAGATTTTACTGTAACTCAGGAAAGTCTTTGAAATTGTTGCATGTTGCGTTTACATTTCTTCAGTTCATAATAATGGCCAGTTGCCCATTATTTAGTCAACCATGGCTAGAAGAAATTTCGGTGACTTTGAAAGAGGGGTCTCAAAGGAGCACATGGGGTTTATAGGGTGTGTGTGTATGCCCCTCAGTCACCAGATCTCAACCCAATTAAACACTTATGGGAGATTCTGGAGCGGCGCCTGAGACAACGTTTTCCACCACCATCAACAAAAATCGAAATCAAATTGTATGTTCCATGCTTCATAAACAACAGGTGTAGCCTAACAGTGAAACTGTTAACTGACTTGCCTAGTTAAATAAAGGTAAAATAAAAAAAATAAAGATAACTTGGCTATATACATTGGGTACCAGCAGCGTATGTGATCAGTCAAAAGAGTTAGAGCAAAAAGGGTCAATGCAGGTAGTTAAATAGTTAACCAAAAGCTTCCCGGTATAACTATTTAGCAGTCTTATGGGTTGGAGGTAGAAGCTGTTCAGAGTCCTGTTGGTTCCAGTCTTGGTGCGTCGGTACCGCTTGCCGTGCGGTAGTAGAGGGAAGAGTCTATTACCAAATTATGGAATTATCGTGGAAGAATGGTGTCGCATCCCTCCAATAGTTTCAGGCATTTGTAGAATCTAAACCAAGGCGCATTGAAGCTGTTCTGGTGGCATGTTGTGGCCCAGTCACATCAGAAGCTAGCAGATTCATTATTTACCAACAACGGCTGCAAATTCAGATAAAACGACAAACCTTTGTTAGCCCGTTTCTCACACTGGCTTTTGCCACAGAGGGCGCAGGCTTGGCCCGGCAAATCAAGGGGTTGCCTAGCAACGCCTGCATCGTCTGTATAGCGCGACAAATCCCCATGATTTGAGAATCTGTTCCAACAGAACAGCTAGCGCAACAGCTAAATATAGCTTTGGAAAAAAAACATATTTCAACTAATAGGGATAAGTATTTAACAAAATAACTACATTATGGCATTGACTAATTATAAACTATTTACATATAGGCCTAATAGAAATGTGGGTACATTTGTGGACAAAATTCGTACTTACTCAACCTTTAAGACGCAATGTTTGTGTTTCCTTTATTTTGGCAGTTACCTGTAGTTAGACTTGCATGAGATTGGGATACTGGATTTATCTGTATCGTGAAACCTTCCCGTCTTTGTGAATGACAGTAAAAGGGGCATATTTGTGGCTACCTGTGAGATAGTTTGATGTGACACAGTGGAGCATATTATTTTCATGATTTTTCCTTCTGTTTAATGGTCGTATACACACACCTAGTGGCCAGTTTATTAGCTACACCCATCTAGTACTGGGTCGGACCCCCTTTGCTTAAAGAACAGCCTGCATTCTTCTTTGGGGCATGGAAACATTGCTTAAATTAGTATCAAGGGACCTAATGTGCCAGAAAAACATTCTCCACACCATTACTCCACCAGCCTGTACCTTTGACACAAGGCAGGATGGGGCTATGGACTCATGCTGCTTACTACAATTTCTGACTGCCATCAATCAGCATGATGCAACAGGAACCAGGATTCGTCGGACCAGGCAACGTTTTTCCACTCTTCAATTGTCCAATGCTGGTGATTGCGTGCCCACTGGAGCTGCTTCTTCTTGTTTTTAGCTTATAGGAGTGGAAAGCGGTGTGGACCTCTGCTGCAATAGCCCATCCGTGACAAGGACTGACGAGTTGTGCATTGTACTGCACCGTTATGTTCCTGTTTGTGATCCACCTATTAGCATGCACGATTCTTGCCATTCTCCTTCTTTCATCAACAAGTTGTTTTCGCCCACAGCACTGCTGCTGACTGGATGCTTTTTGTTTGTTGCACCATTTTTGGTGAACCCTAGACAATGTCGTGCCTGAAAAGCCCAGGAGGCCAGCCGTTTCTGAGATACTGCAACCGGCGCGCCTGGCACCAACGACGGTACCACGTTCAAAGTCGCTTAGGTCACTCGTTTTGCTCATTCTACTGTTTAATCGAGCAGTAACTGAATGCCTCAATGCCTGCTTTATATAGCAAGACATGGCCATGTGACTCGCTGTCTGTAGGAGCTAACCATTTTTGTGAACAGGGTAGCGTACATAACAAACTGGCCATTGAGTGTGTATGACCAAAGATTCTTGACTTAGTTATAATGCCTAAAGCATAAATCATAGTCTACAGACGTCGAGGAGCGATATTCTGGTGTTCCATTGTTACATAGATAGGTGGGAGCCCACCATCAGCAGGAAACTCATAGCGCGAATAATCACCTGCCCACAATTTCCAACCAACGCGCCTCTGGTATGGGTCCTCTATTAATTTGACAGTGGCGACATTTCTCCTGTCCCATCCCTTAGGTTTACCCATCAAAGTGGCAGGGTCAGGCTGTTGAAAATAGAACAAAATGGCTTTAGGTTGTCACCAAGGAAAAATAAATAATAGCGCCAACTTCGACGGGCTATGTAGCTTTATGAAGGGTGCAATCAATGATACAAGGTAGCAAAAAAAAAAAAACAACAAGAGGGGTGGCAATGTTACTAGCCGACTATCACCCGGTACTCTACTCTGCACTTTAGAGACTGCTAACCATTCAACACTGGTCACTTTAATAAATGTTTACATACCGTTTTACCCACATACTATATAACTACTGCTGCACACACTTTCCTATTCATATACTGTCTATATACTGTACCAGTCAAATGTTTGGACACAGCTTCTCATTCAAGGGTTTTTCTTCATTTGTACTATTTTCCACATTGTAGAATAATAGTGAAGACATAACTATGAAATAACACATAAGGAATCATGTAGTAACCAAAAAAGTGTTAAACAAATCAAAATATATTTTATCTTTGAGATTCTTCAAAGTAGCCACCCTTTGCCTCGATGACAGCTTTGCACACTCTTGGCATTCTCTCAACCAGCTTCACCTGGAATGCTTTTCCAACAGTCTTGAAGGAGTTCCTGAGCACTTGTTGGTTGCTTTTCCTTCACTCTGCGGTCCAACTCCTCCCAAACCTTCTCAATTAGGTTGAGGTCGGGTGATTGTGGAGGCCAGGTCATCTGATGCAGCACTCCATCACTCTTCTTCTTGGTCGAATGGCCCTTACGCAGCCTGGAGGTGAGTTGGGTCATTGTCCTGTTGAAAAACAAATGATAGTCCCACTAAGCCCAAACCAGATGGGACGGCGTATAACTGCAGAATGCTGTGGAAGACATGCTGGTTAAGTGTGCCTTGAATTGTAAATAAATCACAGACAGAGTCATCAGCAAAGCACCCCCACACCTCCTCCATGCTTCACGGTGGGAACCACACATTTGAAGATCATCCGTTTACCTACTATGCGTCTCACGAAGACACAACGGTTGGAACTAAAAATCTTTACATTTGGACTCATCAGACCAAAGGACAGAATTCCATCGGTCTAATGTCCACTGCTCATGTTTCTTGGTCCAAGCAAGTCTCTTCTTATTGGTGTCCTTTAGTAGTGGTTTCTTTGCAGCAATTCGACCATGAAGGCCAGATTCACTCAGTCTCCTCTGAACAGCCAGTTTCATCATAGCACTTGATGGTTTTTGCAACTGCACTTGAAATTTTCCAGATTACTGACCTTCATGTCTTAAAGTAATGATGGACTGTCATCTCTCTTTGCTTATTTGACCTGTTCTTGCCATAATATGGACTTGGTCTTTTACCAAATAGGGCTATCTTCTGTATACCCCCCCATGATTCCATATGTGTTATTTCATAGTTTCGATGTCTTCACTATTATTCTACAATGTAGAAAATAGTAAAAATAAATAAAACCCTGGAATTAGTAGGTGTGTCCAAACTTTGACTGATATAACATATGGCACTGTATAACATATGGCATTGTTTACTCTGATATTTATTGATTTTGGGGATTTGTATTTTTCAGTATTACTGCACTGTTGGGAGCTAAAAACACGCATTTCACTGCATCTGCAATAATATCAGTAAAATGTGTGTATGCGACCAATAAAATGTGATTCGATGTCTGTAAACATTAACTATTTTCCTCTGGTGACAGCAAACCAAAACGGTGAAGTCTACTACACATTCTTTTTACGCAGGCAGACTAAGCAGGGAAAAAAATTGCGTTCACTTGACTAGCTAGTTAACGTTAGCTTGATAACCTTGTTTCCTTCCTTTGCTGACATGGTTAGAATTGTTCCTGCTACGTTGCTTTAAATGCCTCGAAAAAAATCTACAGCGCTAACTGACAGCAGAACATGGACATGGAAAAGACAGCTACCTAGATAGATAGAACATTTTGAAGAGAAACAACGAGGAAAGAACACAGCATCATTCCAGGAAGTATAGAAAAAGCTGGCATTTCATTTGCTAGTTTCTCCTCCAGCATGGATGGGATTGGTCAATAACGGATATGTCCGCAAAGTCCCCGCCCTTTTCTGACAGCTGAGATTCCCAACTCCCGGCACACATCACGCGTTCAAAACAACTGGGAACTCGGAAAACTTCGAATTCAGTGCATTCTAGACAACTGGAACCTCTGGAAAAAACGAGTTCCGAATGAGAAAAATGGTTTTGAACCGTCATCTAACTCGGAATTCCAAGTCGAAAATTCGGGCATCTTTCTAGAGTTCCGACCTGAAGATCACGGACGTCATGATTTGACCTCGCCCCCCCCGAGTTCCCAGTGTCCTGAAAGCACCAACAGGGAGGCCGCTGTCCCTACTCGGTTTTGACAGGCTTTAGCAAATAATAATACCGGACCCGGGAGGTTATCGGCTTATTCATTATGAAGTACAATAAAATACGCACCGTGTAGTATGACAGTAAACCCGCATTGTAGTCCAAAACAAACCAGCGATACTGCCAACCTTTCATGACGTTAGTCCATTTGCTCAGCGGTCCCTCCATGATGGACGCCATCTTTACAATTGGCCAAGATTCTAGGGGAGGAGTCAGTATGGAGAAAAAATACGTCACGCGATGGCAAGATTTGACAGCATCCTTAACAGCTGACAGATTGTCAAACATTTGAAGTTATACTTTTGCTTTCTCATTTGTTGTTCCATAGGTGCACATGGTTATGACACTATAGGCCTATCTCTTCTTTTGGGCCATTATGCCAGGTTGCAGTGCACTTGTGATTTCAAATACATTGGACATGTTCAAAATGGCATAGATCTCATACTATTTAGTAAGTACCATATAATGAGTATGTGCATGGCCTCGTGGGCCCCTAGCATTAAGTATATGGGGTAGCATGCTTGAAGAAACAAGATGTCATAATACAGTTGCTGGAAAATTTGATCAGTATCTGTTCATTATCTTAAAATCTTTCCAGATTTTATTTTATAATCCAGAAGAACACGTTTGCAAAATGGGTGGGGCTAACAGAGTTTATTTTATTTTAACTATACCAAATACAGTAGTATATTTTAAATATTTAAGATTAGTATAAAGTTCATACTCACATAGTTTGCAAGTATTTAGCATGTAGTATCCCGGTTCAGAACACATCCCTTGTATGCCTTTGAGTTAAATGGCCATGTTTAAATACTCAAAACAGACACCCTTCCTCCAGTAAGATGATTAGTGATAGCATAATACACTGTTTATTGAAGCAAAATTAGAAAGATATGTAGACTGTCATTATAAATAAGAATTTGTTCTTAACTGACTTGCCTAGTCAAATAAAGGTTCAATTAAATTAAAAAATGTAAAGGATGAAGGTTGCATTAAAACATTTCAGAGGACAGTTCCAAGAGCTGATGTGATGTAATCTAATGCCTGGGTCAGGATGTGTCTTAAATTAAGAAAGGTTTGTATCACGTCACAAAATTATGCAACCCCTAACTGCCCCTGGGCTATCATCGTGTTTCAATCAATATCATTATTTTCCTCCCATCAATTACATTATATTTAGAGTAAAGGTATCACAGGTCAATTAGATTTATTTCATCTGATTAACACAAGGCAAGGTTTGAGCTGGTGACTTGAGGTTGCGCTCTTGATTTATCTTTAGAATTTCCCCAAATCAAAAAGATAAATGGACCTTAGAAATGTTCAATGTTTTATTTACATCAAATTTAACACTGCTAGGGAGAACTTCACAGTTATATACTATGTGAGCTTTAAATCAAAAACAAAAAGTTAATACTAACCTCTGCCATTTTTATCCCTGTTAAATTCACATTTTCAAAATGAAGTGTATTCCATTCTCATTGCACTCATAGAACTGAAGAGGAAGTGGCCTTTGGTATACGATGTGCAAATACAATTTCTTCAGCACTGTCCAGATCAAACAGAAAAGTTGCAGGATCCAAAACATTTTTTACAAAATAAATACAGCAACAATAAATAAAAGGACATACAGCTTAAATCAGAAAGACAAACTGGGCAGAAATTAATTGAAGAGCACTTAAACCACAACGATTTTTTTTTTGTTGCAAAATTGCAATCATTGCAAACTAATTCTCCTAGCGTGACAAGCCTTGTTCATTACACTCTTAATCCAACAATAAATTAGAGATAATCACAAGTCTATGGGATACTCGTCTCACTAGTACAGTTTGGTAGTAAAGCAGAACAAAGACGATTGAAGCATAAATAAGCAAGGGTGAAAGGCAAAATAATGGAAGGCCAAATTGGTAATCAGACATTAAGAATTTCACAGACAGCAAGTGGAGGATGCAGAGAGTTTAATAGTTCAGATCCTTAATACTACAGAGCAGCTTTGGGGAAGTGCACCAGAGAGACTCATGTTTGTGTAGTTTGTTGGAAATTAAACACTTATTGTGCAACTGTCAGAGACAGAATTATGTGGGATCACAAGTATGGACCACTATCAATCAGACCAAGAACAAGCTGTATTTGACCATCAGTCCATCTATTATAATATAGGAGACAAATTGCACATTTTATTTTCAAGTTTGAGTCTTAAATTTACTCCCAGTAATATAAATGTATGTTGTAGTTATATTTATACTTGGCCACAATCTCATGGCGAAATGTGTCATCTGAAAACCAAAGCACAAGATATTTACAATTACACATCGCTGTATATCCATTTCTTGACTTAGTAGTGCACAATACATACAATATATTTCACAAAAGGCACCATGAATAATTGGAAAAACACTGCTGTATCCAGTAGCAAGAAAATAAAAACAAATACCTCATTATTTCATTTGGAACCTCACAGTGTAAAGAAACAATTAGTTTCATGACATCCTATTAGTCAAGACGACCTTTGAATGAACAGAGAGACACTGAAGCTCATCTGCTGGATTAAATAGGTGGTGTACCCCAAAACAGACATGGAATGAACTGTGAAAAATATTGGGTGTCATAAACGGTACTATTAGAGTTTATACTAAGACGAAATGCAATATAGCAATGAATGTCTACTACTTCATAGGCTTTATATCCAGTGTACACCAAGGGTTCCAACATCTCAAGTGGGCATTAGGGGAATTTTCAGTTGAGGGACACTATTATAAACAAGCTTTTTTTGTTTTGATTGCTTGATTCATGAGCCAAATTATTATAGAGAAAGGATTGCAGGCACGTGATACTTGCTATTTGTGCACAATACAACAAACAGGATGAAATGACTTCAACAATATGAAATGGAAATGTTTGCTTAGAGATGATCAAAAAGCATCTAAAAAGGGATATTAGTCATCTTCACTCATATATGCTCATCGAAAACAGAACACCGATGTTGGTATCGAAATGACCAGAGAACTTTGACAGATTAAACACCTCATTTGCAGATGTTCAGATGGGGTTGGGGGCCTCAGTCCTGCAATAAACTTCCTACAAATGTTTCTTTTCATAGTCAAATACTTGTCCAAGCAAAAGTGACCGTGAACCTTTTCCTGGATATAATGTTTTTAAAATAGGTCTGTGCTTTTCATAAAAAAACAATCATTAATTTAAATTCAAGTTCATACATAAAAACATTCTAAAGTTAAAACCAAAAAAAATGTACAAATAAATCACTCATTTTCTGGAGACATACCGCAGTTTGCGTTGAGATTAGTATTTTGTCAGGGAGTGGCTGTGTTCGCAGATTTTAAATGATTTAACAATCTATAGGCACTGAGGGAAAGGGCCACAGGGAGTACTGCCCCAAACCACCTTCCCATGTGTTACCTTGCGCTTTCCTCACTTCTCATTAGCTCCGAACATTTAAATACATGTGCAAGGGAATTTGGACATAAATATTAAAATGCTTACATTTTCCATTCCGATTTTAAGTGAGCATTTTCCTGAAATACTCAAACCAAATCAAATGGCAGAGGGTAGACCTGATTAAGTGGAACACACTTCCATTATCCAGGTGACAATAGTTTTGAACAGTGACTTCCCGTCACAGGAACTCATAGTTGCCAGGATCATAAACCAAAGATAGTAACTCAGCCATAATTATTCTCCACTTTTTCTTGGCGATGATGAATATGACACATACGCAAACTGACTTTGTTACTTACCAACACCCTGGGACTGAATACATAGCTGATATACTCCACATTCGATTAAAAGAAAGGCTTTAAAACCAGTTGGAAAAGTTACTTGGTGTACATTGAACCATATCTAGTTTGGTATCAACAATGTTAATGTACAAAGGTTAGAACAGTGTTCTCCCCTGGCATTTTTGAGAAAGAGTCAACTGTAAACAATAAGAGATCCAATTTAGTGATTTTCTGAGGTACTTCTGAGATTGTTCTCCGTCCCCAAAATGTTAATACAACCAGAAACATAAAAAAGGGAATACAAAGAAATGTTTGACAGGGTCCGATGGCTACCTCTGAACCACATCACTGATTTCTTTGATGCAGATGTGTAAGTTGTCCAGAGCAGGGCTAGGTCCTGGGCCACTAAATGCCCCTCCAATTCCAGAGGAGGACGATGCCCGAAGCTCCTGCAGACTCAGCTCTAATTTGCCCACGGCCTCCCGGAAGGCAAACTTGTTCCGCATCTGTGGGATGCAGTCCACGTAGCCTGAGCAGTAGTCTAGCAGCTGGTGGCCAGCATCTAAGACCTGGCTGCTGGAGGAGGGCTCAGGGCTGCTGTGGAGGGCACCTCTCAGGCACTCAGCACACTCCAGCAAAGCCTCCTTACTGATCTTCTCCGGTTGAACCCTCTCAGCCTGCTGTCGAGTCCGACGCAGAGGCTTAGAGCCACCAGAGGGGGCTGTGGAAGAAGCAGTGCTTGTGGCGCCGTTGGCCATCTTAGTGGGAGTAGTGTTAGTGTTGTTGGCAGAGGAAAAGGAGGAGGCTGAAGTTGGTGGAGGCACTTGTGGTGGTGGCACTGATGGTCTCCCGGGTCCCACTTCCCTTGCTCGTCCCGGCCTTTTCACCCCATCACCGTTGACCTCCACAGTCCCTACAACCTGCTCCTCCCCATCCCCACTGTAGGAGTGCCCAATGAGGCGCAGGGTAGGAGGGGGAGGGGGAGCACATTTGGGTTTGACCAGTCGTGGTCGGTCCCGCTCCGCCTGGTGCTCCGATAGCAGTTTGAAGCGGTTCCCCTGAGAGTCCATCCCCACCAGGTGCACATCGGCTGGGCTATGCTTGAGTGTAGGCGAGATCAGCACGGGAACCTTGTGGTTGTGTGGAGCCGCCGCCGGGCCTGATCCCACTGTTTTGGAGGGGGACGTCCATCCCTGTCGGTCCTGTCCTCCTGCCTCCTGACCCTCCCTACACCGTAGAGCCCCAGAGTGACAATCCAAATCGGCCTCACTCCCAACCCCAGGAGCCCTCACCCCCCCAGAGCACCCCCCGACCCCTCGGGGAAGCAGCTTGGCTTTAGGCCGGTCCCTGATCTGAGCTGTGCCCTCATCCATCTTACGAAGAAGGGTCTCAGAGGTGTGTGCTGCCCCGTTCTCAGGCTGCGAGGTGGTGGAGGCAGTGCGCTCTAGAGGAGGTTTACTGCGGTTTCTGGGTAAAGTCAGAGCCATCCTCTCCAGGTCAGGAAGCCCTGCAGTCATGGAGGAGGTGGAGTTGGACCTGGGGAATGGTTTGGTCCCCCCACCCCCCTCTTCGGTCCCAGTGGACTTGCCAGTCCGTAGCCCTAAGGTCTTTTTGATGAGGCGAGGGGTGAAGAAACCTGCCAGGCCTGCCCAGCTGCTGCTACTACTACTGCCCACCTGCAAGGGTGGGACCCCAGAGGTGTGGTTGGCAGAGGACTTTTGTCCAAAAGTGGCCCCACAGCAGCGTGACTGGACGTGGTTCCCCTCTCCATGGGACGGTGAGAAGCCCAGGCCGTCCGCCTGGGGAAGGGGAAGAGGGGCGCTGAAGCCAACCGTGGGCTCGTACTTCTTGTGAGGCTGGGTCTCCATCTCTCGGAACGAGCTGCTCCTCTTGGGCGGCATGGGCAGGCTCTGCTGCAGCTGGGATGAAGGAGACTTCTTCTTCATGAAGGAGCTGAAGAAGCCAGCCTTGCGGTCCCGTGTGAACATGGTCTCCTGGGAGTCCTCCAATAGGCTGCTGGGGGATTTGTCCCTCTGTTTCCGAGGCAGAGCAGGAGAGCTGCCTGACCGGCCATCCCCTGCCAGCAGAGTGGCTGCCAGACCTGCAGAGAACAGAGGATATGGAATTAAAAATAGGTACCAGAGCTGTGGTCTCTTTTATCAACACTAATAACACCATTATTCAACATCAATCTGCATTAGCGCCACCTGGCGAATCTCATAGGCTGGCTGCCATTTGCTTTGACAACAGGCATATTCTCTCTTCAGAGACATTCCTGCTTCAATAACTTTGTGGTGCCACCTTGTTGTACTAGGGATGTCAAGCTGCTCTATACGTGTAATAGATGAGCGCCACAGTGAGCCACGCAGCGGAGTCAGCATGACAGGAAGTCACCTCCCTTGTGTCACCACCACTCAAGCTTCCTCATCCCAGACTTATCTTATGGACGCATTGTCGAGAAAGAAATCTGCAAGTAAGCATTTCGTTGGACGGTGTATACCATGTGTATCCCATACATACTAGTAATAAAACTTGAAACCATGCAGTGTTTGCTATTGTGTGTTCACTGATCAATCATACTGGTAGTGGAGAAGTATCATGGGGAGGATTAAATGGTGTGAGAAAGGAGTAAGTGTATAAGGACTGACGGGAACATAGATTGCATTAGGTTTTTCAACATGAACACAACATGCAATAAAACACTTTATTGTCACTTGATTGCACATAAAACAAGACAGACAACATTTCAAAAACCATACAAATAACTCGTGGGTCAGCCAATTTTAATTCAGGTATTGGTACATATGCAGTCATTCTTGGTGATTGTTAAGAGTTGTAGGTGTTATATGTGAGTTGTGTGTGAAGGATGCAACAGGGAGAGGATTAGAATTCAATACCCTCAATCATTATTTTAATATAAATGAAAGATAAGTGACAAACATGAACACAGAGGAGTACAACCCAGCCTTGTCTAATCATGTCAGGGATGAAGATTTGATGGAGCTGTGGTTTATAATGTCATGCAGATCCTCAATAGTGAATTATATATGGGAGAGGATTGAGAATGCATTTCATCTAAACCCTGCATCTGGTATTTGGCCAAAGGCAACGCTTTAAAGGCCCAGTGCAGTCAAAAACATGATTTAGCTGTGATTTATATAAATTTCCACACTGAGTTCTGAATAATACTCTGACAATAACAGCTAGTTTTCCCCTCCCCACTCAGCACTCCCAGACAATCCTAACAAAATTGTTGCTTGAGAAATTGCTCTTTGCTAAGAAGCTATTTTTGTATACTTTTGACCATTTTTTTCACAGTAAGGTACTTACTTTTTACCCAGAAATGATTTGCATTGGACCTTTAAGTGTTGTGGTTGGATATGGCAACAGTCCCCACTGCATATTATCCATGAGGCTAGATAAGTGACATTACAGTAATTCTTTATAAATTATGAGGGAAAGCTCTATATATGACGCTAAAGGAGGTGTGTTGTGATTGTGTAATGACACGGAGATAAGATGGTGCGTTTAGGGGATGGGTAAGGTGATCCAGTGATGTTCAGTCTGCCAGGTACACAGCAGCCATTCTCCTCAGCCTGCGGGCATGGAGGCGGGCAAGGCGGGTACCTGAGGGGCCGTGTGTGCTGGGCTCCTGCCTGCCATCCAAACCCCCCTCGATGTTCTCCTTGTTCTCCACGTGCATCTTGAGAGTGCGCGATTTCGAGGGCAGCAGTGGCATGTCGTGGCTGAAGGGGTGTGATGACGGGGCATGGCCAGAGGCGGCAGTCTTACACAGCTCCTCTGCTACCTCTGCAGAGAAAGAGGGAGCCACGGGAGAGGAAAGGAATGCTTAATTAAGTGAACCTTTACATAAGATCGTTATACACATTGATTCCCTTGCTAGAAATGGTAGTACTGGATTTACTGGAATAACTGCAGAAACCAATGCTTAGAGTTTATAGTGCTTCTCTGAAAGCCCTGCATTCTCCCTGTACTCCCCTCACCTCAGCATGCCCTTTCCTCACTCAGATATCATCCTCCATCTCTCCTAGAGGCACCAGGCCTGCTGTACCACTATGAAAACGCCCTACAGATATGTTAACGCACCATTAAGAGCCATTCCCACGCTAATATCCACAAACGTATGCTCTCTAGTGCCACAACTGACAGGATTGAATGGAGTCGGGCAGCAGAGCTAAATGCCTTGTTTAAGCCTTAACTTCTTGGTGACTGGGGGGCAGTATTGAGTGGCTTGGATGAATAGGTTGCCCAGAGTAAACTGCCTGCTACTTAGCCATAAAAGCTAGAATATGCATATAATTAGTATATTTGGATAGAAAACACTGAAGTTTCTAAAACGGTTTGAATGATGAGTATAACAGAACCTATATAGCAAAAACCTGAGAAAAATCCAACCAGGAAGTGGGAAATCTGAGGTTTGTAGGTTTTCAACTCATAGCCTATCGAAGATACAGTGGGATATTGGTCATGTTGCACTTCATAAGGCTTCCACTAGATGTCAACAGTCTTTAGAACCTTGTTTGATGCTTCTACTGTGAGACTGGGATGAATGAGAGGGGATTGAGCCAGGTGTCTGGCAGATTGCCACGAGCTCGTGATGTGCGGTCATGTGAAAGTCTACAGACAAAGGAATTCTCTGGTTGGAACATTATTAAAGATTTATGCTAAAAACGTCCTAAAGATTGATTCTATACTTCGTTTGACATGTTTCTACGACCTGTAATATAACTTTTTGGACTTCTCTTACAACCTTTCGGCTGGACTTCCACGTGTGTTTGGATTTGTTTACCAAACGCCCTAACGAAAGAAGCTATTTGGACATAAATGATGAACTTAATCAAACAAATCAAACATTTATTGTGGAACTGGGATTCCTGGGAGTGCATTCTGATGAAGATCATCAAAGGTAAGTGAATATTTATAATGTTATTTCTGACTTCTGTTGACTGCACAATATGGCGAATATCTTTATTGCATGGTATGCTTTTTCCGCAAAGTTTTAAAAAAATCTGACACAGCGGTTGCATTAAGGAGAAGTTTATCTAAAGTTCCATGTATAATAGTTGTATCTTTTATCAATGTTTATGATGAGTATTTCTGTAAATTGATGTGGCTCTCTGCAAAATCACCGCATGTTTTGGAACTACTGAACATAACACACCAATGTAAAATGAGATTTTTGGATATAAATATGCACTTTATTGAACAAAACATACATGTATTGTGTAACATGAAGTCCTATGAGTGTCATCTGATGAAGATCAAAGGTTAGTGATACATTTAATCTATATTTCTGCTTTTTGTGACTCCTCTCTTTGGCTGGAAAAATGGCTGTGCTTTTCTGTGACTTGGTGACCTAACAATCGTTTATGGTTCTTTCGCTGGAAAGCCATTTTGAAATCACACTGTGGCTTGATTACAGAGAATTGTATCTTTAAAATGGTGTATAATACTTGTATGCTTGAGGATTTTTTATTGAGATTTTTGTTGTTTTGAATTTGGCACCCTGCACTTTCACTGGCTGTTGGGACGCTAGCGTCCCGAATAGCCCAGAGAGGTTAAGGGTAGTAATGTGACTATGTCGTACAAGTACCTTCGGAGATGCTGGAATCATGGAACATTGTCTCAAAGGTCTGGTGGGTCTCGGCAAATGAAGGTCGGTCCAACGGGCTCCATTGCCAGCCTGATATCACAATAAAATAAAAAGGTCAATATAGGTTACATAGCTATAAGTGAATAGTGTGAGGGACTGTGTGTTGGTGGGACATTGTGTGTACTCAGTGCAGTGCTCACTCACAGGCCCTCATCAGCTCGTGGACTTTAGGTGGACAGCCCTCTGGCTGCTCCATGCGGTAGCCCTTCTCCAGCAGGTCGTATACCTGAGACAGGTCGATCCCTGGGTACGGAGACATACCGTACGTCGCTATCTCCCACAGCAACACACCGAAAGCTGAGGGACGAGAGACCGTCAGAGGATGAGAAGAACGCTCACACTGATGTTGACTGATTTAGTACATGTAAAGGTGAAAAGGAGAGTGCTTGAAAATCTGGTTCTGACTCACCCCACACATCAGACTTGATAGAGAAGGTGTTGTAGGCCAGGCTTTCCGGGGCGGTCCACTTGATGGGGAATTTGGCTCCGGCGTGGGCTGTGTACGTGTCCCCAGTCATCAGTCTGCTCAGCCCAAAGTCAGCCACCTTCACTACGCTGTTCTCCCCCACCAGACAGTTCCTGGCTGCCAGGTCCCGGTGGATGAAGTTCTTCTTCTCCAGGTACTCCATGGCAGAGGAGATCTGCGTGGCCATGTAGAGCAGCACCACTGCGTTCACCTCCTCCCGGTCACACTCCCTTAGGTAGTCCAGCAGGTTGCCATGGGGCATGTACTCTGTCACGATGTAGAAGGGAGGCTCCAAAGTACACACACCTGGACAGAGGCAAGCCAACAGAGGTTAGACGTAATTACGCCTCAAGAGCCAAGAAACCCAACCGCTGATAGAAATGCCATGTGCTGTTACTAAGTGGAGCTGTACTGTGAGCAGCACTGACCTAGCAGCTGCACCAGGTTGGGATGTTTCACCTCCTTCATGACTGCTGCCTCTTTCAGGAACTCCTCCACCTCCATGGTGTCCTCCTGGAAGACAAAACAATCAGAAAGGTCAATATTCACTGGATTTATTCAATATCTTAGTACCAGGAAAGCAAGGTGAACAAAACAAGTTAAACTGTGATTAAACATTTCTCCAACAGTAGTCATTGCCGCCATTGAGTTTCATTTTGGTGTAATATAACATTCCACCATCAGGTGGTGACCAACTACCACTAAATACCATGCCTCCTTCATATTCCATGATCCCATAGATGATTTCACAAAATAGAAACAGAGACACTAGATGGAGGGATCTTACAGGCGACATCCACATCATACCACCAATCTATAGAATAGACAAACCTTCAGTGTTTTAACTGCGACGGTGAGGTTGTATTTCTTCCAGACTCCCACGTACACCTCTCCGTACTGCCCCCCACCCAGTTTGTGCTTCATGGTGATGTCGGTGCGCTCCATCTCCCACTTGTCGTGGATGGGCGACACGCCGTAGACGGTGGGCTTGTTGCACTTGGGGGCCGGGTAGTGGAGTGTGGTGACCAGGCCGTCGGCCACGGTGGAGTGGTGGTGCACCAACTCGGCCAGAGTGCTAAAGCGGCTCTCTGCCGTGACGTACACCTTGGGACAGACTTAGGGTTAGACATGTGTACAGACAAACAGCAGCAACGTGGGGAGGAACCAGAGACGGCAAAAAAAAACAGACAGAGCAGAGCCATTAGCATGAACGGAGCAGTTTCACAACAAAAATGAAGAAGAGACGGAAGACAAAAGAACAGAGAGAGAAGTTAGAGAAAAGCAAGACAGCCCCTCTGTAGGTCCCAGACCCCTAGCTACCTTGCCATCTGAAGCAGTGTTGATGCGGTAGTGGTAGACTCTTCCCTCGTAGCGCAGGGAGATGGACAGCTGTCCTGGGCTGCTCTCGCTCTCCCGGACCAGGAAGCTACCGTTGATGAGGCTACTGAGCAGGTACTCTGCTGCACTGCGTGACACAGGCCCGTGGTACCAGCTGTGCTTCTCCAGGCTGTTGACAGGTGTAATGTAGTTGCTTGGCACCCAGCCCTGGCCGTTCTTCGAGCGCACCTCGCTCCACTCCCCATTCTGGTTGTAACCGAGCACCCTTAGCTTCTCACCTGGGCAGAGAGGGACAGGGAGAGAGAGAGAGAGAGAGTCAGGTAAAATTACATCTTTAAAACATTTTTTGGGGGCCACTTCAGGACATTAGCACCGATTGAAACTTGGCGCTTTTGACTCCGCCATAGGCTTTAAATAGCCCCCGTTGATGCATCATTTACTGCGGTGCCAAGAGGTAGGGCAGGGCATGTAGCAACTTGGTCTGCTGCGTTGTCTGCCTCTTATGAGGTCAGCAGAGGAGATGGGAGGGAGTGCCTCTTGCAGAGAGACAGAGACTGCAGCACTGTACTGTAGAGGAGCGGTGTGGCTGTGGAATTGAAACACGCCCTGGCTGTCCGGCAGCTCCCTGCAGCCATTCAAAGCTGCTCCCAATGAGAGGATAATGACAGTGAGATGTTATGGCACGGCCTGGAGATGGGACTGCGCCAAGCTTTCTTCCACTTATTCCCTCTCTCCTACTCGCCCTCTGTACATCATGGGCTAAGCCGAGCGTGCTGCAGACTCAATACCCTCTGGTGCCACAGAGGCCATAGCTACAGGCTCTATTGACACTGGATAGCCGCAGAGTCAGAAAAACAACATTGGGCCGGCCAAAACAGTCACACTACACAGTTTCCTCTGCGACACACCGTGGGCAGCCAGAGAGCTGGCTCCGGGTGGAAATGGTGAATGTCAGGCGGCTCGTGGCGGACATTACTGGTCTGAGGCATGGCATTCATCTGAGACCCTCTGATCACCCACTGCTGGGTTTATCCACCTGTTATTATTACAGTTGAAAGGATTCCACATTAAAAGTGCACTGGAGTCAAACAAGGGTGTGGGAGGGCTGGCCTGCCCGCCTCTCCATTGGGCACTCAGTGACTCACAGTCTAAGCATTAGCCTCATCTTAGGCAGCAGCCTTGGGGTGACTTGAGGCAGGCAGGCATCGACTTAAGATAGCGCTTTTATATTAGTTCATTTAAGAAGTCCTGCTCTCACCCACATATTTTAAGCTTGTTACCCAGTATGATCAGCAGGGACACGGATCAAATATGAGAAAGTAGAACAAAGGAATTGGAATAAACTAAAAAAAATAGTTCACTGAATGGTAAAATACTTTGAGGAAATCTCTTCAGTAAGAACTGCCCCATATCTCTGGGAGCGAGTCATCTTTAGATAAAGGAGTGGTTTGTGATGATCTGTTTGGAAAGCCTATTGATAAAAAGCTCTTTCAGAGTACATACCTTTCGTGATGCTCAGCGTGTTGTCGCCACTGGCAACAAAGTCATAAAGTGCCACAAAGAGGTTGGGATCGCTCTCGGCAGCACCCAGCAGGTTCTCCTTGGAGCTCCAGCGTACCGCCTCCGTCAATGCTGCCGAGTCCAGGCTGAAGGGCCGGTGGAGGGCCTCTGGAGAGAGGGAGAGGACAGGGAGAGATGGATAAAGAAACAGGTTCGTGAGTGGATCAGAGAGGTCAAGCTGCCTAAAAACTCTAAATCATGATTAAACATATCCACAGATATGCGTAACAAAACATACATATGTACACAAATTTACATAACAAATGCAGTCTGCCTTTTAGAGACCCCAAAATCAGCATCCCTTTCCTATCGCCCACTTATGTTTTGCCAGTCTGTTCTACTGTTCCTTTAACAATCGGCTCAAATCATATTTGAAATAGCCATTTACCAGTGCCAACATAATATCAGTAACTGTCCAGTGAATAGGCAGCATGAGTCTACCTAAATAGACAGACAGAAAGAGCCCAGTTGAAAGAGTAGCTACCTGAGAGTCTAGGCCCGTCCACATCCTTTGCCCCAGTATAGGGCCGGCCTGTCAGCCTAACCCACTCTTCCTCAAAACTGCTGCTGGGTTGAAGGGTCCTCAAATACATACTTTGCCTGTCCACTCTGCTCACTTCACTTTCCACACACACTAATCTGAGATGTGAGGACTAGGTCCAACATGAACTTTCTACATGGCTTTTTTTCCCCTGCCTGTATATAAAGAGTGTAGGAGCTGCGGGGAGGGGCTGTCTGTCGGCGTGGTCGGAAAGATACTGCAGGCCTCCACCCACACAACATGCCTGAGCCTCACTCCCTCACAGGGCTCCTCAACAGCTGCCAACAACCTCCACAACATGTCTGGGCAGCTGCTGAATGGGGCTTACCGACTGCCAGGGAGAGAGGGATAAGAGTGAAATAAAGGCAGTGGAGGAGAGGGGAGAAGATGAAAGAAAGTTGAAAGTGGGCATGGAGAGAGCAATCTACTTGCCGGAAGATTACTTTTTCATGTATGGTGAAAATCTAACTCGTTCATGGAGCCTATAAAACAAAAGAATGACTGGCTGGCTACACCCAAGTTATACATGTACAATAAGTGACTAGAACCATCAGTGGGAGTCTGGTGGTCAGTAGCTAATGGTTACCAGTAAATAATTTACTGAAGGGCATCATTACTTCCTATTACACTTCCTTTTAACCATGACGTTCTACACAGACATAAAAAACAATAGGGTCTGATAAGTCAGGGTACACACTGCAAGACGGAGTTGAATTCCAGCTTGGCCTCAACAACTATGAAGTCATGCATCTGAACCAAATAGTTGAAAAATGGCCCAGATCTCCAAATCCAACCTAATGAGTGGAATGTGTGAAATAGGGAGTAAAACAGGAAGCACACTGAACTAAAGTACACAGAGCACCATTCTAAAACAATAGAACTACTCAAGTATACAGTGCTCCATTCAAAATATTCGGCAAGCAAACTCTGTCCATACACAGTACACCACATTGAAGCAATATATGAAATCCGTCAAGACATCTCCTGAGGACTAAAGTGACCACAATGTCAGGTGTGACCCTGCCCCATCTAGGCATCATGTCCTCCCACCTTTGTTCCCCACCAGCATATGCTGCAGGTCGGTCGCCGTCAACTGGCTCAGCCACAGCTCCCAGTACATCTTCCACTTCGTTCCCAGTACAACACAGACGTCTGACCAGTTCCCTCTCTGTATAACTTCTCCACAGAGGCAGTGAGTGAGTGAGGGAGTCACTGAGACCCCCCACACATTTGATTTATTCACCCCGAGTGAATTAGGGTGTCTGAAGCACTACTAATAGGTTCCCGCTGGGCTGGGTTTGCTTTTCAACCCAGAGGCTTCCACTCTCAGCTTTTGATGTGGCTTTCAGAAGTCAAACTTTCCAGGGCTGGTACAAGGAAGTAAATCCATGATCATGGTTCTCTGTGGCAAAATCCCACAGAGAGGGGCTTGCTGTGTTTGTCAGACAGAGGAAAGCTGAGCTCACTGGGGAAGTGAGTTGTGGTGGAGGTCTCTTTAGGAACAGAACAAAGCGTGGGGTAGGGGCAGTCATGAGGTCCACAGCAGATGGCCGTTCTCGTGGTCCTATGGGAGAGGGCCCCTGTGCCACGTGCTGAGACCCACTCATAGCCTCCAGGGAGAGGCTGAACAGACTGAGGACGAGGGGGGGATGGAGGGAGGGCAAGAGGGCACTGCAACTCCTACAAGGCCTCGATGGCCTCATGTCAGAACAACACTGCTGCAGCACATCACACTTCGATCATACACTACAGAGTGCACAGTACAGGCCGCAATACTTTTATAGTCAGCTTCAATCCGCTTTTCTACTGAGAGCTGGAGATCATTTGAAATTCAACTCATGAAGTGTTAAATAGTTGCAGTCAGATAATGGCCAAATGTCTATGTATTAATTCAATTTCAATCAATTTTCTATATCAACTAAGGATAAGATTAATTGATCTAAACTCTTATTCACAAATCATTGAATAAACTCATTCAACACTAGAATGATAGAAAATAAATAGCTGATCTGAAATATGAATCACCAACAACAACCACTGTTTGGCAAGTCATAAGCCTCAGGTCTCATTTTACAACTATTGACTATTCCTCAGTGAAGCTGTGAACATCTTCAGATTGATCCACACCAGTTGGCATCTCATGCATGAGGTACATCGTGTGCCTGTCAGAGTGCCAGTATGGGTGCATGCCTTTGGTGCGTAGAACGGCTGAGGACTGGGGGCAGGGACTCTGGGAATTGGCCATGACAGCCCCAGACAGCTGAGACAGTGGTGCCCATCCAGCCCTGCTTCAGCTCAATGGGCATATTGAGAAAGACTGACTCCCCCCCCTGGTCACCCTATCCCGCACCAGCCGCTCCCGCAGCTGTTAGTATGATCTGTCCAGGCATGTGGCAGCTGAACCAGCTACCTCTGCACCCTCCCAATCCCTGTACAGGACCACATGTAAATCCTTTCACTGTGCCCTGTCACACTACCTAACCTAATACAAAACATGACCAGGCCTCAGTCAGTGTAATTACAATTAGCCTATTACGAGACACGACTGACAGCACCTAAACCACATGCAATATTATGCAGCACGACCGGCCGCTGGCCTGGGAATATTTATTGCCCCATTGCAAAACAAAGCAACATCACGGCCATAAATAACTCCTGAATGATGACAGCGTTCAGATAGAGGCAGACGAAATGTAAACAATCGGTTGAGACAATGTCACTGATGAGAGGTACACAACACAAGACAAATTAATGAGGGATGAACACACAGACAGGTCTTTCGCCAGAGGACAGCGGGTCAGAACTGGCTGACGGACCTTTAGCTGAACAGCCATGGACTGCAGTGGACATTGCCACTTCAACTGAAATCTGTAGAGGGCAGTGGTACAGACAGAGATCCCCATGAAGGAGTCTAGTGAAGAGGCTGTGGCAGAGTTGGCAGCAGCCATTTGTTGTTGTTAATGAGGAGACACACAATGTCAACATTCACATCACAAGTGTGGGGAGTCCATCTCGAGCAGTTTGTTCGATTAGGAAAAGTGGACCATCATCCTTAATTTGTTACCTCTCCAAGCAAAGTGAGCATTAGTCCGTTTTCTCATTGACGATCGCAAAGGGATATGTTCGAGAGGTTCTCAAGAGGTATCAATTCTCGAGACCATACTGTTGTGTAAACTTTCTAAACTATCATGACTCGGGTGAGTGTCTGAGGTAGCGCTCGTCTTGTTGAACTCAAAACGCCTACAGCATAAATGGTAATAGTAGAGCAATGTTTTTGAAAACAGCTAAAACTTAGATATTTTCTTTATATTTGAGACTTGTTTTTATCGAGTTAGGCTGTTGACCTGAAATTGCAGTTACATTCTGAAATTGTGACAGAAGTTGCCGCCTGCACTGAGCCTAACTATGGAAGCCCATTCCAGTCACAGTATTTTTTTTTTTTCATAAATAAAGTCAATAGGGCTACTATCTAAATTTTTTAGATATGCAAATACATTTCTAGATGTATCAGTCAAACTACGCATGTCAAAATGCTGAGATATTTTTTGTTTGAACAACTTAGTGGGGGGGGGGGTTCCCTGGACAGCCTAAACTCCTGGTATGACATATTAATAAATTAAACTGCAGATTTATTTTTATTTTTATATGGGCTACAATGGGACCAGATCAAACATAATCAGGTCATATGTTTTTTTCTTTCTACTCCTGGTCCTAGGGAGGATAAACTAAATCCTGTCAAAAACATCATGAGGTGAAAAAGTCTTAAAAGTACTGTGTCCCACTTTTCAAAGCTTTTGGGTCAAATGCCAGCTCGCCACACGTTCGCCGGCGGCCCTGCTGTGCTCTTCTCTGCAAAAGAGATAGATGGAAATCACCACAATGCTACAAATGAAGAAACATAACCAATACAGTGCATTCGGAAAGTATTCAGATCCCTTGACTTTAGCCACATTTTGTTACATTACAGCCTTGTTCTAAAATGGATTAAATTAAATGTTTTCCCTCATCTACACTCAATACCCCATAGTCAAAATGTTGAGATATGGTCTTAGTTGATCACCTACAGACTCTAAGAAACAAGACCGTCTGGTCTGATGAAACCAAGATTGAACTCTCTGGCCTGAATGCCAAGTGTCACGTCTGGAGGAACCCGGTCACGGTGAAGCATGGTGGCGGCCGCATCACGCGGTGATGTTTTTCAGCAGTAAGGACTGGTAAAATAGTCAGGATAAAAGAGAAAGATGAACGGAGCAAAGTACAGAGAGATCGAGATCCTTGATGAAAACCTGCCCTAGAGCACTCAGGACCTCAGACTGGGACGAAGGTTAACCTTCCACCAGGTGAACGACCCTAAGTATACTAGAGGTCGACCGACTATGATTTTTCAACGGATTATTGGAGGACCAAAAACAAAAAAAACAAAAAAAAAGATTAAAATCGGCCGATTTATTTATTTGTAATAATGACCATTACAACAATAATAAATGAACACTTATTTCAACTTAATCAAATAAATAAATCAATTTAGCCTCAAATAAATAATGAAACATGTTCAATTTGGTTTAAATAATACGAGAAGAAAGTAAAAGTTCAATATGTACCATTTAAAAAAAGCTAACGTTTAAGTTCCTTGCTCAGAACATGAGAACATATGAAAGCTGGTTGTTCCTTTTAACATGAGCTTTCAATATTCCCAGGTAAGTTTTAGGTTGAAGTTATTATAGAACTAGCTCTCTCTATACCATTTGTATTTCATATACCTTCGACTATTGGATGTTCTTAAAGGCACTTTAGTATTGCCAGTGTAACAGTAAAGCTTCCGTCAATCTCCTTGCCCCTACCTGGGCTCAAACCAGGAACACATCGACAACAACCCCCCCTCGAAGCATAGTTACCCATCACTCCACAAAAGCCGCGGCCCTTGCAGAGCAAGGGGAACAAGTACTTCAAGTTCTCAGAGCGAGTGACGTCACCGATTGTAACGCTATCAGCGCGCACCCCGCTAACTAGCTAGCCATTTCACAACAGTTACACCAGTCTAATATTGGGAGTTGATAGGCTTGAAGTCATAAACAGCTCAATGCTTAAAGCACAGCGAAGCTGGCAAACGCACGAAAGTGCTGTTTGAATGAATGCTTACGAGCCTGCTGCTGCCTACCACCGCTCAGTTGGACTGCTCTATTAAATCATAGACTTAATTATAACACAATAACACGAGCTGTAGGTCATTAATATGGCCGAATCTGGAAACTATCATCTCGAAAACAAGATGTTTATTCTTTCAGTGAAATACAGAACCGTTCGGTATTTTATCTAACGGGTGGCATCCATAAGTCTAAATATTTGTGTTACATTGCACAATCTTCAATGTTATGTCATAATTACGTAAAATTCTTGCAAATTAGTTTGCATGGAGCCCCGCAGCCCAAACTGTTGCATATACCCTGACTCTGAGTGCAATGAACGCAAGAGAAGTGACACAATTTCCCTAGTTTAATATTGCCCGCTAACCTGGATTTATTTTAACTAAATATGCAGGTTTAAAAAAAAATATATACTTCTGTGTACTGATTTTAAGAAAGGTATTGATGTTTATGGTTAGGTACACATTGGTGCACTGGGAATACTATAGTTCCTATAAGAACATCCAATAGTCAAAGGTATATGAAATACAAATGGTATAGAGAAATAGTATAAATACTATACTAACTACAACCTAAAACCTCTTACCTTGGAATATTGAAGACTCATGTTAAAAGGAACCACCAGCTTTCATATGTTCTCATGTTCTGAGCAAGGAACTTAAACGTTAGCATTTTTACATGGCACACATTTTTACATGGCACATATTACTTTCTTCTCCAACACTTTGTTTTTGCATTATTTCAACCAAATTGAACATGTTTCATTATTTATTTGAGGCTAAATTGATTTTAATTATGTTTTATATTAAGTTAAAATAAGTGTTAATTCAGTATTGTTGTAATTGTATAAAAAAAAGATACATTTTTTTATTGCTATTATTTTCTTATTTTATTTTTTAAAATCCGCATCGGCGTTTTTGGTCCTCCAATAATCGGTTGAAAAATCATAATCGTTCGACCTCTAATAAGAACATCCAATAGTCAAAGGTATATGAAATACAAATAGTATAGAGATAAATAGTCCTATAATTCCTATAATAACTACAACCTAAAACTTCTTACCTGGGAATATTGAAGACTCATGTTTAAAGGAACCACCAGCTTTCATATATTCTCATGTTCTGAGCAAGGAACTTAAACTTTAGCTTTCTTACATGGCACATATTGCACTTTTATTTTCTTCTCCAACACTTTGTTTTTGCATTATTTCAACCAAATTGAACATTGAAATTAAATTGATTTTATTGATGTATTATATTAAGTTAAAATAAGTGTTCATTTAGTATTGTTGTAATTGTCATTATTACAAACACATCTTCAAAATTTGCCCGATTAAATCGGTATCGGCCTTCTTTGGTCCTCAATAATCGGTATCGGCATTGAAAAATCATAATCGGTCGATCTCTAGTTGAGTCACATTGTTCAACAGCACTGCCAAAATAACACATGGGGCGACATTCAAGTATAGAACAAAGCGAGAGACAATTCTATCAGGGCTTGACATCAACTTTTTTAGCCAAGTAAGGCTGATTTTTCACTTGTCTGAAGGCTCAAAAATACAAAATTGTCTTACAACATAGGCCAAAAAAAGGTAGCTGAAAATTGTGTTGTATGATGCAAGGAATCACTTTGCAAAATAACCTGGTATTGACAATGGAAGGCTGCTGGTCTCTGAACCCATGCATTATATATTCTGCCATTGTGGCCTTGACTAAGGCAGTTAACACTCCACAAAGTAAAATACTGCACTGATAGGCTACAATATAAACACGTGGCCTGTCAAGCCTCCATCTGGAAAGTTACTGGGTGTGCAGGCTGTTTATCCAACCCTGCTCAAACAGTCAGCTTATCAAGGTCCTATTGAGCAGCTGATTTTTTCTTCTACAATGGTGTGTGTTTGAGTAGGGCTGGAGCAAAATCCTGCACACCCAGCTCTCCTGGACTCTCTGGGAGGAGGGTTGGCTGTCCTGCAACATTAATCCCAACCAAATAATTACCTCATTAAATGAACCATGGACCAAAGATGTTCATTTATTTGCAAGACAAAATATTCAGTGTTCAGGGGACAGTTTGACAGCATCGGAGTTACTTGTCAATTAGGCTATTCTAAGAACATTTTTTTACTTTGTCAGAATTACATGGCCAGTATTCTAGCCGATTTTGAGCACTTGAGAGATGGTTTTACAACCGGAGTATGCTCCATTGGTTTCATCAACTACGGTGTGTTGGTCATTTGCGTTTATACACGAGTGACGGTGGAAAGTTATTTTAGGACATCGTACATGCTAATAATAGCAAAATGGCTAACTTGAGAGATAGCCAATTCAAAATACCACATTACTAAAAGTATGTGGACACCTGCTCGTTGAACATCTCATTTCAAAATCATGGGCATTAATATACAGTTGGTCCCTCCTTTACAGCTATAACAGCCTCCACTCTTTTGGGATGGCTTTCCACTAGATGTAGGAACATTGCTGTGGAGACTTGATTCCATTCAGCCACAAAGGGCCAAGCCCGAACCATGAAAAACAGCCCCAGAGCATTAATCCTCATCCACCAAACTTTACAGTTTGCACTACATAGTCGGGCAGTTATCTGGGTTTGGCTGATGCCAGGAGAAAGCGTCATCATTCTGACTGCCAGATGGTGAAGCGTGATTCCAGAGAATGCATTTCCACTGCTCCAGAGTACAATAGCGGCGAGCTTTACACCACTCCAGCCGACGCTTGGCATTGCGCATGGTGAACTAAGGCTTGTATGCGTGCGGCTGTTCGGCCATGGAAAATCATTTCATGAAGCTCCAGACTAAAAGTTATTGTTCCGACGTCACTTCCAGAGGCAGTTTGGAACTCAGTAGTAAGCGTGTTTTTTTGCGTGTTTTTCTTCTCCATTCGGACAACTTAAATCGATAATCTATTCGTCCCCCAAAACAAAAACACTTGCCCCAGGCAAGAGTTAATGTTGAGCCCTGGCTAATGATGAAACTTTCCTTAAACACCGATCACCCAACTATTTAATTTGGCCTACACATTCAGGAAAAACACACTCAAGATTGACATAATTGATGAACAACTTTCCCCAAATCAGGCAGATAAGGATGAACAGCTGAAGTTTGATCCAGACAGCTATGAGTAGCTATAGTTGTGCTAGTGGTTGTGCAAACCATAATGGAAGAGGACAGCACCAAAGCCCTTACGGTCTGGGCAGCACCTTAATGGCGCTAATAGACCTTACTGGCAGGACCCCTCAACCCCCCTGCCCATCTACATCCTGGTCCCATAAATGTCAGTGAGCAAATAATGAGACGGCAGGGTGCTGGGAAACGCCATGTATCGTTCATCTAGCCATGCTCCACTAAGCATGCACAAATTACAGACTGGGCAATGCCCTGTAAATCAGACATTTTAATAATGGGCCTCTAGCCCTCCGCCTGCCCACCACAGCCCTTTAATTGGTTAATGTGGAATAAGTGCATCCTCCCAGGCTTGCTCACAACACAGTAAGTGGTGGTCTACATAATTCTCTGTAGTGGACTAGAGCAGTGTTTACCCAACTTCAGTCCTTGTGTACCCATAAAAGTACACATTTATGTTGTAGCCCTGGACAAGCCCACCTGATGAATGAGTTGTATCAGGTTAATTTGGCAGGGGCTACAACAACAACAAAAAAGTGCGCGCCGTTGGGGGTACCAGATGACTGGAGTTTGGAAACACTTGACTACAGGATGGCGTTCTGCTATGCCTCACCTTTCCTTTAAACATTTTGGATGCACTTGATAGTTGAGTGAGGCTGAAAATGATTCCATACCCAGACTGACGTTCCTATTGATGTTTGAGTCTGATCCATAGTAAACAAAATCAGAACGCAACAGACTAAATGAAATCTTGCACAAGTTAGTGTTGTTTATGTCCAAATCAAACAATGAAAAGTGGAAAATGATTAAGCAAGTCAAAACATTTGGCATGTGCCTGCTCTTGTTTTGTTCAATGCAAAAACTTGAAGAGCACCCCTATTATGTAATGTGTGATGCTCATTGGTCCAGTCACTTTGTAGAAACTGAAGTATGTGTCTGGGCCTGGCAGTAGTCTACAGTTGCGTTGTGCTAGGCTGTGTGACGCAGCAGAAGGGTGTGGTATGATTGGCATCATCCACCACAAGGACAAGATCCAGCAGATCCCAGGAGAGTCCCAGCTTAGACAGCCAGACAGAGAGCGTAGGGTTGGGGAGGGTCTTGCCCAATCGGATGGGGTGATATTCTTAGGGCCCAATAAAATCTGTGATGCGGTAAAACGCAGATGGAATCACAAAACTCAGATGGCATTTAAAATGGAATTAAACATGAAATGTATTGAACTTATTAGAAAAAGGCATTCATTTGCCCAAGTTGTCATATGACATGAACAAAATGCATTGACGATTTGTATTTTCCATCAACCTTCGGAAACGGCACAGGAATGCCCCTCTGTGTGTGTGTGGTGCGGTGCGCGCGTATGTCTACACTTTGTGTAGCCGTTAGCGATGATGCTAATGATAACCTCCTTCTGGTGGAGATGGAAAGGCTTTCCCAAAAACCTTCTTAATTAAAATGTTAACTACAAAGTAGCCCATGCCTACCTGGCAGAATAATATGATTATTTACATCAATCCAGTGGCCATTTGTTGTGAAAATATAACCACAACCATCATATTAACTGCTGACATGCAGTTGTGGGTGCGCAGTTGATACCAATGGTGCATGTGCTGGTTGTAAAAGTGTCTCAAGCGGTCAAAATTGTCTGGGACTCCTCTATTCAATACTGACAATTTAATTCTGACCAAGTTCAACAATATTCTTAGCTTAATTGACAAGTCACTCCAACGCTGTCAAGATCTCCCCTGAACATTTCAACCTTAAACATCTTAGTTACCTACCTCGCCCATCTTAGCCATATGATCCCTGGGTCATTGAATGAGGGAATTATTTTATAAAAACATAAAAAGTACTTGGTTGTAACGAATGTTGCAGGGTGGCCAACCATCCGCCAGGAGAGTCCAGGAGAGCTACTGGGTGTGCAGGCTTTTGCTCCAGCCCTGTACGAACACACCACATTGTCAAAAATCAGCTGCTCAACAGGACCTTCATAAGGTGACTCTGGTGTGGTGCTGGGTCAAAAGTGGCTTAAGCATCGTTTTGGACTTATATAGAACATCCAATTTCATTGTTTTTCCTGTGTTTGTGTTTATATATATATATATATATATATATATATATATATATATATATATATATATATATATATATATATATATATATATATATATATATATATATATATATATATATATATATATATATTTGTTTTTTACCTTTATTTAACTAGGCAAGCTTATTTTAAATGACGGCCTAGGAACAGTGGGTTAACCGCCTGTTCAGGGGCAGAACGACAGATTTGTACCTTGTCAGGTCGGGGGTTTGAACTTGCTAGTCCAACACTAACCACTAGGCTACCCTGCCGCCCCTGTGATTGAGAATGAAAACTAGAATTTTTGAAAAACAGAAATCTGGAAAAACTAAAGAGAAAATGGAATTTGGGAAAAACTCAATTGAATCAGGCAAATAAATTACACAGATTTTATAAAGGACCTCTATTTCGGATCTTCTTCCTGTATAATCAACGTTCAACAGCATTACTGAAGGGGGAGGATCATTGTTCCTGAGAAACTATCCCAGTCAGTTTTTTCCTGGATCACAGCACCCCACAAGACACACAAAAAAAAGCTATGGGAGAGACGAGAGGAAACAAGACATTGACTAAATATATTTGATGGAGCCAAATGTTATCGAATTTCACTCCGGTGGAACTGTGGCACAAAAGAGATATACCGTTGATGTTGGAAGTTTACATACACCTTAGCCAAATACATTTAAACTCTGTTTTTCACAATTCCTGACATTTAATCCAAGTAAAAACTCCCCATAATAGGTCAGTTAGGATCACCACTTTATTTTAAGAATGTGAAATGTCAGAATAATAGTAGAGAGAATTATTTATTTCAGCTTTTATTTCTTTATTCACATTCCCAGTGGGTCAGAAGTTTACATACACTCAATTAGTATTTGGTGGCATTGCCTTAAATTGTTTAACTTGGGTCAAATGTTTAGGGTAGCCTTCCACAAGCTTCCCACAATAAGTTAGGAGGTATGGGCCAAAATTCACCCGACAGAGCTGGTGTAACTGAGTCAGGTCTGTAGACCTCCTTGCTCGCACATGCTTTTTCAGTTCTGCCCACAAATCTTCTATGGGATTGAGGTCTGGGCTTTGTGATGGCCACTCCAATACCTTGACTTTGTTGTCCTTAAGCCATTTTGCCACAACTTTGGATGTTAGCTTGGGGTCATTGCCCATTTGGAAGACCCATTTGCAACCAAGCTTTAACTGATGTCTTGAGATGTTGCTTCAATATATCCACATCATTTTCTGCCTTATGATGCCATCTAGTTTGTGAAGTGCACGAGTCCCTCCTGCAGCAAAGCACCCCCACAACATGATGCTGCCACCCCCTTGCTTCACGGTTGGGATGGTGTTTTTCGGCTTGCAAGCCTTCCTCTTTTTCCTCCAAACATAACAATGGTCATTATGGCCAAAAGGTTATATTTTTGTTTCATCTGACTAGAGGACATTTCTCCAAAAAGTACGATCTTTGTCCCCATGTGCAGTCGCAAACCATAGTCTGGCTTTTCTATGGCGGTTTTGGAGAAGTGGCTTCTTCCTTGTTGAGCGGCCATTCAGGTTATTACTTGTTTTATTGTGGATATAGAAAACCGGTAAAAAAATATATATAAAAAACTCCAGCATCTTCACAAGGTCCTTTGCTATTGTTCTGGTATTGATTTGCACCAAAGTACGTTCATCTCTAGGAGACAGATGAATGTGGTACCTCGACCGATTATGATTTTTCAACGCCGATACCGATTACTGGAGGACAAAATAAAGACGATACCGATTTAAATCGGACGATTTTTAAGATGTTGTTTTTAAAATGTTTTTGTAATAATGACAATTACAACAATACTGAATGAATATAATATAATATATTAATAAAATCAATTTAACCGATTATTGGAGGACCAAAAACGCCGATGCGGATTTAAAAAAATAAAATAAGAAAATAATAGCAATAAAAAAATGTATCTTTTTTTTATACAATTACAACAATACTGAATTAACACTTATTTTAACTTAATATAAAACATAATTAAAATCAATTTAGCCTCAAATAAATAATGAAACATGTTCAATTTGGTTTAAATAATGCAAAAACAAAGTGTTGGAGAAGAAAGTAATATGTGCCATGTAAAAATATGTGCCATGTGAAAAAGCTAACGTTTAAGTTCCTTGCTCAGAACATATGAAAGTTGGTGGTTCCTTTTAACATGAGACTTCAATATTCCAAGGTAAGAGGTTTTAGGTTGTAGTTAGTATAGTATTTATACTATTTCTCTATACCATTTGTATTTCATATACCTTTGACTATTGGATGTTCTTATAGGCACTATAGTATTGCCAGTGTAACAGTATAGCTTCCGTCCCCCTCCTCACCCCTACCTGGAATCGAACCAGGAACACATCGACAACAGCCACACTCGAAGCATCGTTACCCATCACTCCACAAAAGCCACGGCCCTTACAGCGCAAGGGGAATAACTACTCCAAATCTAAAAGAGAGTGACGTTTGAAACAGTATAAGCACACACCTTTCACATTGGTTACACCAGCCATTAGGCTGATAGGCTTGAAGTCATAAACAGCGCTGTGCTTGCGAAGAGCTGCTGGCAAAACGCACGAAAGTGCTGTTTGAATGAATGATTACGGGCCTGCTGCTGCTCAGTCAGACTGCTCTATCAAATCAGACTTAATTATAACATAATAACACACAGAAATACGAGCCTTTGGTCATTAATATGATCGAATCCGGAAACGATCATTTCGAAAACAAAACGTTTATTCTTTCAATGAAATACGGAACCGTTCCGTATTTTATGTAAACGGGTGGCATCCATCAGTCTAAATATTCCTGTTACATTGCACAACCTTCAATGTTATGTCATAATTACGTAAAATTCTGGCAAATTAATTCGCAATAAGCCAGGCGGCTCAAACTGTTGCATATACACGCTGCGTGCAATGAACGCAAGAGAAGTGACACAATTTCACCTGGTTAATATTGCCTGCTAACCTGGATTTCTTTTAGCTAAATATGCAGTTTTAAAAGTATATACTTCTGTGTATTGATTTTAAGAAAGGCATTGGTGTTTATGGTTAGGTACACGTTGGAGCAACGACAGTCCTTTTTCACGAATGCACACCGCATTGATCTAGCAGGACACGCTAGAAAAACAAGTCATATTATCAACCATGTGTAGTTATAACTAGTGATTATGATTGATATAAGTTGAATGCTAGCTAGCATCTTACCTTGCCTTCTTTCTGCATTCGCGTAACAGGCGGGCTCCTCGTGAGGCAGGTGGTTAGAGCGTTGGACTAATTAACCGTAAGGTTGCAAGATTGAATCCCTGAGCTGACAAGGTAAAAATCTGTCGTTCTGCCCCTGAACAAGGCAGTTAAACCTCTTAGAACCACCCATCTCGGATCCGGTATATTTGTCATCAGCAACGCTGAATAGCAAAGCGTAACAGTCAAATAATATTAATAGAAAATATTCATATTCATATTCAAATCACAAGTGAAATATAGCGAAACACAGCTTAGCCTTTTGTTAATCACCCTGTCATCTCAGATTTTGAAATTATGCTTTACAGCAAAAGCATTACAAGTGTTTGTGTAAGTTTATCGATAGCAGAGCAAAACAATAAGTACACCTAGCATCAGGTAACTTGGTCACGAAAATCAGAAAAGCAATCAAATTAATTGTTTACCTTTGATCTTCAGATGTTTTCACTCACGAGACTCCCAGTTAGACAACAAATGTTCCTTTTGTTCCATAAAGATATTTTATATCCAAATACCTCCGTTAGTTTGTTGCGTTATCCCCAAGAATCCACCGGAAAGAGCGGTCATGACAACGCAGACAAAAATTCCAAATTATATCCATAATGTACACAGAAACATGTCAGATTCCAACAACCAGATTCCATTTTCTCTGGCTTCCCTAAGGTGTCAGTCTTTAGACATAGTTTCAAGCTTTTATTTTGAAAAATGAGTGTGAAAGATCACATTGCGTAAGTGGATAGGTGGGGGCTCTCAATGTGAGTTTTTGCGCTACAGAGTAAAGCCGCCATTGTTCCTCCCGCTGTTATTGAAAAACCTACACACTCGGTTGATATATTATTTTAATATACATTTTAAAAACTACCTGAGGAATGATTATAAAAACGTTTGACATGTTTCTGTGGACATTATGAAGACTATTTGGAATTTCTGTCTGCGTTGTCGTGACCGCTCTTTCCTGTGGATTTCTGAACAAAACGCGACAAACAAAACGTATGTATTTTGGGTATAAAAATCATCTTTATGGAACAAAATGAACATTTGTTGTGTAACTGGGAGTCTCGTGAGTGAAAACATCCGAAGATCAAAAGGTAAATGGTTAATTGGATTGCTTTTCTGATTTTCGTGACCAAGCTTCCTGATGCTAAGTGTACATAATGCTATGCTTTCTATAAACTTGCACAAACGCTTGGATTGCTTTCGCTGTAAAGCATAATTTCCAAATCTGAGACGACAGGTGGATTAACAAAAGGCTAAACTGTGTTTTGCAATATTGCACTTGTGATTTCATGAATATGAATATTCTTTAGTAATATTATTTGACTGTTGCACTATGCTATTCAGCGGTTGCTGACGAAAATGATCACGCGACAGGGATGGGTAGCGTCAAGTTAACTGACTTGTCTAGTTAAATAAAGATGAAATAAAAGGTGTAAATAAATATATATATATAAATAAATACATAGGCAAAATCAGCGTCCAAAATGACCGATTTCCGATTGTTATGAAAACGGCCCAAATTAATTGGCCATTCCGATTAAATCGGTTGACCTCTAGTACCTTCAGGCATTTGGAAATTGCTCCCAAGGATGAACCAGACTTAGAGGTCTACAATTTTTTGGAGTCTTGGCTAATTTATTTGGATTTTCCCATGATGTCAAGCAAAGAGGCACTGAGTTTGAAGGTAGGCCTTGAAATACATCCACAGGTACACCTCCAATTGACTCAAATTATGTCAATTAGCGTATCAGAAGCTTCTAAAGCCATTACATAATTTTCTGGAATTTTCCAAGCTGTTTAAAGGCACAGTCAACTTAGTATATGTAAACCTCTGACCCACTGGAATTGTAATACACGGAATTCAAAGTGAAATAATCTGTCTAAACAATTGGTGGAAAAATTACGTGTCATGCAAAAAGTAGATGTCCTAACCGACTTGCCAAAACTATAGTTTGTTAACAAGAAATTTGTGGTGGTTTAAAAACCGAGTTTTAATGACTCTTATTAGGCTACTATATGCGTTTTAGGTAGGTTGTACATAACTAAAATAAAATGTTAATAGGCCTAGGCCAACTACATATCATTTCTTCCATAAGCTCAGCTGTAGTAGCCCAAGTTTTGTTCTGACTCATTTGATTTTTCCACCTTGGTATTGTTTGCTCAATTTCCCTTCTTGTGGCCTAAAATATTTGTATCGCATAGACTCTGACTTTCATAATTATTACCATTTTAAAGCTGCAACTTAAGGACATTGAACACTATTAGAATAATTTGGAAAATACTCTTCATAACTAATTTGTCTTAATGCTTTTATGATATTTCCGTTAGTAAGATTAGGCCTTTGGTTGTTTGGTTCGCAATGGTGAGGGATTTTATTTTTACGGCCCTTTTACGGCCCTCGCATGCATAATTTTTGTCTTATAATGCTTTGCTCATCTGTAAGGCTTGTTCAAATTTCTCATTCGATTTTTACATCTTACTTTATTTTCTCTATCGCTCGCTCATTATTACCTTAGGAATCCCATGTTTTTGGGTTAATCAAAATCAACTTAGCCTAGAACTCCGTTTCATTCCTTCATTGTTTGATCCTGAAATAGAGTGGCAGGAGAAACCTAGCATGCATTTAGTTGAGTGTCTTAAAAGGAAAAGTCATATTCATATCAAATATAGAAAATTATATTTTTTGGAGACGGTTACTGACACCGGCCTTATTCATTTAACGGGTATTGTACACACGCCACTTAACTTCAGCTAACGTGCCAGCCAGCTATCTGTTCGCTAGTTAAATAACAATTTACAAAGTGCCAACAATGACTACAGTGCTGGGAGCTAACCAACCAGGTTCAATGTTAGCTAGCTAACTTAGGCTCTGTTTGCTCTAAAAGCAAACAGCTCCGGGAAACGAATAATGTCTGCTAGAGATCAAGCCAGCTAACGTTAGGGTCTCAGTCCATGAGAAACAAGATTATGTGGTCTGATGAAACCTGAACGCCAAGCGTCACGTCTGGAGGAAACTTGGCACCATCCCTACGGTGAAGCATGGTGGTGGCAGCATCATGCTGTGGGGATGTTTTTCAGCGGCAGGGACTGGGAGACTAGTCAGGATTGAGGGGAAAGATGAACAGAGCTAAGTACAGAGAGATCCATGATGAAAACCTGCTCCAGAGTGCTCAGGATGTCAGACTGGGGCGAAGGTTCACCTTCCAACAGGACAACAACCCTAAGCACACAGCCAAGACAAGGCAAAAGTTGCTTCGGGACAAGTCTCTGAATGTCCTTGAGTGGCCCAGCCAGAGCCCGGACTTGTACCCGATCTAACATCTCTGGAGAGACCTGAAAATAGAGCAACGCTCCCCATCCAAACTGACAGAGCTTGAGAGGATCAGCAGAGAAAAATGGATTAAACCCCCCAAATACAGGTGTGCCAAGAATGTAGCGTCATACCCAAGAAGATTTGAGGCTGTAATCACTGCAAAAGCTGCTTCAACAAAGTTCTGAGTAAAGGGCCTGAATACCATTTTTTTTTAAGAAATCACATTAAATAAATAAACATTTTTTTTGCTTTGTCATTATGGGGCATTGTGTGTAGATTGATGAGGGGGGGGGGGGAAAATACTGAATCGATTTTAGAATAAGGCTGTAACGTAACAAAATATGGAAAAAGGGGTCTGAATATTTTCCGAATGCACTGTAATAGGGTTCCTTTGTGTTTTTTTTAATCAACAACAGATGTGACATTTCTGGGTGCATAACATACATTCTGGCGGGAGTGCATTCAGTCCTATGAATTATCTTAAATTGCAGTAGTTTGTCTTAGGTTGTAGGAGCAGGTATGAACATTTCTCCTCAATTTCTTCCTTTAGATCCGTTTCCCATTTTTTCCTTACAGGGTTCTGAACCATCAGGTAGAGTTTCAATCAACCCTTTATATAACTTGGCAATCAACTTCTTCTTTGGCGTAGCAGCTTCTTTCAGTATCAATCCATATCGAGCCATAATCATGGGGATCCTTCCATACTGGATGGGGAAGTTCATCTTGCTTTAGAGCCGTTGTGAGCATAAGTATCATAGGTGTTTATCAATTTGGGACGAAAGTGTCTATAAGATTCCATTAGGAATCCATCATTAAAAGGAGGTTCCCCATTTTGTAGATTGGTGGCCTCCAACAATTCACCCGGGGTAATGTTTACATCCATATTCATTTTCTCTGGTTCACTTAGAAAATTGCCTTAACCTCACTAGGGTAGGGGGCAGCATTCGGAAATTTGAATGAAAAGCGTGCCCAAAGTAAACTGCCTGCTACTCAGGTCCAGAAGCTAGGATATGCATATAATTGGTAGATTTGTAGAGAAACCACCAGTTTCCAAAACTGTTAAAATAATATCTGTGAGTATAACAGAACTGATATGGCAGGCGAAAACATGAGGAAAATCCATCCAGGAAGTGCTATTATTTTGAAATGACTATTTTCCATTGAAAGCCTTTCCACCATACAAAGACTTATGACGCAGTTCACAATCTCTATGGCTTCCACAACATGTGGCTGGTCTTTAGGCATTGTTTCAGGCTTTTACTCTGAAAAATGAGGGAGAAACAGCACTTCATTGAGTGGACAGTCAAAATTTACAGACATGAGTCCAGCGCGTGACCGGGAGCGCGCCTTTCTTGTTTCTCCTTTTCTAGTAATATCATGTGGTCTTTTGTCCGGTTGAAATATGAACGATTATTTATGACAAAAAAACAACCTGAGGATTGATTATAAACCTAGAAACATGTCAAACTACGAACTCTTATGGTACTTTATTTTTGGTCTGTCTGTTGTGACCGCGCTTTGTTCCAATGTATTACTGAACAAAACTGAGGTTTTGAATATGAAGAGGGACTTTAACAAAACAAACATTTGTGTAACATGGAGTCTTCGGAATGCAACCATATGAAAATTAAAGGTAATTGATCCATTTTAAATCGCTATTTCTGACTTGTTATTCCTCTTCTTGGCTGCTAACTGTTTGTAATGCTTTGTCTGCTGGGCGCTGTTCGCAAGGTTTGCTTTCGCCGTAAAGCCTTTTTGAAATCTGACACAGCGGTTGGATTAACAAGAAGTTCATCTTTAAACCGATGTATAACACTTGTATGTTTCATGAATTTTTATGAGTATTTCTGATTTTGAATTTGGCGCTCTGCAATATCACTGGATGTTGGCCAGGTGGGACGGTAGCGTCCCACACCCTCTAGAGAGGTCCGGATGAAAAGAGTGCCCAAAGTAAACTGCCTGTTACCCAGAAGCTAGGATATGCATATAATTGGTAGATTTGGATAGAAAACACTAAAGTTTCTAAAACTGTTAAAATTATGTATGTGAGTATAACAGAACTAATATGGCAGGCAAAACCCTGAGGACAAACCATCAAAAAAACATTTCAGCATACCACTGTTTCCAATGGCTGTCATGTTAATTATGAGGCTAAATCCTCCTAGATTGCAGATCCTAGGGCTTCCACTAGATGTCAGTCTTTAGAGTTTCAGGCTTGGTTTTGGAAAAATGAGCTACAACAATGTAGTTTTTTTAAGTGGCTCCCATTTTGGCTGTAGTGTTTTCATGCGCGTGGATGAGAGCGCGTTCTTTGCTGTTCATCTCCGCTAAAGACAATTTCTATTCTCAGTCTTCAATTTTATAGTTTATTTACGTATTAGGGTACCTGAGGTTTGATTATAAACGTTGTTTGACTTGTTTGGAGAAGTTTATTGGTAACGTTTGGGATTCATTTTTTATGCATTTTGAAGGAGGGAAACCGGTGGATGATTGAATGAAGCGCACCAGATAAAATGAGTTTCTGGGGATTTAAAAAAGGACTTTATCGAACAAAATGACCATTTGGGATGTAGCTGGGACCTTTGGGAGTGCCAACAGAAGAAGCTCTTCAAAGGTAAGTCATTTATTATATCGCTATTTCTGACTTTCGTGGCACACCTGCCTGGTTGAAAATGTTTTTCATGCTATTGTATGCGGGGCGCTGTCCTCAGATAATCGCATGGTGTGCTTTCGCCGTAAAGCCTTTTTGAAATCTGACACAGCAGCTGGATTAACAAGAAGTTGAGCTTCATTTTGATGTATGACACTTGTATTTTCATGAATGTTAAATATGACTATTTCGGTCATTTGAATTTCGCGCTCTGCAATTTCACCGAATGATATCGAGGTGGGTCGCTAGCGGAACGCCTGCGCCATTAAGGTTATTATTCCCAGACAACAATTGGCCATACTTCATTATCCACACTTACTTGCAAAAACATGTCCGTGTTGAGATAAGGAGTTTATCTACAAGTAAGTGTTGAATCTGAGATTTCTAGTCTTAATGAGGTTGACACAACAGTGTGGTGAGGTTTTCACCATGGCACTGTTGTGGAGGGACCAGAGAGAGCATTCTGTGTGGTGTAGAGTTGCAAGCCTAGAGATGATTACATCAGTTAGAAAGAAAAATGGTATGCAGATAATGCATCACAGTCCAGACAAATTAGCCTGACAGGAACAAGCGGTACCTGCGGCAGAGAATATAACATCAATTTCAATAGACCACATGATATTACGGAAATTGTACAGCAGTGTACAGAAGCCGCTGGTCTTCCATTAGCCATTTGTTATATTTCTCCACAGTTAGTGTAGCGTTGCCTAACTAGAATGAATCCCATAACTGCAACTGTAGGAGAGAGGACAGGCAGCCTAACTTCTTGGTGACAGGGGGGCAGTATTGAGTTGCTTGGATGAATAAGGTGCCCAGAGTGAAATGCCTGCTACTCTGTCCCAGATGCTAATATATGCATATTATTAGTAGTATTGGACAGAAAACACCCTGAAGTTTCTAAAACTGTTTGAATGATGTCTATGAATATAACAGAACTCATATGGCAGGTGAAAACTTGAGAAAAATCCAACCAGGAAGTGGGAAATCTGAGGTTTGTAGTTTTTCAAATCCGAATAGACAATATATATATGTAGTCTAGTTGCACTTCCTACGGCTTACACTAGATGTCAACAGTCTTTAGAAACTTCTTTCAGGCTTCTGCTATAAAGGAGGGGGGAATGGGAGCTGAATGAGTCAGTGGTCTGGCAGAGTGTCTCAGGCTCGTGACGGGCGCTCCCGACAGAGTTAGCTCTCGTTCCAGTGTTTTTCTTCAAACACAGGAATGCTCCGGTTGGAACCTTGATGATTTATGTTAAAAACATCCTAAAGATTGATTCCATACATCGTTTCACAAGTTTCTACGACCTGTAAGTGAACTTTAGGTTTGTCTGGACGAAGTGCTCGCGTCTCATGAAGATGGATTACTGGGCTGAACACGCTAACAAAGTGTCTTTTTGGACAGAAATTATGGACTTTGTAACAAATCAGTCATTTATTGTCGAACTGGGATTCCTGTGAGTGCCTTCTGATGAAGATCAAAGGCAAGTGAATATGTATAGTGTTATTTCTAACTCCTGTTGACTCCAACATGGCGGATATTTCTTTGGCTGGATTGGGCTCTGAGTGCCGTTCTCAGATTATGCTTTTTCCGTAAAGTTTTTTTTAAATCCGACACAGCTGTTGCATTAAGGAGAAGTATATCTCTAATTCCATGTATAACAGTTGTATTTATCAACATTTATAATGAGTATTTCTGTAAATAGATGTGGCGCTCTGCACAATCGCCGCATGTTTTAGAACTACTGAACGTAACGCGCCAATGTAAAGAGATTTTTTTAATATAAATATGCACTTTATCGAACAAAACATACATGTATTGTGTAACATGAAGTCCTATGAGTGTCATCTAATGAAGATCAAAGATTTGTGATTAATTCTATCTATATTTGTGCTTTTTGTGACTCCTCTTTGGCTGGAAAAAATGGCTGTGTTTTTCTGTGACTTGGTGGTGACCTATCAATCGTTTATGGTGCTTTCGCTGGAAAGCATTTTTGAAATCAGACACTGTGGCTGGATTAATGAGAATTGTATCTTTAAAATGGTGTAAAATACTTGTATGCTTGAGGAATTTTAATTATGAGATTTTTGTTGTTTTGAATTTGGCACCCTGCACTTTCACTGGCTGTTGGTGGGGTGGGACGCTAGCGTCTGACATATGCCAGAGAGGTTAACTGAGCGACTGCTGGAATGACCATGAGGATTCAGGCCTGGCTGTAGAGGATTACACAGACTTCCTGTGACGGTACACATAGCTCTCTGAGATTACATTCCCATTGCTTCCATATGCAGGGTTTGGTCACCCAATCTGCCCAGCACAAGGACAAGGCACAGTATCAAAAAGGCTTTTGATAGCATCTGAGTTAGCCACTCTGTGACTCGCAACATTCTCTTTGAATGGGGCAAATGATCGCAGTCCATTGAGAGAGAAATGGGCCCTCTCTGTGGCTGAGCTCCTTGGTCTCACTCCCACTGCTCAACACAGAGCATAGAGACGACCCTGGCAGCGCCACGAAGTGCCAGATTAATGCTGACTCTGGTGTGTGATTAAACCGGAGGGGAAGAAGAGGGAAGACAGAGGATTATACCGGGAAAAAGCAGTGCTCAATTTCAACTCCACTAAGATGATACAAAGAGAGAGAACGAGAGAGAGAAAGATAAAGCAGACGAGTAGAGGGGGAATGAAGATGAAGTATTTGAGCTGAGCTTTGGGCACAGAGAGAACAGAGTCTTGGATGAGTGTGACGGTGGAAAGACTCAAGAGTTGCTGAGGTAGAAGGGTCCAAGTCATATGCCTGGATCTCTGGATAAGCACTGACAGAGCAGTCAGCCACAACACAGGCCAAGTCCTGAAACCCAATCAACACTAAACAGCAATCAGGGTGGGAAATTAACACTTGAACAAACACCAAATGCGGGTAGATTTTGGCATTGGCGGTAAGGTTGGGCGGTATCCAGATTTTCATACCGTCCAAGCGTTTTTTTGGACGCACAAAACAATTTAGGCAACAGTGAACTTGATTCAGGAGGGGATTGAATGTCTCTGCTGTAACCAAGAAGCTTGATCTTGACATCTAGCCACTTAGCAAACCAAATGCATTGCTGTGGCCCTGAGCTGGATATAATTTGACACATATTAAATGTATTTTTAGTTATACTTAACTTAGTTAGCTATAAGCAGTGGTGTTGCACCCGCGGCCCCGACCCAAAAAACTATCCAAAGGTCAAAATGTAGAAGTTGGTTGAATTGACCAGAAAGGCTACCAAAGTGCAACTTTGTCCTCATGTTTCTTGGAGAGTTACATAGTTTTGTTCACATGCTAGGTTGTTTTTCAATATTAGTTAAGAGTTTACTGCAACTGTCTGCTGGTAGCGCAGACAGAGATGACCATCTCTGACAGACAAGGAGTTCTGTTACTACAGTAATGGCCCACCTCTTAAAGGGGCAGCTGAACATTTTTGTTTCACCTAATGACTCAAATATTCAGAGGTACATTGTGCTTGACTGAGCATAGAACAGTCCAAAAACCTTAGTAATTTACTGTAATTTCTTATCATGACAAGACTCAAAAAATTGAATTGTGCTCCTAAATGTATTTGTGTGCTACTAAATAACTTATGTACTCCTCGTAAAAAATGTCAGCGTTAGAGTCCTGAACTAATAATAATAAATAAGCCGTATCACTCAGCATTTTGTGGCAGGGCAGGTACTTTGTTGATTCTTGACGTTCAAGTTGTAGAACTGTTTCACTTTTGTTTCAAATAATTTATTTTAACATGGTTTAAAGACTTCAGTGACAAAAATGAAAGCATTGAGCAATATGCTAAATTACTTCTTACTCGTAATACATTTTTTTTTTTTTTATATATTACAAGGCATGCTCATCATTTACTTGTGATTTATGGTGTAATAATGCCAAAAATATATTTTGGCTGGTAAAAAATCTGAGTGGCTGGTAGATTTCTGTATCTACCTGTTACAGTAGCTAATGGACCAAAAAGTTCATTTCCCACCCTGTACAGCATGTTATATCTGAACCTTTTCTAAGTTTCACAAGGGAGTGAAGAGACAGTAAATAACTTGCCATTCTATAGTGTAAACAAACTCAGTAACATGATATACCGGTAGGTGTGTGAGTATCAGAGCGCACGTGGGAGGTTTCGTCAGCATCTGCAAGCGCAGCAGCAATGAGTAGACTCAAATCACTTCCTTTGCTTAATCCCGTGTTTAATGAGAGCAGAATGAGATATACTGGGAAGGACAGGGTCTGGGCATTGTTAATGCAGTCAAAAATAGCCAGGATTAAAATGCTGCCTTTTGTCTCCAGCCTTGTGCTTTCACCAGTCAAGCACATGGAGAGAGAGAGGATGGATGAATAATTCATGAAGCAACCGACCCAGAATATTCACACACACCCCACTGCCATAATCAATATGCTTTATTGAATGCAAAAGCATACACACCCTCTTAAACATGCAAATTAACACAACTGTCCTACATCTATAGGACTGAAAATTATGAGACCGAGCTCCTTCTAGTGGCTGAAGGATGCAACTCTGGGTGACATGCAAGGTAGGGGGCGGATAAAGGGGGAGGCGGATAGCCTAGTGGTTAGAGCGTTGGACTAGTAACCGAAAGGTTGCAAGATTGTGTCAGCTCAGGGATTCAGTCAAAATCTGTCGTTCTGCCCCTGAACAAAGCACTTAACCAACGGTTCCTAGGCCATCATTGAAAATGCGAATTTGTTCTTAACTTGCCTAGTTAAATAAAGGGGAAAGGGGGATACCTAGTTCATTATTAAACTGAAAGTCAACAAGATACATTATTACATTAAGTTTAAATTAGTTAAAATCTCACAGCCGCCTCCAAAACTCTATTTTCAGTACGGTGTGACTTATTTCGGTTGTTGGGGCCTTTGCGGATATAGAAAAGTGGATTTGACTAATCCAATTTGATCCCTAATGCAAATCAGCTTAAATGTATCAGGGGCCATGGGCATGGGCAAATGTTGTTAAATACAGTGCATTCGCAAAGTATTCAGACCCCTTGGCTTTCTCCACGTTTTGTTACAATTACAGCTTTATTTACAAATGGATTGAATTGCCCCCCCCCCCCTTACACACAATATGTCACAAAATGTCAAAGCCGAAAACATGTTTTTGGAATTTGCAAATGTATAATTTTTTAGGCTGAAATATTACTTTTACAAAACTATTCAAACCCTTGACTCGGTACTTTGTTGAAGCACCTTTGGCAGCGAATACAGCGTTGAGTCTTCTTGGGTATGATGCTAGAAGCTTGGCACACCTGTATTTGGGGAGTTTCTCCTATTCTCTGCAGATCCTCTGTAGCTCTGGATCGGGAGTGTCACTGCACAGCTATTTCCAGGCCTCTCCAGAGATGTTCGATCGGATTCAAGTCTGGGCTCTGGCTGGGCCACTCAAGTACATTCAGAGACATGTCTCGAAGCCACTCCTGCTTTGTCTTGGCTGTGTGCCTGGGGTCACTGTCCTGTTGGAAGGTGACCCTTCGCCCCCAGTCGGAGGTCCTGAGCGCTCTGGAGAAGGTTTTCATCAAGGATCTTTGTACTTTGCTCTGTTCATCTTCCCTCGATCCTGACTAGTCTCCCAGTCCCTGCCACTGAAAAACATCCCCACAGCATGCGGCTGCCACCACCATGCTTCACCGTAGGGATGGTGCCAGGTTTCATCCAGAAGTGAGGCTTGGTATTCAGGCCAAAAACAAAAAGAGTTCAATCTTGGTTTCATCAGACCACAAAATTTTGTTTCTCATGGTCCGAGTCCTTTAGGTGCCCTTTGGCAAAATCCAAGCGGGCTGTCACATGCTTTTTAGTGAGGAGTGGCTTCAGTCTGGCCACTCTACCATAAAGGCCTGATTGGTGGAGTGATGCAGAGATGGGATAACCTTCCAGAAGGGAAACCATCTCCACAGAGGAACTCTGGAGCTCTGTCAGAGTGACCAAAGGGTTCTTGGTCACCTCCCTGACCAAGGCTCTTCTCCCCCGAATGCGCAGTTTGGCCGGGCGGCCAGCTGTAGGAAGGGTCTTGGTGGTTCCAAACATCTTCCATTTAAGAATGATGGAGGTCACTGTGTTCTTGGGGATCTTCAATGCTGCAGAAATGTTTTGGTACCATTCCCTAGATCTGTGCCTCAAAACAATCCTGTCTCGGAGCTCTACAGGCAATTCCTTTGACCTCGTGGCTTGATTTTTGCTCTGACAACTGTGGGACCTTACATAGACAGGTGTGTGCCTTTCCAAATCATGTCTAATCAATTGAATATACCACAGGTGGACTCCAATCAAGTTGTAGCATGATCAATGGAAACAGGATGCACTGGAGATCTAATTCAAGTCTCATAGCAAAGGGTCTGAATACTTATGTAAATAAAATTCAAAAAACCCGTTTTCGCTTTGTCATTACAGGGTATTGTGTGTAGATTGATGGGGGGGGGGGGGGGGGGGGGGGGGGGAACGACTAAATCCATTTTAGAATAAGGCTGGAAGTAATAAAATGTGGAAAAGGTCAAGAGGTCTGAATACTTCCCAAATGCACTGTACGTGGCCCATTTGCAAATCAAGTATATGAAACCTGCTCTCGACCTGGACCTGCTGAACGGTTTATGGGCTTGATAGCCAAATCATCACTTCTGTGAATTCTGCAAAAGAGTGAGAGCACAAAGCAAAGCCAAATATGAAGCCATATTACACACAAGTGCCATAAAAGTTCACTTGATCAGAAGAGCATTACGCTGAGTGAGCACTCTAAAGTCATGTGGTTAGGGGGAATGCAAGCCTTCTTGAGCTTCATATTGCCCTATCACAAAGATACCATTACCTTCAGCTTCAAATTGCAACGTAGGCTTTGGTTTTCATAACGCTGCAAAAAAACTTCTTGTAAGGGCCGGAGACAATGAATAAATAATAAAGAAATACCAAAATGGCATTGTGGGCCAACAGGGACAAGCTGAGTCAACTTGCCTGTGGGGGAACGGGAGATGCAGAGGCTATTGATTCAGAAGAACTTGTGTCCGTCCCCACAGTGAATCACTTCCTTCAGGCAAAAATACATGTACACGTACTACACACAAACCTCAAAAGGGTCACAGATTGAGGTTTCCATCTCAAGTAGCCACGGTATCAAACGCAACATGATGTCATTGTACTTTCATTTGGGGAAACAATTGGCCTAGGCCTTTTACAACTGACAAACCATACAAAAGGACTAACTGTTCAACACTAACAACGCCAAAATGGCTAAAAGGAGGGCAATTCCACAATACCAGAATGATGCAGAATGAATACAAAGTTTACAACTCTATGCACAAGGAGTACTTAATGTGTTTGTTACGTTCTCTGTGGTAACTTACTAGAAGAACAGTGGAAATGCAAAGATTGCTAACATAATGACAGCACAGAAAGACAGTTTGTCTTACATTTTAAAGTAAAATAAAATCTGGAGTCTAAGCATCACCGTGGAATTACCCAGGAAGAACCGCCAAATCATCTTGCGGACTAAAGAAAAGGAGGAAATGGGCTTTGTTGCAAAATAATAACTTCCTTAGAATCAGCCATGGTGACATAACTCAGCCAGATGTGAAGGGATCAAATCCTATGAATAGACAAAACCATGTTCGACAGATAGTGCCGACTTTACTTCCATGGCCCAATGGTTTCACAAGACAATACTTTTACCCAACAGTAGCACTACAAGGATAGAACTGCATCATATAGCCTAGGCTTAAATTAGAATTGCTCCTGCTCGGTCAAGGAGAGAGTTGCACAGACAAATGCTTTCATACTTCATTATATTGTGAGGGTTTACAAGGTAATAGCCTTTAGACACTTGGCTATGCATCCAGTTATAAAAAGGACACTTGGACATTTGAAAGTACAGACAGTGTGCACTTTGCAGGTTTGCGTTTCCAGCTGAAGAGGTTCATTGTGGAGATGTGACAGGTCTCGCTTTGCCCCTGTGTAGAGAGCTGAAAAAACAACTACTAGACGAGCCTTACACTCTCGCCATTCCCATCACATCTGATTCCATGCAAGACTGACTGACCTTCCCTTGGGTAAAGCAAAGCTCAACGGAAGCAGTAGAGACTGGATAGTTGTTGCAATTGTGGATGGATATACAGTGTCTTCGTCAGACACAGAATAATAACATTCTCAACTTCTGTAACAATGCATCCCTAAATGGTCTTACAGAACTCGATAACATATACATAACGGCAATTACTTCTACAGTAGCTCAAAGCAGGACTTCGCTGACTAAATGTAATAATAGTTTCACCATATGAAGATCCTTACTGATAGCCTTGACTAAATCCTGAGTGCCATTGACACATTGCAGGCCTAGATAGAGGCATAATGACTGTACGTACAGTACCAGACTATTAATTCACGGGTTTTATTTTTATATTTTCTACATTGTAGAATAATAGTGAAGAAATCAAAACTACGAAATAACATATGGAATCATGTAGTCACCAAAAAAGTATTTAAACAAATCAAAATATAATTTTATATTTGAGAATCTTCAAAAGTAGCCACCCTTTGCCTTGATGACAGCTTTGCACACTCTTGGCATTCTCTCAACCAGCTTCATGAGGTAGTCACCTGGAATGCATTTCAGTTAACAGCTGTACCCGTTACCCCTGCCCAAATAAATGCTTCAGAGTTCAATTAACAGGCACATCTCAACATGAACTGTTCAGAGGAGACTGCGTGAATCTGGCCTTCATGGTCGAATTGCTGCAAAGCGAAACACCATCCCATCTGGTTTGCGCTTAGTGGGACTATCATTTGTTTTTCAACAGGACAATGACCCAACACACCTTCAGGCTGTGTAAGGGCTATTTGCCCAAGGAGAGTGACGGAGTGCTGCATCAGATGACCTGGCCTCCACAATCACCTGACCTCAACCCATTTGAGATGTTTTGGGATGAGTTAGACCGCTGAGTGAAGGAAAAGCAGCCAACAAGTGCTCTGCATATGTGGAAACTCCTTCAAGACTGTTGGAAAAGCATTCCAGGTGAAGCTGGTTTAGAGAATGCCAAGAGTGTGCAAAGCTGTCAAGGCAAATGGTGGCTACTTTGAATAATCTAAAATATATTCGGATTTTTAAAAAACTTTTTGGGTTACATGATTCCATGTCTGTTATTTCATAGTTTTGATGCCTTCACTATTGTTCTCCAATGTAGAAAATAGTACAAATGAATCAAGACGCTAGAATCAGTATGTCCAAACTTTTGACTGGTACTGTATATCAATCCAGTTTGACCCTCCTTGAACACCAATGTGAGTTTGCCACTGGGGCACTACTACTACATCACAAGGTTGAGCACAGTGAGTATTTTAGTACCTAAATTACAATCTATGAAATAGAGTATCCTCAAGGAATATGTTGGATTATAGTTTGTTACACAAACATAATTCAAAGTTACTTTGCACATCAATTTTCTGTTGAGTGGGCTATGTTGTAAAAGACCATACTTGAAAATCACTCCAGGCTGAAATGTGGCATTGTTGTGGCTGCCATAGTGAGTTAATGGAGTGGAATTGCCACTGCATCCCGGGTGGCAGAGATCATCGTTTAACAAGCATCTCGGAGTCCAGGTCGCCATAGACGTGAACGGTCCTTTTTGTTCCTTGCAGCTGTGCAGTACCGAAACGTGTTTTCGCCCCATCCCTCTCTGTTGTCTCAGAATAACGAAACACAATCCACGTTCGTAGTAGCACTGACTAGCTACACTAACCTAGAAATCAAGAAAACTAGCAAACACAAGCTGATTAACGGTACACCTAGAGCTGTCACTGATGATAGCAAGTTCTTGTATTTCCGCTACGATGTAGTAGTCAGGCACCGAGTTGACTAGCAGTGAACTAGTTAGCACGTTAGCTAACTAGCTAGCAAACACCCGCTAAATAAACCAGTTTGACTAACTAGCTGCCGTTATTACTTGACATACCAGTTGATAAAATAAACAATTTTATAATACTATGTGTCTTTTCCTACCTGAATGCTGGGTGAATATATTAATTGCTGGGTCCGGCACGTTAACGGCAGCAACCCTGCCTGGTGCCGTTCCGGTACTGCTGACTTCCCGGGGTCTCCTCCCTGCACTTCCCCTGTTCCCCTTGCCCGGGTGTTGTTGCGGTGGTGGCGGTTGGAGTCCTGTTGAAGCCCCCTCACCGACGCGGCCTACCTGTTGTCCCATCCCCGCAGTTCGGTGTAAAGAAGTTCGGGACGAAGCTAGCCAATCCTGCACACTCCTGGTTCACATCCCCCAACTGTGGAGCGGCCTGTTCCGAATAGTCTTCCTCGACACCCTTTTATCCACCCGACGTCCTAGCTAGCTAGCTTATCTCGCTAACGTTAGCTCGATAGCTAGTATCGGTGAAACCCACCCACCTTGTCACAAACAATAAAGCAAAAGTCACTGAAACTCTCTACCAACGGTCCGTGGGATCTCGAGGCAGGAATGTTCAGTCCCCCACGTCCGAGTTTCTGCGAAATATGGACCCTTCAGGGTTGTTTCGCCGTGCTCCAGGCACTGCGCGCCCCTTCTGCAGCCGCCATCTTTACCGCAGAATAGAGTTTACTATTTAGGAAGAGGATTTCACCACACTCCCCAGGTCACATTGATCCATTACAAGTCCCAAACGTTACAAGGACCTCAGAGCCACTAGATGACGGACAGCCCGAGGCCCAACCAATGATTATATACATCATTGATCCTCCACCTTATTGGAGAATGAGATTCCCTGGACCAACTATTACCATGGCACCCAGCATGATTGCATTGTTCATAACTTGTATGTGTGAAATAAGACCTCTGGAAAAACGAAATGTATATTGTTCAACGTTTAACATAAATTATTGAAATATTGTCATAACATTGATATACTGTTATTTGTGTTATAGCTATTTATCCCATAAAAAAACACATTTAAAAAGACAGCCTATGGCTATTTTCTTTTGGCAGCGACAGACAATACTGTGTTTATGCCATCACCCCTGACATGACACAGTTTATGCTTCACAGTTTATGCTTCATAAACTTTTGAAATGAAAAATACAGAAGTCACAATTCTAACCCAGGATTTTGTGACAAAGACCAAAAATAGACTCTTTCTCAAAGATTCATAGCTTAGTTTTGAAGCGGGCACCACCTGACAAACAATACCTAATGCACTGTAATGGTAATAACATCAAGCATATCTCAGAACACCCATTTTCACAGAAATGTTTTAAACACCATAACTCCATAAATTGATCTCAAGAAAAATAGAGGAATGTCAATCTCTGTAAAAAAAATATATAGAGATATCTGAACAAAAGTTTCACTCTGGAGTAAAACAAAAAGTAATGTTCTAAATGATCAGAAGACATCACGAGCGAGCTCAAAGGTTGTCTCAAATAAATTTGAAAAAGACTGAAATAGTAAAACAAATAGTAATTTGTAGTAAACAGCACAGAAATGTCCCCCATTTGAAATTACAGCCAGGCTGAAGTAGCCTTGCAATAAAATCTCTCAATAGGATACATATCAATGTACATTTTTCTCAGATAACACACAATTGTAAGCGGTTCAGTTTCGATAATTACTTATCTACTGAGTAAAATGGAAAATTATGGATCATTTGGGATTATCAATTGACAATGTATTGTCAGTGTGGGAATTTTGACATTTTACATTTCAGCGCCATCTGCTGGATGAGATTACAAATGTAAATCTCCAAAATCTTAAATGCCCGAGAGAAAAATAAACATTTGATTCGTAGTGTTCGTACCCCGTGACTTTTTCCATTTTTTTTTACGTTACAGCCTTATTCTAAAATTAACGAAATAATTCAATTTCGTCATCAATCTGCACACAATACCCCATAATGACAAAGCAAAACCGTTTTTTTATACATTTTTGCAAAAGTATTAAAAATAAAAACAGAAATACCTTATTTACATAAGTATTCAGATCCTTTGCTATGAGACTCGAAATTGAGCTCAGGTGCATACTGTTTCCAATGATCACTCGTGAAATGTTTCTTCAACTTGATTGGAGTCCACCTGTGGTAAATTCAATTGATTGGATATGTAATTTTTTATATTTTTGGGATATGATTTGGAAAGGCACACACCTATCTATATAAGGTCCCACAGTTGACAGTGCCTGTCAAAGCAAAAACCAAGCCATGAGGTCGAAGGAATTGTCCGTGTAGCTCCGGGACGTGATTGTGGTGAGGCACAGATCTGGGGAAGGGTACCAAAAAATATCTGAGCATTGAAGGTCTCCAAGAACACAACAGCTCCATCATTCTAAAATGGAAGAAGTTTGGAACCACGAAGACTCTTCCTGGAGCTGACTGCCCGGCCAAACTGAGCAATCAGGGGGAAAAGGCCTTGGTCAGGGAGGTGACCAAGAACCCGATGTTCACTCTGACAGAGCTTCAGAGTTCCTCTGTGGAAATGGGAGAACCTTCCAGAATGACAGCAATCTCTGCAGCATTCCACCAATCAGGCCTTTACGGTAGATTTTAACATCCAGCTGCAACAACAGTTTCCACCAATTCAAGCTCAGGTGTGGAATGAATTACTGATTTGTATAGAATCACTTTCAATTTTGCTTTTGAATAAATATGCATTCTTTATTAGCATTAAATTAATCTGATCATGTGCATAAGGCTTCACATCTGACAAAACATTCATTCATGCCTGCAGCCAGAAATGTCTTCTTTGACATCTGTCAGGTGGTGGTGGAGTGGGGAAAGAATCCTAAGAATCGGCGTGGAGAAAATTAGATCAATTTCAGTTTATCAAAGTTGGTCAACTGGTTTACTTGTTTACGGTTAGAGTTACAAAACAATGGGAGGGATATTTCCTAAATATTATAAAAACAGAGTAACATTAATGCAAAGTGCAACAATAACGCAACACTCACCCTTAGGAATTCACAATATACATAGTAATACAGCCAGTCATTAACCACCACGTTCCAGGTGTGGTAGTAATTGTCAAAGGGTGTCGAGTTCCACCAATCCTGTGAAGCAAAATCTGTATAAAAAAGAACAGTAAAGAAGATGGCCAGCTAAACTATATAAAGTATCCAAATTCAGATAATTCTGTCCGTCCATGTCTGCTGATGTGTCATTGAGGCAGTGTAGTGAGCACTGGCACTAGTGTCCTGCAGATCTGGTCAGTGATGGAGTAAATGAGTAATATGATCGAGTAAAGGTGTCTGCCAGTGTACCTTGTACAACATCTGGACAGCAAACCGTAACATACCAGCAAATGCGTTGAGCCAGCAGTGCAGGAAGGCTTAGAAGAGAACCAGAACTTATAGAGAAAGGAAAACGACTTGTGATTTCCTTCCTTCAATTCCTTAAACTATTGCTCTAGCAATATGGAGGTAGTTTTTTTTTGTAACAGTATTTTTATTGGAATTTCACAATTTTCACCCATATTAAGAGACACAACAACAGAGACAGCACACAGAACAAAAACAAGAAAAAGAGCACCCACTTACACATATCTACGTGCATATATATACACATACATACACACATACATATACACCCACTTACACATATCTACGTGCATATATATACACATACATACACACATACATATACACCCACTTACACATATCTACGTGCATATATACACATACATACACACATACATATACACCCACTTACACATATCTACGTGCATATATATACACATACATACACACATACATATACACCCACTTACACATATCTACGTGCATATATATACACATACATACACACATACATATACACCCACTTACACATATCTACGTGCATATATATACACATACATACATACATACATATACACCCACTTACACATATCTACGTGCATATATATACACATACATACATACATACATATACACATACATACGCATATCTACGTGCATATATATACACATACATACATACATATACACACACATACGCGCACGCACACACACACATACACACCCATACATACGTACACCATTTTCCTCTTCCCGCTCGGTGCTTCTCTCACCCCATCACCATCAGAGTCTCTCAATACATACATTTTAAACAAACTTACGAACAGAAATTAAACAAAAAAGCTCAGTTTAAACCAAGAGGTTAGGTTCCACACATGGAACGTACAGTGTAGTTCTGAAATACATAGATCCCCGCCAATTCTAAGAGAATCCTTGCAGCATAATAGCTGATACCTCAGGTTCTAGGTAATTTAGATAAGGTTCCCATACTTTGCAGAACTGGTCTGTTTTAGAATGCAATGTACATGTCAGATATTCCAGAGGCACCCATTCAAATAGTATCTTATGCCAATCTTTAATAGAAGGAACCTTATCACTAATCCACTCTAAAAGGATGTTTTTCCTCGCTGCGAAGGTAAGGATGTTGTAAAGCCTCCTTTTACCGACAGAAGTAACATGCCTACTAGGGAGACCCAACAGTAAAGAAACTGGGTCCAATTCTAGATCAACCCCTAGGATCTTTTCAATTTCTTGCAGAACACCAGATCAGTATCTTTGTATTTTGGTACATGACCATAAACAATGTGTTAGGGTGCCTGTATCAGTTTTGCATTTAAGTCACTGAGGGGAAGGGGAAGAGGAAGCGGGGCTAAAAGCATTTCTGCGATTTGGGGATATATGCAATCTGTGTATTATTCTTAATTGGATTGCTCTAGTACGGTTACATATAGATATTGTTTTTGCATATCTCCAAATGTCCTCCCACATCTCTTCGTCAATAGTAACAGACAATTCATTCTCCCACACTTGTTTCACCCTCTGTGTGTTGACAGCAGAAAAGGACCTTAAAGTATCATAAAACAGACTTACAGACATTTTCCTTTGTGGGAAAAAAAGCATTCTTTCAATGACAGACACATCAGGGTTACCAATTAAGGTGGTGCTCTTCAGAATATAATGTCTTACTTGTAGGAAGCGGAAAAAGTCCTGCTTTGGGAGTCGATATTTCTCGACCATCTGCTCAAATGACAACAAAATCTTATCAGCAAATAAGTCATTTAGCCTGCGAATGCCCTTATTAAGCCATAAGTTAAAGCCAGCATCCAGCAATCCTGGACTGAAATCTGGGTTGTTAAGAATTGGGGTAAGAGCAGAGGTTAGTTTGGACCTTTCCAGGAAGCGTTGAACTGACCTTCATACTTTGAGTGTGTTAAGTGTAACAGGATTATTGCAGTGATCTTCTACAGACTTGAAACTTCTGAAAAATAAAAGATCCTGTAAGGGGTATTTTGAAAGAGAAGTCTCAATGTCTAACCAAATAGAGGAGTCATAATTTGTGATCCAGTCAGAAATATAACAAAGTTGGGCACACCATTGATAGAACCTGATATTGGGCAGGTCCAAGCCGCCCATAGAACTTGGCAGCTGCAATATTGCCATCTTAAGTCTTGGCTTGCGTTTACTCCATATAAAGGAACTTAGCCATCCATTTACATCCTTTATTACCTTATTGGAGAGTAATACTGGGATAATTTGGATTGGGTAAAGTAGTCTAGGTAAAGTGTTCATTTTCAAGAGGGATATTCTACCCAACCAAGAAATCGGGGGAGAGTTCCAGCGCTCCAGATCCTGTCTTATTGTATCAAACAAGGGAACAAAATTGGCTTTGTACATTACCTTATCCAACCTATTAGTTCCACCACCCACACATGCAATGACATCTCCTGGTTTCAATGATGTTTCTAGAGACAATATCTCTCTCTTCATCACTCAATACCTAGGTTTACCTCCACTGTATTCACATCCTACCATACCTTTGTCTGTATATTATACCTTGATGCTATTTTATCGCCCCCAGAAACCTCCTTCTAGACGACCAATTCTTATTGCTTTTAGCCGCACCCTTATTCTACTCCTCCTATGTTCCTCTGGCGATGTAGAGGTGAATCCAGGCCCTGCAGTGCCTAGCTCCACTCCTATTCCCCAGGCGCTCTCTTTTGACGACTTCTGTAACCGTAATAGCCTTGGTTTCATGCATGTTAACATTAGAAGCCTCCTCCCTAAGTTTGTTCTATTCACTGCTTTAGCACACTCTGCCAACCCGGATGTTCTAGCTGTGTCTGAATCCTGGCTTAGGAAGACCACCAACAATTCAGAAATTTTATTTCCAAACTACAACATTTTCAGACAAGATAGAACTGCCAAAGGGGGCGGTGTTGCAATCTACTGCAAAGATAGCCTGCAGAGTTCTGTCCTACTATCAAGGTCTGTACCCAAACAATTTGAACTTCTACTTTTAAAAATCCACCTCTCTAAAAACAAGTCTCTCACCGTTGCCGCCTGCTATAGACCACCCTCTGCCCCCAGCTGTGCTCTGGACACCATATTTGAACTGATTGCCCCCCATCTATCTTCAGAGCTCGTGCTGCTAGGCGACCTAAACTGGAACATGCTTAACACCCCAGCCATCCTACAATCTAAACTTGATGCCCTCAATCTCACACAAATGATCAATGAACCTACCAGGTACCTCCCCAAAGCCTTAAACACAGGCACCCTCATAGATATCATCCTAACCAACTTCCCCTCTAAATACACCTCTGCTGTCTTCAACCAAGATCTCAGCGATCACTGTGTCTTGTGTTCTCCCCCATTCTGTTCCCTCTTTTTACGCAAAATGGAGATCAAGATGGCGGACGGAAGACAGGGTGGTGCGGCAGGTGCCGCTTCTCATTCGAATGCTGTAATTTTATCTAAACCATCAGGTGTACGCCGATCCCAGCTAAGTAACTCATGCAAAGAGTTAAAGCGCAATTATGTGTTTTATCTCCAGTACTCTGCCATGATTGTCAGTTATGTAGCTGCTCTACTGATAATCTCAGTGCGTCCTTTCTGGGATGACACAATCAGTCTACTACCGGAGAATAATGTTCTGAATAATGGCCAAGTCTACCTCGCTCCTTATTCTACTGAACCGCTTAGGCGTAACAAACACAAGTCCAACATTTATCGGAAACTGTTAAACTACCTGTTCACTACCCTCCTGCTCTCCGGGGATGTACAACTCAATCCTGGGCCCAATATCACGAGCCAGTGATACTCACCGGAGTGGAGAGCGGTGTCCACTGGTCGTCGCCGCTGTGGAGGTGGGTGAGTGCTATGGTCCTATGGTTTCTCTCGACTCACCCGGCTCCAGGATAGATTTTGACTCTTCAAACATACCAGAGTCGCTATATGTGATCCCTGACTCTGCTTCTGGTACGCAAGCTATTTTAATTAGTTCCCCGCATCCAGTGCAGGCGAGAGGGATTGTTAATTGCGCTACCGAACTGCCCCTAATCAAAACGGCCTAAACCCAGCCGTCAGAAAACACCGAAAATTTAACTTTTTTCAATGTGTCAATCACTCTCGAGTCATCTGGGACCCACGAGCTAAACCCAAGGGACCACTAGGGGGGCACTTGAACATTCGTAGTGTCATTCCAAAAAGTGATCAAATTCAACATCTACTCACAGACTCCAACCTTGACTTTCTCTGCCTCTCAGAGACATGGCTCCATAAACACTCTCCATATGCTGCTTTGATTGTGCCTGGCTACAATGTTTTCAGGAGAGACGGGATTGAAGGAAGAGGAGGGGGTGTGATGATTTACATTAAAGAACATATCCGATGTAAACAAATTGAGTGGTCATGTGATAATGAACTAGAATGTATCGGCCTGAACGTTACACTGTCTCACCAAATGTCTTTTACCCTCATTGGAATGTATAGGCCACCTTCCACCAAAAGTGTGTTATTTGATCAGTTTAATACCATGCTTAGTGAATGTGATTTTGGGAAAGAGGTCATCTTAATGGGAGATTTTAACATTAATTATGAAGACAAGTGTTGTAGGAAAACCCTCAAACGGATCACTAATACCTTTGACCTTACACAGCTAGTTAAAGGGCCAACCAGGGTGACTCGTTGCTCTAAAACACAGATTGATTTGGTGTTCAGTAATAAACCAGAGAGAGTGACTAAATCATTCAATATGGTTACTGGGCTGTCTGATCATAATCTGACACTTATAGAGGTTTAACCTCTCTACTGTTAGAAAGCCGGATGAACTCAGAATACCTAAGAGTGAATTAAACTATTTTGAAAAAGCAATTAAGGGAATAAACTGGAATGATCTCTTGTCCTATACAGACGTGGAAGCTGATAGTCAGGTTTTTCTATCCACAATCCAGACTACAATAAATGGCTTCCTAAAGAAAATCTAATCCAAACCTGGCCAAAAGAGCACTCTTCCTTGGCTAAATGGAGAAATCTGGAAATTGATGAAAGAACGAGATTATGCTCTAAAAATAGCCCTAAAATCTAAATTAGAGCATGACAGACGTAGGTTTACCATGTTGAGAAATAAGGTGATGAAATAAATCAGACAGGCCAAGGCAAACTTTTTTATTAACATAATTGGTGAAGCAAAGGGAAATTCTAAATTGATATGGGAGAATCTAAAAAAGTTAACAGGGAAAGACCATAGTAACGCTGCAAAAAGACTAGAAATCATGGTGAATAACAATCTAACACAGGATGCAGTCGAAATAGCAATAGCCTTCAATTCCTACTTTATTGACTCTGTCAGGGTACTGACACAGAACCCCTCCACTGGTTTCTTGGGCTCAGTGCTAGTGAATGACACTCAACCTGTCTTCATCATAAGGGAGGTTTCTGAGTCAAAGGTGAACAAGGTGATTAGCTCACTAAAGAACTCTAAAGCCAAAGATGTGTTTGGGATGGACTCTACCTTTCTTAAAAACTACAAAGAGTCACTCATTGGCCCCATTACTAAGGTCACCAACACATCTATTGGTCTCGGTGTGTTTCCAAGGGTATGGAAGTTGGCCATAATAACGGCCATCTTTAAATCAGGCAACCCTGCTAACGTGAGTAACTACAGGCCCATTAGTATACTACCTGTGGTGTCAAAGGTTGTTGAAAAGTGTGTAGCAGAACAACTGATTGCCCACCTCAACAACAGCCCCTTCACATTACACTCCATGCAGTTTGGCTTCAGAGCGAAACACTCCACAGAAACGGCCAACTGCTTTCTTCTGGAAAATGTGAAGTCCAAGATGGACAAAGGGGGTGCTGTTGGGGCTGTGTTTCTGGACCTAAGGAAAGCTTTTGATACTGTTAACCATGAGATTCTCATCACAAAATTGTCCAAGTTCAACTTTTCCCCTGATGCCTTGAGATGGATGAAATCATACCTTGAAGGCAGAACTCAGTGTGTCAGAGTGAGCAATGGGCTGTCGCCCACTCGTAGCTATGATGTGGGCGTGCCCCAAGGGTCAATACTGGGGCCCCTCCTGTTCAGCCTGTACATTAATGATCTGCCTTCTGTCTGTACTGGGTCTGAAGTTCAAATGTATGCAGATGATACAGTGATATATGTGCATGCAAAGAGCAAACAACAAGCTGCACAAGAACTCACTACTGTAATGGTCCAGGTTACAAAGTGGCTCAGTGACTCGTGGTTGCATCTCAATGTGAAAAAAACTGTTTGCATGTTCTTCACAAAGAGGGCAACAGATGCTACTGAGCCAGATGTCTATGTGTCAGGGGAGAAGCTCCAGGTGGTATCCGATTTTAAGTACCTTGGCATCATACTTGATTCCAACCTCTCTTTTAAAAAGCACGTGAAAAAGGTAATTCAAATAACCAAATTCAACCTAGCTAATTTCCGATTTATACAAAATTGTTTGACTACAGAGGTAGCAAAACTGTACTTCAAATCTATGATACTCCCCCACTTAACATACTGCTTGACTAGTTGGGCCCAAGCTTGCTGTACAACATTAAAACCTATTCAGTCTGTCTACAAACAGGCTCTCAAAGTGCTTGATAGGAAGCCCAATAGCCATCATCATTGTCACATAACCTGCCCAGGGACTGCGGTTGAAAATTAGCCGGCTGGCTAAAACCGGCACTTTTACTGAAACGTTGATTAATGTGCACTGTCCCTGTAAAAATAAAAAATAAACTAAATAAACTAAACTGCCTCATTGCCTGCATCCGTAATGGGTCAGCGGTCAAACGACCTCCACTCATCACTGTAAAACGCTCCCTGAAACACTTCAGCGAGCAGGCCTTTCTAATCGACCTGGCCGGGGTATCCTGGAAGGATATTGATCTCATCCTGTCAGTAGAGGATGCCCGGATATTTTTTTTAAATGCCTTCCTAACCATCTTAAATAAACATGCCCCATTCAAGAAATGTATAACCAGGAACAGATATAGCCCCTGGTTCTCCCCAGACCTGACTGCCCTTAACCAACACAAAAACATCCTATGGCGTTCTGCATTAGCATCGAACAGCCCCCGTGATATGCAGCTGTTCAGGGAAGCTAGAAACCATTATACACAGGCAGTTAGAAAAGCCAAGGCTAGCTTTTTCAAGCAGAAATTTGCTTCCTGCAACACTAACTCAAAAAAGTTCTGGGACACTGTAAAGTCCATGGAGAATAAGAACACCTCCTCCCAGCTGCCCACTGCACTGAAGATAGGAAACACTGTCACCACTGATAAATCCACCATAATTGAGAATTTCAATAAGCAATTTTCTACAGCTGGCCATGCTTTCCACCTGGCTACTTCTACCCCGGTCAACAGCACTGCACCCCCAACAGCAACTCGCCCAAGCCTTCCCCATTTCTCCTTCTCCCAAATCCATTCAGCTGATGTTCTGAAAGAGCTGCAAAATCTGGACCCCTACAAATCAGCCGGGCTAGACAATCTGGACCCTTTCTTTCTAAAATTATCTGCCGAAATTGTGCCACCCCTATTACTAGCCTGTTCAACCTCTCTTTCGTGTCGTCTGAGATTCCCAAAGATTGGAAAGCAGCTGCGGTCATCCCCCTCTTCAAAGGGGGGGACACTCTTGACCCAAACTGCTACAGACCTATATCTATCCTACCATGCCTTTCTAAGGTCTTCGAAAGCCAAGTCAACAAACAGATTACCGACCATTTCGAATCTCACCATACCTTCTCTGCTATGCAATCTGGTTTCAGAGCTGGTCATGGGTGCACCTCAGCCATACTCAAGGTCCTAAACGATATCTTAACCGCCATCGATAAGAAACATTACTGTGCAGCCGTATTCATTGATCTGGCCAAGGCTTTCGACTCTGTCAATCACCACAACCTCATCGGCAGACTCGACAGCCTTGGTTTCTCAAATGATTGCCTCGCCTGGTTCACCAACTACTTCTCTGATAGAGTTCAGTGTGTCAAATCGGAGGGTCTGCTGTCCGGACCTCTGGCAGTCTCTATGGGGGTGACACAGGGTTCAATTCTTGGACCGACTCTCTTCTCTGGATACATCAATGAGGTTGCTCTTGCTGCTGGTGAGTCTCTGATCCACCTCTACGCAGACGACACCATTCTGTATACTTCCGGCCCTTCTTTGGACACTGTGTTAACAACCCTCCAGGCAAGCTTCAATGCCATACAACTCTCCTTCCGTGGCCTCCAATTGCTCTTAAATACAAGTAAAACTAAATGCATGCTCTTCAACCGATCGCTACCTGCACCTACCTGCCTGTCCAACATCACTACTCTAGACGGCTCTGACTTAGAATACGTGGACAACTACAAATACTTAGGTGTCTGGTTAGACTGTAAACTCTCCTTCCAGACCCATATCAAACATCTCCAATCGAAAGTTAAATCTAGAATTGGCTTCCTATTTCGCAACAAAGCATCCTTCACTCATGCTGCCAAACATGCCCTTGTAAAACTGACCATCCTACCAATCCTCGACTTTGGCGATGTCATTTACAAAATAGCCTCCAATACCCTACTCAACAAATTGGATGCAGTCTATCACAGTGCAATCCGTTTTGTCACCAAAGCCCCATATACTACCCACCATTGCGACCTGTACGCTCTCGTTGGCTGGCCCTCGCTTCATACTCGTCGCCAAACCCACTGGCTCCATGTCATCTACAAGACCCTGCTAGGTAAAGTCCCCCCTTATCTCAGCTCGCTGGTCACCATAGCATCTCCCACCTGTAGCACACGCTCCAGCAGGTATATCTCTCTAGTCACCCCCAAAACCAATTCTTTCTTTGGGCGCCTCTCCTTCCAGTTCTCTGCTGCCAATGACTGGAACAAACTACAAAAATCTCTGAAACTGGAAACACTTATCTCCCTCACTAGCTTTAAGCACCAACTGTCAGAGCAGCTCACAGATTACTGCACCTGTACATAGCCCACCTATAATTTAGCCCAAACAACTACCTCTTTCCCAACTGTATTTAATTAATTAATTAATTTTGCTCCTTTGCACCCCATTATTTTTATTTCTACTTTGCACATTCTTCCATTGCAAAACTACCATTCCAGTGTTTTACTTGCTATATTGTATTTACTTTGCCACCATGGCCTTTTTTGCCTTTACCTCCCTTCTCACCTCATTTGCTCACATTGTATATAGACTTGTTTATACTGTATTATTGACTGTATGTTTGTTTTACTCCATGTGTAACTCTGTGTCGTTGTATCTGTCGAACTGCTTTGCTTTATCTTGGCCAGGTCGCAATTGTAAATGAGAACTTGTTCTCAACTTGCCTACCTGGTTAAATAAAGGTAAAATAAAAAAAGAATTAGCTGGAATTTAGGAGTTACAAATATACCCAGATACATGAAACCTGAGGGAGACCATTTAAAAGGGAAGGGGGAGAAGTATTAGGTACAGAGTGTAGGCTACCAAGTGGCATAGCCTCTGACTTAGTAAGGTTAATCTTGTAGCCTGAGAATTCGCTGAATAATTCAATAATATTAATAAGAGATGTAATTGAAGTCTCAGGACTAGAGATGAATATCAGGACATCATCAGCATACAAGCTTATTTTATGGTGAACATCACCAATGAGCAGCCCCTGTATAGCAGGCGTTACCCTGATGGCCTCGGCCAGTGATTCCATAACGAGTGCAAAGAGGAGGGGGGATAAAGGACAGCCCTGTCTGGTACCTCTGTGTATAGAGAAGCTATATGACCTTAGCCCATTAGTAAGGACAGCAGCCTGAGGATCATCATATAAAACTTTCACCCATTTTATAAAGTTGTCCCCCAGACCAAATTTATTTAGAGCAAATAATAGGTAAGACCACTCCACATGATCAAATGCTTTCTCAGCATCTAGGGAGAGCACAAGACCATCCACAGCACTTTGTTGGTAGGCTTGAATTACATTAAGAAGCCGCCTGACTTTGTTGCATGACTTACGGCCCCTAATGAAGCCAGTTTGGTCTCCTTAGTGGCAGTGAGTCCTCTAATCTTGTGGCTAGAATTTTAGAAAGCAATTTTCTATCCACATTCAGAAGGGAAATTGGTCTGTACGAGGAACAAGACTCTGGATATTTTCCCTTTTTGAGAATAAGTGAAATGTTGGCTTCTCTCAGCGTTTGAGGGAGTTGGTCATTTGAAAATGAGTGGTTAAACATATCACGCAATGGCTCAAGGATCAGGCCATGGAACTCTTTATAGAACTCCCTACAAAACCCGTCTGGTCCTGGGGCCTGACCATTTTGCAGATTCTTAATTGCGAACATTATCTCTTCCTTGGTAATAGGGGCATTAAGGAGGGACCTCTGCTCTTCGGAGATAGTAGGGAGCTCAATCTTACAAAATAAGTTCTCCATTAATTTGGGTGCATCCTTTGGCAGTTCTGAGGCATAAAGGTTTGTATAAAATTTCTTAAATGAGTCACTTATCAATTTATTTTCATATAAATGATTACCATCAGAATCAGTAATAGTAGCAATTGACTGAGAGTCAGCCCTCTTTTTAGCTAGGTATGCCAAGTACTTTCCTGGCTTATCGCCATGTTCATATAGCTTTTGCCTGACAAATCTCATTTTCTTTTCAGCGTCCTGTGTTAGGAGAGAGTCTAACGTTGATCTAATGACTGATATTTCCTTTAATAGGGCAGGAGTGGGCGTTTTAATGTAGTCCTTCTCTTTAGTTCCTAATTCACCCTCTAACATTTTTTGCTTTTCCTGCTTTTTCCGTCTCTTAATAGCTGTGTATGACATAATCAGACCCCTGGCATACACTTTACAGGTCTCCCAAAGGAGCGAGGGGTTATCTGTTGATTGAGAGTTAATAGAGAAAAATGCTTTAAACTCTGTAATAAAATATGATGTGAATGTATGGTCTTTAAGAATGGTTGTGTTCAACCTCCAGTGTCTTGACCGATTGAATGCCCCATTGAGTTTTATGTCCAGGATCACCTCAGCATGATCAGATATGACTATGCTTCCTATCCTAGCGGATAAAACAGACTGCAAAGACGTCCTGGGCATAAAAAAAAATCTATTCTAGTCTGACATCCATGAGGTGCAGAGAAAAAAGTGAACTCTGTTGGAGGAATTAAAAGCTCTCCAGACATCCGCATACCCCAGATCATCACAAATAACTTTAAGTGACTTAGCTTGAGGAGAGAGTGAAGGTATACCGCTGGGAAACTTATCAATAAGGGGGTTCAACAAGCAGTTAAAATCTCCTCCAACCACTGCAGTGTCCGAGTTTAATTCTGAAAAGTCTAGAAATGCCTTAGTGAGGAAATCAGGGGGGAAGTAAATATTCATTATGGAAATGTTCTGCCCTTGTAAAGTACCATTATTTATAACAAAGCGACCAAATTTATCTTTCACACAATTCAAGACTTTAAGTGGTAAGTTCTTTTTCACCAGAATTGCTACACCTCTACTTCTGGATGTAAATGATGAGAAAAACACTTGACCAAACCCCCCTTGTTGTAATTTCAGGTGCTCCTTATCATCCAAATGAGTTTCTTGCAACAGGGCAATATCAATATTTTCTTTTTTCAAAAAAGACAGTACTTTCTTCCTTTTAATGGGGTTATGGCTCCCTCTAATGTTCCATGTACATACACGCAGTCTGTTATCTGCCATTGTATCTTGACCATTCAATATCCAGACTGGATCCTACTGATTCGGTGTGCGAGTTCATTAGAACGTGCGTTGAAGATGTCGTTCCCATAGCAACGATTAAAACATTCCCCAACCAGAAACCGTGGATTGATGGCAGCATTCGTGTGGAACTGAAGGCGCGAACCACTGCTTTTAATCAGGGCAAGGTGTCTGGTAACATGACTGAATACAAACAGTGCAGCTATTCCCTCCGCAAGGCTATCAAACAAGCTAAGCGCCAGTACAGAGACAAAGTAGAATCTCAATTCAACGGCTCAGACACAAGAGGCATGTGGCAGGGTCTACAGTCAATCACGGACTACAGGAAGAAACCCAGCCCAGTCACGGACCAGGATGTCTTGCTCCCAGGCAGACTAAACAACTTTTTTGCCCGCTTTGAGGACAATACAGTGCCACTGACACGGCCTGCAACGAAAACATGCGGTCTCTCCTTCACTGCAGCCGAAGTGAGTAAGACATTTAAACGTGTTAACCCTCGCAAGGCTGCAGGCCCAGACGGCATCCCCAGCCGCGCCCTCAGAGCATGCGCAGACCAGCTGGCCGGTGTGTTTACGGACATATTCAACCAATCCCTATACCAGTCTGCTGTTCCCACATGCTTCAAGAGGGCCACCATTGTTCCTGTTCCCAAGAAAGCTAAGGTAACTGAGCTAAACGACTACTGCCCCGTAGCACTCACATCTGTCATCATGAAGTGCTTTGAGAGACTAGTCAAGGACCATATCACCTCCACCCTACCTGACACCCTTGACCCACTCCAATTTGCTTACCGCCCAAATAGGTCCACAGACGATGCAATCTCAACCACACTGCACACTGCCCTAACCCATCTGGACAAGAGGAATACCTATGTGAGAATGCTGTTCATCGACTACAGCTCGGCATTCAACACCATAGTACCCTCCAAGCTCGTCATCAAGCTCGAGACCCTGGCTCTCGACCCCGCCCTGTGCAACTGGGTACTGGACTTCCTGACGGGCCGCCCCCAGGTGGTGAGGGTAGGCAACAACATCTCCTCCCCGCTGATCCTCAACACTGGGGCCCCACAAGGGTGCGTTCTGAGCCCTCTCCTGTACTCCCTGTTCACCCACGACTGCGTGGCCACGCACGCCTCCAACTCAATCATCAAGTTTGCGGACGACACAACAGTGGTAGGCTTGATTACCAACAACGACGAGACGGCCTACAGGGAGGAGGTGAGGGCCCTCGGAGTGTGGTGTCAGGAAAATAACCTCACACTCAACGTCAACAAAACTAAGGAGATGATTGTGGACTTCAGGAAACAGCAGAGGGAACACCCCCCCATCCACATCGATGGAACAGTAGTGGAGAGGGTAGCAAGTTTTAAGTTCCTCGGCATACACATCACAGACAAACTGAATTGGTCCACTCACACAGACAGCATCGTGAAGAAGGCGCAGCAGCGCCTCTTCAACCTCAGGAGGCTGAAGAAATTCGGCTTGTCACCAAAAGCACTCACAAACTTCTACAGATGCACAATCGAGAGCATCCTGGCGGGCTGTATCACCGCCTGGTATGGCAACTGCACCGCCCTCAACCGTAAGGCTCTCCAGAGGGTAGTGAGGTCTGCACAACGCATCACCGGGGGCAAACTACCTGCCCTCCAGGACACCTACACCACCCGATGCTACAGGAAGGCCATAAAGATCATCAAGGACATCAACCACCCGAGCCACTGCCTGTTCACCCCGCTGTCATCCAGAAGGCGAGGTCAGTACAGGTGCATCAAAGCTGGGACCGAGAGACTGAAAAACAGCTTCTATCTCAAGGCCATCAGACTGTTAAACAGCCACCACTAACATTGAGTGGCTACTGCCAACACACTGTCAATGCCACTGACTCTACTCCAGCCACTTTAATCATGGGAATTGATGGGAAATGATGTAAATATATCACTAGCCACTTTAAACAATGCTACCTTATATAATGTTACTTACCCTACATTATTCATCTCATATGCATACGTAGATACTGTACTCTATATCATCGACTGCATCCTTATGTAATACATGTATCACTAGCCACTTTAACTATGCCACTTGGTTTACATACTCATCTCATATGTATATACTGTACTCGATATCATCTACTGTATCTTGCCTATGCTGCTCTGTACCATCACTCATTCATATATCCTTATGTACATATTCTTTATCCCCTTACACTGTGTATAAGACAGTAGTTTTTTTTGGAATTGTTAGTTAGATTACTTGTTCGTTATTACTGCATTGTCGGAACTAGAAGCACAAGCATTTCGCTACACTCGCATTAACATCTGCTAACCATGTGTATGTGACAAATACATTTGATTTTGATTTGATTTGATTTGTAAAAGTGGGGTGGTACCTTTTTCCCTGTGATGAACTCTCCACTATCTCACTGAGCATAAACAAAAAATATGAACCCTAAACTCGAACTATACTAAACCCAAAAATTAAACATGTAAAGATCCCAAAGGGGGTTTTAGGTGATCCGTTGACCATAATCTTCAATGTGGCTGGGTACAACAGTGCGTAGTCCATCTTCATTCTCCTGAGTCGAGCCTTCGCCTCATCAAACGCTTTGCGTCTTCGTACAACCGCTGTGGAATAATCATTGAAGAATGAGACCTTTGGACCTTTATGTTGACTACCATCAGAGCCGATGTTTCTAGCCGCATCCATGACGCGCTGCTTGTCGGTGAAGTTGTGGAACTTTATAACCACCGGCCGTGGGCGCTGATTGGGACCGGGTATCGGTGCTTGAGAACGATGGGCTCTGTCCAGCTTCACACGACCAGCCTTAGTGTCCATTTGTAGGTAGCCAGGGATCCATTCCTCAAAGAATTTTACTGAACGTGTCCCTTCAGAATTTTCCGGGAGTCCCACAACACGAATATTGCATCTGCGTCCTCGATTATCCAAGTCGTCAATGTGCTCCGCCATTTCGCGCACCTGTTTCTCAAGTGCTTTTATCTTAGCGTCCATAGATGTAGTTGAAGTTTCCACTGCAGCAATTCTTCCTTCCGCCTCAACAACACGTTTCACAACGCTCTGTATTTCAGCTGAATGGCCTGCTATTGCTTCCAAGACCGTTCTTATCTTAACATCGATCACTTTAGTAATGTTATCAGTCATCTTTTGAATCATCAGATCCATTGTGCCTGGATCCGCAATGGTGTTAGCTTCGCTAACGTTAGCTAGCTCCTCATGCACATCCACAGGGGTGGTGGTTTTGGTCGACTTCTTAGTAGTTCTATTGGGCATGTTGTCGGAGATTTTTGCGAAATAGTCGTCAAGACTCATTATATGGTAACTTATTTAGCCAATTCTACCACTTTTTCAAGCTAGGAGATTAATGTAAGAATATAAATTTACGAATGCCACGAGAGCTCGCTGAAACACCGTGTTCTCTCTACGGCGCCATTTTGTCCCCCAATATGGAGGTAGTTAATATAATTGTCCATTTGAATGACGCAGTACCCCAGGGGTTCCCAAACTTTGTCACCCAGGCCCCCCTTCCAGTATTGGGGAACAACATCCTTGACTCGGGTGGGAAAGTCTATGTTTTCTATTTCTTTGTTTTTGGAGGCAGCGAGAGCGGAATTGCGACGATACAAGGAGTTAGAACAACAACGGAAGCCCGAGAGGCAGCTCCCCCCAAATTTTTGGAGGGGAACATGGGGAGATTGGCGGAGTCAGGGTTTAGACCTGAGCTAACTCCCCGTGCTTACCGTGGGGAGCGTGTGACCGGTCAGGCACTGTGTTATGCAGTGATGCCCGGTGCGCTCTGTGCCAGCTCCCTGCAGTTGCCGTGCTAGAGGTTGCATTCAGCCAGGACGGATTGTGCCAGCTCAGCGCTCCTGGTCTCCGGTGCGTCTCTTCGTTCTAGGATATCCTGCGCCAACTCTATGCACGGTATCCCCAGTTCGCCAGCACAACCCAGTGCGGCCTGTACCAGCTCCCTGCGCTTGCCGTGCTACAGGGGTTATTCAGCCAGGACGCGTTGTTTCAGCTCTACGCTCCAGACCTCCAGTGCGCCTCCACGGCTCAGCATATCCTGAGCTGGCTCTACGCACTATGCCTCTAGTGCGCCTTCATAGCCCAGTGCATCCTGTGCCAGCTCTCCACACTCACCGAGCTAAAGTGCGTATCCAGCCAGGACGCGTTGTGGCAGGTCCACGTACCAGGCTTCCAGTACGTCTCCTCAGTCCGGTGAGACCTGTTCCGGCTCCATGTACGAAGCCTCCAGTGATGATCCATGGCACGAAGCCTACAGTGATGATCCATGGCACGAAGCCTACAGTGATGATCCACGGCCCGGAGCCTGCAGTGATGATCCATGGCACAAAGCCTGCACTGATGATCCATGGCACGAAGCCTCCAGTGACGATCCCCCAAAAAATGTGTTTTTCTTTCAAAAACAAGGACATTTCTAAGTGACCCCAAACTTTTGAACGGTAGTGTATTTCAACATTTTCTTTGGGGGGGAGGGGGCACCCCGCCTGCCGACCCCTGGCACACCCCACAGTTTAGAACCACTGCAATACACAATATAATGAAGATGCAGGAAGAGTGTCATACCGATGGGACAGGCTGGCTGTTTAATTTTTCTTTTTTTTACCTTTATTTTACTAGGCGTACGTTATCCTTGGCAGGATAGAGTTGAACACACAAAGGACCATGACACACATGTCATGTCGATCTCTGACATAGTAAGAGAGCAGATCAGGATGGAGGAGGGTGGAAGGAAAAAGGGGGCAGGGGGAGCAGTGAGAGGCTCAGTACCTGAGCTTACTTCTCTCCTTATCGGACAGAGGAGGGATGAAGACAGCAGGGACAGGAGCAGGCTCCAGTGAAATGAAAAGGATGGTTGTGAATTAAAAATAAGTCATGATTTAAATCCATATGATATTAGACACATTAAGTCAGATACTAAGGTAACCAACATTTTTATAGCTGGAGACAATGACCCTTCAAAAAAAAAACATGTTTTAATTGATGAACTCATGCCCAGAAAGACTGTGGCGATTGTTCTGTCTATTTATGTTTGCACAGTAACAGCTGACGAGGGTAGATGTCAGGTGACCTTTATACTAAACAAACAGCCCTCATTCTCTTACATTGTGTGCAAATAAGGGAGCTCTCAGGATTAGAGTTTTTGCTTTGATTTGTTGTGTACAGTACAGATAGAACATGTGTTCATTTCACCCATGACTATTAAGACGTGAATAAGACGAGTCATAGTTCAGCCAATTACACTGTTCAACAATACATAAAGCAAAACATGTTTTAAGTGGCTTTTTCTCTTCAGTCTGCACTTCTCGATTCACTGTGAACCTTTCATTTGGCCACTCAGTCACTTAGGTTGACTCCTACAACGTGGAAGAGAGATGCAGATGAGTATTGCCTTTTTACATCACTTTGTCTCACTCTGTTAGTTATATGCTCTTTTTATAATGCACAAATAACCAGATATGAAAACAGACAATCAAGGAAAAGCAGTTTGCCTGGGTTTAAAATGACAAGATTACAAGTCATATAGGCTTAAGGGAGATTTAGTCAGTCCAGTAGGGATTTGACAGTGCAGAGCCATGGCACAACACTGTTTTTTGAGTATAGTAGGCACATCCACACACAGTGACAGAACAAAGAGAACTTTGTTGAATCATTGGGACTCAATCAATGACAGGTGAGATGTGAGAACAGACAACATTGTTAGGAGGATGCGACATCAGCATCTAATCACTTGCTCAGAACCAATAGAACACATTCTCTGTTTTATAGCAATCCGACCTCTGTTTTCCTCTTCAGTTGGAGATTTTTGCTGATGTGTTGCTCCACCTCCATTTTCCCTGAAATAAATTGAGAAAATGTGATTAAAGCAAAGCAATAAATTATGGGTCAGACGTTCATATTCATTCAGTTCCAAAGTCTACCAGTGCCGGTGAGTAATATGAATCCCAAATTACTTCAGGACTAAGTTGCGAAGGAAATTGTGGGTTTAATATTTTTTTTGCATTGTTTATGAAAAAAAAACAGATCATATTTACATAAGTATTCAGACTCTTTACTTTGTTGAGCACCTTTGGCAGTGATTACAGCATCGAGTCTTATTGGGTATGATACTACAAGCTTGGCACACCTGTATTTGGGGAGTTTCTCCCATTCTTCTCCGCAGATCCTCTCAAGCTTTGTCAGGTTGGCTGGGGAGCGTTGCTGCATAGCTATTTTCAGGTCTCTCCAGAGATGTTCGATTGGGTTCAAGTCTGGGCTCTGGCTGGGCCACTCAAGTACATTCAGAGACCTGTCCCGAAAACACTCCTGCTTTGTGCTTAGGGTTGTTGTCCTGTTGGAAGGTGAACCTTCACCCCAGTCTGAGGTCCTGAGCACTCAGGAGCAGGTTTTCATCAAATATCTCTCTGTACTTTGCTCCATTCATCTTTCCCTCGATCCTGACTAGCCTCGCAGTCCCTGCCGCTGAAAAACATTCCCACAGCATGATGCTGCCACCACCATGCTTCACCGTAGGGATCATGCCAGGTTTCCTCCAGACGTGACGCTTGGCATTCAGGCCAAACAAATTAAATCTTGGTTTCATCAGACCAGAGATTCTTGTTTCTCATGGTCTGAGAGTCCTTTAGGTGCCTTTTGGCAAGCTCCAAGCGGGCTGTCATGAACCTTCTACTGAGGAGTGGCTTCCGTCTGACCACTCTACCATAAAGGCCTGGAATGCTGCAGAGATTGTTTTCCTTCAGTTTTCCTTCTGCAGAGATTGTTTTCCTTCTGGAAGGTTCTCCCATCTCTACAGAGGAACTCTGAATCTCTGTCAGTGACCATCGGGTTCTTGGTCACCACCCTGACCAAGGCCCTTCTCCCAACGATTGCTCAGTTTGGCAGGGCGGCCAGCTGTGGGAAGTCTTGGTGGTTCCAAACTTCTTCCATTTAAGAATTATGGAGGCCACTGTGTTCTTGGGGACCTTCAATGCTGCAGAAATGTTTTGGTACCCTTCCGCAGATCTGTGCCTCGCCACAATCCTGTTTTGGAGATCTACGCACAATTCCTTCGACCTCATGGCTTGGTTTTTGCTCTGACATTCACTGTCAACTTTATAAAGATACGTGTGTGCCTTTCCAAATCATGTCCAATCAATTGAATTTACCACAGGTGGACTCCAATCAAGTTGTAGAAACATCTCAAGGATGATCAATGGAAACAGGATGCACCTGGGCTCAATTTCAAGTCTCATAGCAAAGGGACTGAATACTTATGTAAATAAGGTATTTCTGTTTTTTTCTGCAAAAATTCTAAAAACCTGTTTTCACTTTGTCATTATGGGGTATTGTGTGTAGATTGATGATTATTTTTAGTTAATCCATTTTAGAATAAGATGTGGAAAAGGGGAGGGGTCTGAATACTTTCCAAATGCACTGTAGTGGATTGGAACCTAATTGAATCATTAATCATGAATAGTCAAAAGGCCTATTTGTTTCCCTCTCCAGACCAGTATAATGGCATCAAATGCTAAAGTGTGGTGAATTCAATTGGTCTACATGGTTAGAGCAACTTGGGAAATTACATTTTACGTTCTGTGACAAGCTGTCCATGTAAGAAACCTCAGAGTACACATGGACACAGTCCTTCATAGGCAAAATATAATCAACATTAGGTTAGAGCTTGTGAGAACATTGACAACAGTCCTTGTACACTATTTAAGTTGAATCATCTCAATTAGAATTTTATTGTGCAAGCATGGGCAATAACTGCTCAATTGTTGCTGCAGAAGAGAAGACAATTAGGCCTCTATTAAAACTTTTATTTTGCATGCATGTGCAAGTGCTGTAGTGGTAGGCTACAGAAATGTATTTGACTTTGTTACAGGCCAATAGGGCTCTGGTCAAAAGTAGTGCACTATAAAGTGAATGTGGTGCCATTAGGGACATAGTTTATGGGTCATTGTGGAGGTGATTATAAATTATATTCAGGAAACTATTTTTGAAATGAATGACAATATAAACCATGAGGATCTGTGTAATTCCAGCGTTGGATTAGGTTTACTCGCTGTGATATAATTACATTCTGTGTGGGATTAACTTCTGTTTTTATGCTTTTGGCTGGAGACTATAACAGTTATTGCTATACAGACAAAATATTAGATAATTTCTAATAGTGCCCTGGCATAGATAGGTCTAAAGCCATAGCTATATGGTCTAAAGGCATGCTAGCAGGAGAGGATGAGAAAATATTCTACACATAAGGATTAGTCCTCAATGCATGAATGTGTATAAACCTACTGCACATGCTCTGCATGAACAGCAGTTAGGAACAATTCTACCCAGCATGGGTTTATCTTGCAAATCACATTCTGTAATGAATACTGCTATTTCCTGCTACAACAGTTTTCCATCATCCTACAAAAACCATTCATATTATAATTCATTGCACTTACAGTTGAAGTCAGAAGTTTACATACACCTTAGTCAAATACATTTAAACTCAGTTTTTCACAATTCCTGACATTTAATCCTAGTAGAAATTCCCTGTCTTAGGTCAGTTAGGATCACCACTTTATTTTAAGAATGTGAAATGTCAGAATAATAGTAGAAAGCCATTTTGTCACAACTTTGGAAGTATGCTTGGGGCCATTGTCCATTTGTAAGACCCATTTGCGACCAAGCTTTAACTTCCTGACTGATGTCTTGAGATGTTACTTCAATATACCCACATCATTTTCAATCTTCATGATGCCATCTATTTTGTGAAGCACCCCAACATGATACTACCACCCCCGTGCTTCACGGTTGGGATGGTGCTTTTCGGATTGCAAGCCTCCCCCTTTTTCCTCCAAACATAACAATGGTCATTATGGCCAAAAGGTTCTATTTTTGTTTCATCAGACCAGAGGACATTTCTCCAAAAAGTACGATCTTTGTCCCCATGTGCAGTTGCAAACCGTAGTCTGGCTTTTTTTATGGCGTTTTTGGAGCAGTGGCTTCTTCCTTGCTGAGTGGCCTTTCAGGTTATGTTGATATAGAACTCGGTTTATTATGGATATAGATACTTTTGTACCTGTTTCCTCCAGTATCACAAGGTCCTTTTCTGTTATTCTGGGATTGATTTGCACTTTTCACACCAAAGCACGTTCATCTCTAGGAGTCAGAACACTTCTCCTTCCTGACCGGTATGACGGCTGTGTGGTCCCACGGTGTTTATACTTGTGTACTATTGGTTGTACAGATGAACGTGGTACCTTCAGGCGTTTGGAAATTGCTCCCAATGATGAACCAGACTTGTGGAGGTCTACAATTTTTTTCTGAGGTCTTGGCTGATTTCTTTTGATTTTCCCATGATGTCAAGCAAAGAGGCACTGAGTTTGAAGGTAGGCCTTGAATTACATCCACAGGTACACCTCCAATCTCAAATGATGTCAATTAGCGTATCAGAAGCTTCTAAAGCCATGACATCATTTTCTGGAATTTTCCAAGCTGTTTAAAGGCACAGTCAACTTAGTGTATGTAAACTTCTGACCCACTGGAATTGTGATGACACTGAATGATAAGTGAAATAATCTGTAAACAATTGTTGGAAAAATTACTTGTGTCATGCACAAAGTAGATGTCCTAACTGACTTGCCAAAACTATACTTTGTATAGTTAAGAAGAAATTTGTGGAGTGGTTGAAAAGCGAGTTGAAATGACTACAACCTCAGTGTATGAAAACTTCCGACTTCAACTGTATTTCGGTTCATTCCATTTGTGACAACAGGGTGTACTGCTGTTTATTGCATTATAGCTGTAAACCATAAAATGTGTGATAAAGAAAGTGATTGTAAAGTAAGCTGAAGTGACATATCAATGTACAACAAGTTTAGACCATCCAGATATGGGAGGTCATCAAGTTTTCTGGTATTCGTTTGCAAGAATAAAAAACAAGAGATAAAATATTAGCAAAGACATATTTACAAACGCTTAAACAATAAAATACAAATGAGTACATTACATTCTTAAAACATCCACATTAATCAAATATGAAGCATATATTAGCACACACAGTACATCACTGAGAAATGAATAAATAAAAAATGATCGATATGCAGGAGATACAAACAACACAAACAGCTATATATTCTTTAGAAAATACACATTATATCAATCTCTCCAAAATACATATTTCATCATACAGTACAGCTAGTTGTTATCGCAATTATACATAAGCGCTACAGCGAACAGACAACATGATGAGACAACATTCTTTTGTCCTGATGAGGAATTGCAGCCAAATGATCTTGCCCCATACACTGGGCAGTGCTTGCTTCTTCTCTCTGGATAAATGGAGGCTACAAAAAGCACAAAGGTCCCAGGACACATGCTTCTAGCGAGGGCAATTTTGGGGCTTCACCATGTTTCATTGAAATGTACAGCTGTGTGTCATCCGCATAGCAGTGAAAGTTTACATTATGTTTTCGAATAACATCCCCAAGAGGTAAAATATATATAGTGAAAACAATAGTGGTCCTAAAACGGAACCTTGAGGAACACCGAAATTTACAGTTGATTTGTCAGAGGACAAGCCATTCACAGAGACAAACTGATATCTTTCCGACAGATAAGATCTAAACCAGGCCAGAACATGTCCGTATAGACCAATTTGGGTTTCCAATCTCTCCAAAAGAATGTGGTGATCGATGGTATCAAAAGCAGCACTAAGGTCTAGGAGCACGAGGACAGATGCAGAGCCTCCCCTTCCCCTTCTCCCCTTCCCTCCGCACTAACGTCCCTGAGGGGCAACAGCTCCAAGTCCTCTCTATGGATCTCTGTGCTCCCCCATACTCGTACCTCCACCTGAGTGACAGACATGGGAAAACAAGCAGAAAATACCAGGCTGTAATTATAGTACACAACATTGGTATCACACACTGTACTGTGGCCCTGTAGTCTTTTTTATAAGTCTTGACTGACATCAACTGGCCAGGCGGTGAATTACAATGATTATGTCGAATGACTTGTCTTGTAGCAAATGTACTCGGTGTGTATTACGGTTGAATGGCGGGAAATCGGTTACTGAGATTTACCGCCCAAAATCACTACCTTTTCCCGAATAAATAACTGCAAGAAACGGATAAGTTATAATAAATTATTTATATGAACAGCATAATAATTCATTTACAAGCACTCAACACCGGTTGAATATGGCCGGTGTCAGTAAACGTTGGCAAAAAAAAACGCTCTGGTAACATGAAAACAACCTAACCAGCTCTGGTAGCGCGAGTAAAGTGGTCACTCTCATTTGTGTCTGGAAGTAGCTAGCAAGCTAGCCAATGTTAACTTGGGTGCTTGACTGCCGTTGTAAAGTCAGAACACACTACTCCTCGGCCCAAGCGTCCAGTACACTCTGAATTTAGAGCACTCCAGATTGAATTTAAGAACACACCCGAAGTAGTAAAATGTCTAACTAGTAATTTGTTATGCTAACTAGCTTGCAAGAGGTTGCATAGCAACAGCATCAACTTCCGGTAGATCGGAGAAGAGCTAGTACTCTCAACTGAAAGGATACTATTTGTTTACAGTATACTAAAATTAACTAATAGTATATAGTATGTTAGTATGGGTATTCAAACACAGCTCTACTCATCCCATGGTTTGTCTTTATTTGACTATTTTCTACATTGTAGAATAATAGTGAATACATCAAAATTATGAAATAACACATGTATCATATAGTAACCAAAACCGTGTTAAACAAATCAAAATACAGTATATTTTGTATTTGAGATTCTTTAAAGTAGCCACCCTTTGCTTAGATGACAGCTTTGCACACTCTTGACATTCTCAACCAGCTTTTTGGCTGCTTTTCCTTCACTCTGCGGTCCAACTCATCCCAAACCATCTCAATTGGGTTGAGGTCGGGTGCATCATCTGATGCAGCACTCTATCACTTTTTTGGGTTACTACATGATTCCATATGTATTATTTCATCGTTTTGATGTCTTCACTATTATTCTACAATGTAGAAAATAGTACAAATAAAGAAAAACCCTTGAATGAGTAGGTGTCCAAACTTTTGAATGGTACTGTTTGTGAGAAATTATGTTAGCCATAATAGCTAGCTAGCCTTCAATATTCTGCTCAAGAGATAGGCAAAGTTGTACGATTTCAGGACAAGCTACTTACTTGTGACAACACAGGAGGTATACAGGTCATCCCTCCTACAGTGAAGTTACAGGTACACTTGCAGGGCATCAAACAGGCAGCCCTGGTTAGGGTCCACGTAAAAGTTTCCTGGAAAGATCACACCTTTGTAAAACTAACACATTATTGGACAAATTACTCTCTAGCTCTAAAAAGGATGAGATGTTGGCTTCACTAGATCTGTTGCCTACATCAGCTCAGTAGCCAGTCTAACTGCTACCTGCTGAGCTCTACTTACCATCCTGCAGGTGTGGATGAATCAGCCCCAGCTTGTTGCAGGTGGTTGCAGGGCTGTCTTTGGTGCCCTGAGGCCAGCTGAAGGAGCTGCTTGAGTGAAGGTCAGGGAATGAGTCAAGCGTTCTCCTGGTCATGGTCCGGTTTTGCTGGGAAAATGGCCATCCAAAAACACTCACTTTAGGAGGTTTTACTAATAACTTGAGACATGGAGTGCAGGTTATGCAATTGTTTTGAGGAAATATTTTGTGTGGACTGAAGAGTACGATTCCTCAGTCTTACAGTAAAATAAACAGGTCTAGATTACGATAAATCGGGTACCAACTTTCAAAAATCGTATTCTTTTTTCCAAGGTCAAACAGGTCAAACAACCACTTTATGTGAAGATTGTGAGATTTCAAGAGGCATTGTGTACTGTAATGCCATGACCTCTCACCTTTGGCCCTTCTATTCCTTTACCACCTTTCTCTCCAAGGGGACCAGCAGGCCCAGGTCTGCCTTTACCTCCTGGAGACCCGATTAACCCCCTCTTTCCCAATGTCCCCTGTGTACAAACATCAAACTTTAATGACACAACAGCTACTAATACTGTATATTTTAAATCAAAATTAAATATCCCACAATTTTTCCTCTTGTTCCAGACTCTCCTTTCTTCCTTCTTGGACCTTGTAATCCATGAGAAAAACACAGAGGAAGGAGAAGGATAAATCTATGAGAAAACCTTAAAGAAAATAATAATCATAAAAAGTTGCAGAGTAAAACATACACGTCTCCTTTGAGACCACCGGTCCCAGTCTTTCCCCTCTCCCCTAATCTCCCCTCTCCTAATCTCCCTGGAATCAAACACAAATTGCATTCAAATTGAATCTTGATAACTCAAATCCATATAAGCTGGTTAGACAATGTGAATTACTCAACATTCTTAAGGTATCTGGATAAAAGAATCTGCTAAATGACTAAAATGTAAATGTAACCGATTGAAAAGTGCATTACACCTTTGGTCCACGAAGTCCACTTTTTCCATCAACTCCTCTTTTTCCTGGTAAACCCTGCATTGACAATACACTAATTGTCCTTTATGTATTCTCGGGTTAAATGAACTGTAAATACTGTGTTTTGAAATCAGTCCTTACTGTTCATCATTTTGGTCCCACAAAGCCTGTAGGCCCAAACCTTCCAGGAGGCCCCTATAGTATCAGAGAGAACACCAGTCAGACACTCATTCACAGCTCAGAACATCTCTCAGCAACATTTCAGCTTCATACTGTATATTTACAAATAGTGGTAGCATAACAGCCTGCGTCTACTTACTATGGTTCCAGGGAGACCCTTCTCTCATTTGGCCCCTCCTTCTCCGGTGTTGCCCCCCGGTCCATAGTGGCCAGCTTGGCCTCTGATGCCCTACTGGCCCTATCAACACACATCCACATCAGGAGAATTAGGAATCAGGCAGGAATCAAATTTCAATTAAATTAATGGTTTATGTGGTGTTGAAAAGCCATCCTTTGTTTGCTGGTTTGTGAATCACCTTTAGTCCTGGAACTCATTTGCTCCCTCTGTCCCCTGAGGTCCCTGAGTATCCCTGTGAATCAGAGGACACCAGCATTAGCTCTTTTTCATAGATACAGTGTAAACTAACAGGAACACTGATTCTGTGCCATCATCACAATCACAATCCTGAGCATTCAGGATAAGACCCACCCGTTGTATAATTCTAGAATAAACACACCACCTACTTCTTTCCCAGTGGGTCCTTTGGTCCTTGTTGACCTTGGTTGCCTCCATCTCCCTGGATTCCTTTTTCACCTCTTTCCCCACGAGCTCCCATCTTCCCCTTTTCACCCTAACATATTAAAACCTCATATTTATCATTTTGTCAGATGAATATCACAGTTGTTATCAGCCATGATTAATAAATCCTGTGATACTCACCAGTAGTCCCTTTAGTCCTGGTGGCCCCACTGGCCCCCGTAATCCAGTTGGGCCCTAAAGAACAGCAACACTTGTCTCTTCTTATGTCATTATTTTCTTTACTCATTGAGAATCAATGGACTTACATCAGACTCTTTAGTCAAAAATGCTATCCCTGGATTTTGGAATACCAAGTATATACAGATTTATAATGAATAGAATGACTAAATAATCAATACAGTATAATTAATCTACCTCCTCACCATCGACACCAGCAACTCCCTTCTGTCCAATAGCTCCTCTGGACCCCTGCACAAACACAGAGGATTATAAGAAGACACTGGATATAGCTGATTCTCCATTGACATGGATAATGACATAATACACAGTAGTATAGTTCTACCTTATCCCCTTTGTCTGTGACTGGCCCAATGCCCCCGGGTGGTCCGTCTTTACCCTAGAATTTAAGGACATTCACAGTGTGAAGACATCAAAATAGAAAGAAAATGTAAATCGTCCCACAATTGTTGACCATACAGCAATCAATAAAATAGGAAAGGTAACTTACTGGGTAACCTATAACTCCACGGGGCCCAACTGGTCCTGGGGGCCCCTTCTTCCATGGTGGCCCTTGGAGGCCCACCTCACCCCATGGTCCTATATTGCCTGCTATGCCCTGTAGAAATAGGATCAGTACAGACCATTAAGAACATCTAACACAAATTCAAGTACATAACACTACATGCTCTAGTCTAGTGCTAAAACCAGATTGTTTGGTGACTTTAAACAGTGTAGTATATATTCCGGATTAATGTTATATATATTGTTACAATGACTAAAATGTGGCATTGTCTTACATGTGCTCCTCTATATCCCTGTATCCCTGTCAATCCCTGTAGGCCCTGAAACAAAAGCGGAGAAGATGCCCTGAGTGTCCCTGATTCAGTCAGACACACTTTACAAAGCACTGAGAATAGAACAAATGTTATACTTACTGTGCTTCCTTGATTCCCCCTTAGACCCTCCTGACCTCGGATTCCCTGGAAGCCCATTAGAACCCTCTTTGCCTTTGGCACCCTTTGTACAGGATGGTAAACAAACTGACAAACAAAATCCACAAAAACACTGACAAATACAACTGCTTTGTAACATCCCCCTAGTCAGACATAGCTAAGCGAAAAGCTATGAAAACGGAAGACTTTGGTTTGGTAGCAAAATACAGTACTAAACAACATTTCCATAACTTCAGAGACTTCAATTATTTGCAAAGTAAAGAGTGTTGAAACAGCATATTCTGTATGGGGTAACAGGGACTTACCTTGACTCCTGGCTTTCCTGGTTGCCAGTGATTCCTCTACTTCCAGTACACCATGCTTAGTCAATATGTTCCATTTTATAATTTTAGAAACTACTGAATATTAGTGTGTAGCAAAGAACAGAACAATATTCACACTCTTCCCAACTGGACCTTGAATCCCTGTTGCTCCTGTTTTCCCCACCATTCCCTAAGACATGTAATCATCAGCAAGTGTTGAATATGGATTTAAGTACAGTGCATATGGAAAGTAGTCAGACCCCTTCCCCTTTTCCAGATTTTGTTATGTTACAGCCTTATTCTAAAATTGATTAAAAAACAATGTCTCATCAATCTACACACAATAACCCATAATGACAAAGCGAAAATAGGTTCAGAATTTTTTGCTAATGTTTTAAAAATAAATAAATAAATACTTTATTTACATAAGTATTCAGACCCTTTGCTATGAGCCTCAAAATTGATCTCAAGTGCATCCTGTTTCCATTAATCATCCTTGGAGTCCACCTGTGGCAAATTCAATTGATTGCACATCATTTGAAAAGGTCCCGCAGTTGACAGTGAATGTCAGAGCAAAAACCAAGCCATGAGGTCAAAGGAGTTGTCCGTAGAGCTCCGAGACATGATTGTGTCGAGGCACAGATCTGCGGAAGGGTACCAAAACATTTCTGCACCATTGAAGGTCCCCAAGGACACAGTGGCCTCCATCATTCTTAAATGGAAGAAGTTTGGAACCACCAACCCTCTTCCTAGAGCTAGCCGCCCGGCCAAAATAAGCAATCGCGGGAGTAGGGCCTTGGTCAGGGAGGTGATCAAGAACCCGATGGTCACTCTGACAGAGCTCCAGAGTTTCTCTGTGGAGATGGGAGAACCTTCCAGAAGGACAACCATCTCTGCAGCACTCCATCAATCAGGCCTTTATGGTAGAGTGGCCAGATGAAAGCCTCTCCTCAGTAAAAGGCACATGACAGCCCGCTTGGAGTTTGCCAAAAGGCACCTAAAGGACTCTCAGACCATGAGAAGCAAAGATTCTCTGGTCTGATGAAACCAAGATTGAACTCTTTGGCCTGAATTCCAAGCATCACGTCTGGAGGACACCTGGGACCATCCCTATGGATGGCGGGGAGACTACTCAGGATCAAGTGAAAGATGAACGGAGCAAAGTACAGAAAGATCCTTGATGAAAGCCTGCTCCAGAGGGCTCAGGACCTCAGACTGGGGCTAAGGTTCACCTTTCAACAGGACCATGACCCTAAGCACACAGCCAAGACAACACAGGAGTCGCTTTGGGACAAGTCTCTGAATGTCCTTGAGTGGCCCAGCCAGAGCCTGGACTTGAACCCAATCGGAAATAGCTGTGCAGCGACACTCCCCATCCAACCTGACAGAGCTTGAGAGGATCTGCAAAGAAGAATGGGAGAAACTCCCCAAATAATATGCCAAACTTGGAGTGTCATACCCAAGAAGACTCAAGGCTGTAATCACTGCCAAAGATGCTTCAACAAAGTACTGAGTAAAGGGTCTGAATATGTGATATTTCCAGTACACATATATGTATATTTAATACATTTGTAAAAAAAATAATAATAATTTAAAAAAAAGAAGTTTTTGCTTTGTCATTATGGGGTGTTGTGTGTAGATTGATGAGGAAAAACAACTATTTAATCCATTTGAGAATAAGGCTGTAACATAAGAAAATGTAGAAAAAGTCAAGGGGTCTGAATACTTTCCAAATGCACTGTATATCACAAGCCACTAGGCACACACTAATTGAATCAATGTTGTTTCCATTAAATTTAAATTAAATTACATTGAATCATGGAATTTTGAATTGATGTCTGTGCCCAGTGGGAAGTATAAGCGTTAGGAGTGCCAAAGAGCCTGAAAAGGCATATAACAGCAAAAGAAACATCTGAACTGTGAAATATTACCCTTAGTCTGGTAGATCCGGAATTCCCGTCAGATGCAGTTCCTCCGATGGGTCCCTAGAGGGCAGGGATCATGGTCAAACCACATACAGTATGTGTGACACCTCTGAGTATATTAGACACAGAACCATCTCTGGCACAGGACAATGGGATACAATGGGGTCCATGTGTTCCATCCAGTCCCCTACCCCCAAGATGGCCTTGAAGTCCCTAAGTGAAGAAAGACCTGTTCCATTCCATTCCATTTTTCTCGAGTTTTCACTTGAATTCTGGCCCTCTATTGGTAATATCAGCACGTCCAAGTGTGGCAAGACTGCACCCTGAAGTAAAAGTTTCACCTTCAGCCCTTTCAGTCCAGTGAGTCCTGGAATTCCTGGCCTCTACTGTGTGATTCAAATCCAAGGGTCAGATGAAAATACAATACCTCAAACATACTGACAGGAAAACAACTGGAGGTCTGGATATCTCAATTGTAATATCAGGTCAATTCTTCACAAAAAATAGGATTGATGGGGAATTTTTTTTTCTTCTACTGAGACAATGACAGGAAGCTGTATAGACAGAATAAGAAGAGTAGTTACACATGAACCTTAATACCAGGTCTCCTTCAGCTCCTCTCTTTCCTGATTTCCCAATCTCTCCCTGTGGACAAGACAGACACATTGAGCCACAGTCAGATAAGAATGATCCATCAAATTAAACAGACTATTTCCACTTACAAAAGGGCCTGGAAAAATCTCCCTCGACCATCTCCACCCCGTGAAACCCCCCTGCCCCAAAAAAACATCAGTACGTCTCACACAACTATTCTAAACAAGTACGATATTCAAAATGACTCCACAAATGAATGTCAAAAGTAAGCGCAAACAATTTTCAGTACCTTATCGCCTCTAGGTCTATCAATGCTTTCTCCACCGGTAGGACCTCTGTCACCCTGCAAAGACAGATAATGAATATACAAGAGTCAATCTGGATCACTACAAGGTAAAGTATGCTAGCTTCACTTCCAGACTGCTCTCACCTTTGGTCCATCTTTTCCTTGCTTACCATTCTCCCCAATTATTCCATCATAACCCTAAAACAGATGGGTAAATTACCATTACACCAGGATATGGTGATCTGAACAGGTGTAATAATATTTAATCCCATCACACATCCCATTACAGTGACCAGATCAAAGAGGTTCCACTTACTCTGGTTCCAGGAAATCCAGGGGTGCCCACTGGTCCAACATTACCCAGCAGGCCTGATGCCCATCCTCTGCCTTTAAAGGTCCTCCGTGCCCATCAGAGAGGACAAGTCAATTAATACACAGTGAGGGGATGGAAGGAGGTAAAATGCTAACAGGTGCAAGCAAATAAACAGAACTGTCATGTCTGACAGGAGAGTGGGGTCACATAAAATGAAGCAACTAATACATGTAGTAATGTTAGCCATGTGCCTAATGTCCACTCACCTGGTCCCCTTTAAATCCTGGGTCACCCTTGTCACCTCTCTTATATACTTTGATCCCCTAGAGGAGGAAGGTAAATATGGACAGACACACAAACAGCTACAGGTTAACTGATGGTTTGACATGGACGGGAATATGAATTAGTTAGAAAACCCGGCCAGAACTTTATCAGAGTTAGTAAAGGTTCAGTGTCAGGATGAAACAGCTGATGAAGTATCATGGAATTGTTACTTTGTGAGACAAAGGTACATGTCCTTATAGTGCCTTATAGTGTACACTGAACAAAAATATAAACGTAACATGCAACAATTTCAAAGATTTTACTGACTAACAGTTCATTTAAGTAAATCTGTCAATAGAAATAATTTCATTAGGCCCTAATCTATGGATTTCACATGACTGGGAATACAGATATGCATCTGTTGGTCAAATATACCTTAAAAAAGGTAGGGGCGTGGATCAGAAAAGAGCACACATCTCCAGTGTGCCAGTGGCCATAGAAGGTGAGCATTTTCCCACTGCAGTCGGTTACGACTCCGAACTGCAGTCAGGTCAAGACCCTGGTGAGGACGACGAGCACGCAGATGACTTCCCTGAGACGGTTTCTGACAGTTTGTGCAGAAATTCTTCGGTTGAGCAAACCCACAGTTTCATCAGCTGTCCGGGTGGCTAGTCTCAGACGATCCCACAGGTGAAGAAGCCAGATGTGGAGGTCCTGGGCTGTTGTGGTTACACGTGATCTGCGGTTGTGAAGCCAGTTAGATGTACCGCCAAATTAGAGAAATTAACATTAAATTCTCTGCCAACAGCTCTGCTTCCGGTGCCGACAAAGATGGCCGCCTCGCTTCGCGTTCCTAGGAAACTATGCAGTATTTTTTTTTACGTGTTATTTCTTACATTGGTACCCCAGGTAATCTTAGGTTTCATTACATACAGTCGGGAGGAACTACTGAATATAAGAGCAACGTCAACTCACCATCATTACGACCAGGAATATGACTTTCCTGAAGCGGATCCTGTGTTTTGCCTTCCACCCAGGAAAATGGATCGGATCCCAGCCGGCGAACCTAAACAACGTCGCCGTAAAAGGGGCAAACAAAGCGGTCTTCTGGTCAGGCTCCGGAGACGGGCACACCGCGCACCACTCCCTACCATACTACTCGCCAATGTCCAGTCTCTTGACAACAAGGTTGATGAAATCCGAGCAAGGGTAGCATTCCAGAGAGACATCAGAGATTGTAACGTTCTTTGCTTCACGGAAACATGGCTCACTCGAGAGACACTATCGGAGTCGGTGCAGCCAGCTGGTTTCTTCACGCATCCCGCCGACAGAAACGAGCATCTTTCTGGTAAGAAGAGGGGCGGGGGGGGTATGCCTTATGATTAACGAGACGTGGTGTGATCATAACAACATACAGGAACGCAAGTCCTTCTGTTCACCTGACTTAGAATTCCTCACAATCAAATGTCGACCGCATTATCTACCAAGGGAATACTCTTCGATTATAATCACAGCCATATATATTCCCCCCCAAGCAGACACATCGATGGCCCTGAACAAACTTTATTTGACTCTTTGTAAACTGGAAACCACATAGCCTCAGGATATCTGAAAACAAGACTCCCTAAATTCTATCAGCATATCGATTGCGCAACCAGGGCTGGTAAAACCCGGGATCATTGTTATGCTAAGTTCCGCGACGCATATAAGGCCCTCCCCCGCCCTCCTTCTGGAAAAGCTGACCACAACTCCATTTGGTTGCTTCCAACCTACAGACAGAAACTAAAACAAGAAGCTCCCGCGCTCAGGTCTGTTCAACGCTGGTCCGACCAATCTGATTCCACCCTTCAAGACTGCTTCGATCACGTGGATTGGGATATGTTCCGCATTGCGTCCAACAACAACATTGACGAATACGCTGATTCGGTGAGCGAGTTAATGAGAAAGTGCATCGGCGATGTCGTACCCACAGCAACTATTAAAACATTCCTAAACCAGAAACCATGGATTGATGGCAGCATTCGCGTGAAACTGAAAATGCAAACCACTGCTTTTAACCAGGGCAAGGTGACCGGAAACATGACCGAATACAAACAGTGTAGCTATTCCCTCTGCAAGGCAATCAAACAAGCTAAGCATCAGTATAGAGACAAAGTAGAGTTGCAATTCAATGGCTCAGACACAAGAGACATGTGGCGGGGGGTCTACAGTCAATCGCGGATTACAAAAAGAAAACCAGCCCCGTCACCGACCAGGATGTCTTGCTCCCAGACAGACTAAATAACTTCTTTGCTTGCTTTGAGGACAATACAGTGCCACGACACGGCCCGCTACCAAAACCTGCGGACTCTCCTTCACTGCAGCCGACGTAAGTAAAACATTTAAACGTGTTAACCCTCGCAAGGCTGCAGGCCCAGACGGCATCCCCAGCCACGTCCTCAGAGCATGCGCAGACCAGCTGGCTGGTGTGTTTACGGACATATTCAATCAATCCTTATCCCAGTCTGCTGTTCCCACATGCTTCAAGAGGGCCACCATTGTTCCTGTTCCCAAGAAAGCTAAGGTAACTAAGCTAAACGACTACCGCCCCGTAGCACTCATTTCCGTCATCATGAAGTGCTTTAAGAGACTAGTCAAGGACCATATCACCTCCACCCTACCTGACACCCTAGACCCACTCCAATTTGCTTACCGCCCCAATAGGTCCACAGACGACGTAATCGCAACCACCGGGGTGGCAGGGTAGCCTAGTGGTTAGAGCGTTGGACTAGTAACCGAAAGCTTGCAAGGTCAAATCCCCGAGCTGGCAAGGTACAAAATCTGTCGTTCTGCCCCTGAACAGGCAGTTAACCCACTGTTCCTAGGCCGTCATTGAAAATAGGAATTTGTTCTTAACTGACTTGCCTAGTTAAATAAAGGTAAAATAAAAAATACAAAATAAACACTGCACACTGCCCTAACCCATCTGGACAAGAGGAATACCTATGTGAGAATGCTGTTCATCAACTACAAGTCCGCATTTAACACTATAGTACCCTCTAAACTCGTCATCAATCTCGAGACCCTGGGTCTCGACTCCGCCCTGTGCAACTGGGTACTGGACTTCCTGACGGGCCGCCCCCAGGTGGTGAGTGTAGGAAACAACATCTCCACCCCGCTGATCGAGGGTAGTAAGTTTTAAGTTCCTCTGTAAAAACATCACGGACAAGCTGAATTGTTCCACCCACACAGACAGTGTTGTGAAGAAGGCGCAGCAGTGCCTCTTCAACCTCAGGAGGCTGAAGAAATTCGGCTTGTCACCAAAAGCACTCACAAACTTTTACAGATGCACAATCGAGAGCATCCTGTCGGGCTCTATCACCGCCTGGTACGGCAACTGCTCCGCCCACAACCGTAAGGCTCTCCAGAGGGTAGTGAGGTCTGCACAATGCATCACCGGGGGCAAACTACCTGCCCTCCAGGACACCTACACCACCCGATGTCACAGAAAGGCCATAAAGATCATCAAGGACAACAACCAGCCGAGCCACTGCCTGTTCACCCCGCTATCATCCAGAAGACGAGGTCAGTACAGGTGCATCAAAGCAGGGACCGAGAGACTGAAAAACAGCTTCTATCTCAAGGCCATCGGACTGTTAAACAGCCACCACTAACATTGAGTGGCTGTTGCCAACATACTGACTCAACTCAAGCTCACTTTAATAATGGAAATTGATGGAAATTGATGTAAAAAATGTATCACTGGCCACTTTAAACAATGCCACTTAATATAATGTTTACATACCCTACATTACTCATCTCATATGTGTATACTGTACTCTATCATCTACTGCATCTTGCCATCTTTATGTAATACATGTATCACTAGCCACTTTAAACTATACCACTTTTATGTTTACATACCCTACATTACTCATCTCATATGTATATACTGTACTCAATACCATCTACTGCATCTTGCCTATGCCGTTCTGTACCATCACTCATTCATATATCTTTATGTACATATTCTTTATCCCTTTACACTTGTGTGTATAAGGTAGTAGTTGTGGAATTGTTAGGTTAGATTACTCGTTGGTTATTACTGCATTGTCGGAATTAGAAGCACAAGCATTTCGCAACACTCGCATTAACATCTGCTAACCATGTGTATGTGACAAATAAAATTTGATTTGATTGGATTTGCGGGACATTCCTGCAGTCAGCATGCCAATTGCACCTCAAAACTTGAGACATCTATGGCATTGTGTTGTGTGACAAAACTGCACATTTTAGAGTGGCCTTTTATTGTCCCCAGCACAAGGTAAACCTGTGTAATAATCATGCCGTTTAATCAGCTTCTTGATATGTAACACCTGTCAGCTGGATAGATTATCTTGGCAAAAGAGAAATGCTCACTTACAGGGATGTAAACAAATTTGTGCACAACATTTGAGAAATAAGCTTTTTGTGCATATAGGACATTTCTGGGATCTTTTATTTTAGCTAATGAAACGTGGGACCAACACTTTACATGTTGCGTTTATATTTTTATTAAGTGTAGTTTGACAAGTGTTAACATGATTACTTATACTTAAGACTTAGATATCAACTCAATAGAAAATAAAGAAATTGCTTTAAGTAATCTTACTGGGTCACCTGCAGGTCCAGTTTTTCCTGGTTTGCCATTTGGTCCCTGACATAAGAGGGAAAAAAACAGAGTGTCACGCCTTGACCGTAGATTGCTTTGTAGGTTTCTATTTTTAGTTTGGTCAGGGTGTGATGTGGGTGGGTATTCTATGTTGTAGGTCTAGGTTTTCTTTTTCTATGTGTTTGGCCTGGTATGGTTCTCAATCAGAGGCAGCTGTCTATCGTTGTCTCTGATTGAGAACCATACTTAGGTAGCCTGTTTTCCCATTTTGAGTTGTGGGTGATTATTTTCCGTTTCAGTGGTTTCACCATACGGGACTGTTTCGGTTTTCCTTTATTCTCTTGTTTGTTTGTATTCAGTGTTCAGTTTATTAAAGGCATCATGAACACGTATCACGCTGCGCTTTGGTATACTCCTCCTTCCACCAACGAAAATCGTTACAGAGGCCAAGTTTATGAATTACTTTTACAGCATAATTGGTTTAATAAAATACATTGTTATCAATATTCACATCTTACTTGTACATTTAGAATGTGCTTACATTAAACCCAGGGAGTCCCTCTATTTAAAAACATGAAGGATTGCGTAATATTGACTCATGTAGAATACAAGCATAATTTATTAAAATATAAATATAAATATAAAAATACATTCTTCAGCATTAATTGATACTTACGCGATCGATCCCCTTTAAGGATCTGCAGGCCCATCTGCACCTGTTTTTCCCTGTAGACACATCCAAAACCTATTGATCCTCTACATTCATTGTGAGGTAAATCTGGAGAATAAATGGGAATTGATCTTCTACAATGGTTTTCAGGTGGCATATGGTCACTGATACAGATGTATGGGCATATTCTCTTGTGACTAAATGTAGCATGAACAAAGCAATGAGAGTGAGAAAAAACTATATAATCCTACCTGTCGTCCATTAACGCCAGGGAATCCAACAATCCCATCAGGACCTGGCTCTCCCTGGAATAAGAAACAAAAATATTAGTTGTGAAAAAGTACATATACATTGTACAGTGGGGAGAACAAGTATTTGATACACTGCCGATTTTGCAGGTTTTCCTACTTACAAAGCATGTAGAGGTCTGTAATTTTTTATCATAGGTACACTTCAACTGCGAGAGACGGAATCTAATACAAAAATCCAGATAATCACATTGTATGATTTTTAAGTGAATAATTTGCATTTTATTGCATGACATAAGTATTTGATCACCTACCAACCAGTAAGAATTCCGGCTCACACAGAAGCCCTCCTGTTCTCCAATCATTACCTGTATTAACTGCACCTGTTTGAACTCGTTACCTGTATAAAAGACACCTGTCCACACACACAATCAAACAGACTCCAACCTCTCCACAATGGCCAAGACCAGAGAGCTGTGTAAGGACATCAGGGATAAAATTGTAGACCTGCACAAGGCGGGGAGGGACCACAGGACCATAGGCAAGCAGCTTGGTAATAAGGCAACAGCTGTTGGCGCAATTATTTGAAAATGGAAGAAGTTCAAGATGACGGTCAATCACCCCCGGTCTGGGGATCCATGCAAGATCTCACCTCGTGGGGCATCAATGATCATGAGGAAGGTGAGGGATCAGCCCAGAACTACACGGCAGGACCTGGTCAATGACCTGAAGAGAGCTGGGACCACAGTCTCAAAGAAAACCATTTGTAACACACTACGCCGTCATGGATTAAAATCCTGCAGCGCACGCAAGGTCCCCCTGCTCAAACCAGCGCATGTCCAGGCCCGTCTGAAGTTTGCCAATGATCATCTGGATGATGCAGACGAGGAATGGGAGAAGGTCATGTGGTCTGATGAGACAAAAATATAGCTTTTTGGTCTAAACTCCACTCGCCGTGTTTGGAGGAAGAAGAAGGATGAGTACAAGCATGGAGGTGGAAACATCATTCTTTGGGGATGCTTTTCTGCAAATGGGACAGGACGACTGCACCGTATTGAGGGGAGGATGGATGGGGTCATGTATCGCGAGATCTTGGCCAACAACCTCCTTCCCTCAGTAAGCCTAGCCAGTCTCCAGACCTGAACCCAATAGAAAATCTTTGGAGGGAGCTGAAAGTCCGTATTGCCCAGCGACAGCCCCGAAACCTGAAGGATCTGGAGAAGGTCTGTATGGAGGAGTGGGCCAAAATCCCTGCTGCAGTGTTTACAAACCTGGTCAAGAACTACAGGAAACGTATGATCTCTGTAATTGCAAACAAAGGTTTCTGTAGCAAATATTAAGTCTGCTTTTCTGTTGTATCAAATACTTATGTCAATACTTATGTCTCACAGTTGAAGTGTACCTATGATAAAAATTACAGACCTCTCTCTACATGCTTTGTAAGTAGGAAACACTGCTAATTTTGCAGGTTATCAAATACTTGTTCTCCCTACTGTATATCTGGATGTAAATAGCAGGGGTGGGGTCAATTCAGCTTTCATTTCAAGAAGTTGAATTCTCACCTGAGGGCCGAGTGGCCTAGCTGACCTGATTGGCCCTAATGACAGACAGAGAGATTAGAAAGGGGAGTTGACATGTGGCTCAATACCTACAATATCATGCTCAAATGTGTCCTTACTGGTGGTCCATTGACTCCTGGTACCCCTTTTGGCCCTCTTGGCCCCATTTTGCCCTGAAAATGAGATTAATAGGTTATTATATAGGTAGCATGGATGACATTAATTTCAGAGCATGATCCAAATGAGAGTGAAGCAGGATCACTTACAGGAGGGCCTGGCGATCCAACAAAACCAATGCCACCGACGTCTCCCTATAGAACCAGAAAAGCCTCTTTCAAGACAGTGCAGACATTTTTCAGAAGACTGGTAAATCTGTTTGGGAAATGTTGGTGAAAACTGTTTTAATACACAGAAAGCTGTGACACTCACAGGAGGTCCAGATGTTCCTGGGAAGCCCAGTTGTCCTCTGGCTCCATGTATTCCCTACAGCATGAAAGGAACCACTTAAACACTCAACATACTTCAACATGTTCAAATGTAACATGATAAACCATTATAAGCCACTGATGGACAACGTGATGAAATGGCAATATCCAAAAGTAGTTATTACTCACTATATATCCAGTGATCCCTATGAGGCCTCGGTTTCCTTTATTCCTCTGACCACAACAAAATAATCAAGTTAGAATGAATGTTTAAACCCAGTATGAACTTCAAATGAATTCCTCAATGTGTTATCGGGTTGCTCACTAAACTGAGACAATATTAGTTAGAATGAAAATTAGCTCCGGAACCAGTGATGAAAAAGACTTAAGTGTGAGACTATTTTGTTCCATGTAAACAAGATGCTCTGTCACCTTGTCTCCTTTCCGTCCTCTGTTTCCCTGGGATCCTGGTTCCCCTTCATGACCCTGAACAATACACATAATTACTGTTACAAGCAATTGATGGTAAAACTTACTGGTATGAAAGAAAGGTCTAGCGTACATCCCTTTTCTTCATTGGTCATTGCATGGATTTCTTGCACAACCAACCAGTGGAAAGCATGACGACATACTGCAGCTGGCACTGCTGAAATTTCTAGTCGCAATGAAAACCTTCATAGTCAGAGTATTACCTTTGCCTTGCTTAAAACATTTACTTAGATGAGTTTGACTTTGATGAGTTTCTGTCATCTGTCCATTGATATGTAATGTGTTTGTATGGGTTAAACTAAGGTATAATCTACGAAACTTCAGAAGTCCTAGTCATTTTTACCCACTCACCCAGCTCCCCTTTGCTCCCCTTCTCTCCTCTGTAACCCTGCAGACCCTGTTAATAAAAGTAGAGAGCTCTGTCAAGTCAACTACACTAACACTGGAACAGTCTCCATTTAATGATGTACAGTATAATACATCTTCAGTCTTTGTACAGGTGTCTTACCTGTTCCCCATGTGGTCCTGGAGAGCCATCAGAATCTATGCAATCAATCCCATCATTCCCAGGTCTCCCTGGAGGCCCGGGCATCCCTGGTGGTCCAGGACCCCCCTGGATACAGACACAGGCGGAAGGAGATGGGGGAATTCAGTCTCAAACTCTGTGTGCTCAAACCTATAGCTAATGATAATGGCAGGCAACATGCCAAGGGCCATGTGAGGGCCAGTTAAAAAAATGAAATGCAATTGTATAGTAAGTAGTTAATTCCATGAATGGTCAGTATAGACTTCAGTGTGTGGCAATTAACCACAATGCTGGAAATGTAAAGCCTCCCCTCATTGGTTAGCGTGCCAGGCTTCTAGGTTCTTCTAGCCAGGATGCAGAGCGAATGCGAGGGTACAGAGTCTCATCTGGCTACACAAGACTAGCAGATAATGATCAAAACCCCAAAAGTGGTGTTGTGTAAAATCAGAACAACAGTTTTCTGTGCCATAGCTGAAGTAAAGCTGTGGTGGAAATGGTTCCTTCAGTGTGTCAGTTGGGTTCGCTGGCACTCAGATGTGGACAGCTTGCCCTGTGTGGCGCCACCATTGACACCGTCTGTCTGGGACAGCCTGGCAGGACTGGCTATCACAGCAGTAGCAGTGTGCCAGGGCAAAAAGAGCAACACTTAGTGGTGGTGCATTTCAGATGATTAAAGAGCTTCAGCTCTAAAGGTGCTGTTAATACTTATATCAATCACTAGTAATGCTCATATCCATGATAGTGCTGCTACTTCACAAACAGAAGTGCTGAAAGTAAAAGCAGCATGTAGCCTTTGGGCTCAGATCTCTAATGGAAGCTAATGAGAGTGGCCTGAGTGGAAGCAGTTACCTGTGTCATCTAACAGCATCCTGTAATCCTATTTTAGGGAAGTTGACATTCTGTGATAGTGGAGGAGGGAGGATAGAAACAGCAGGTGTGTTAGCTTCACCTCCCTCTGTTGCCTTTAGATCTCAGAGTTTAAGTAATTGTTGTTAATGGCGACATTCAGCATATGGGCAGGCTTACTTATCCTGTGTTCTTACAGTTGGAACTGTCAACTGCAATAAACTGTATCTGTAATATATTTGTGTGAACACATACAGTGCCCTCAGAAAGTATTCAGACCCGTTGACTTTTTCCACATTTTGTTACATTACAGCCTTAATTTAAAATGGATTAAATCGTTTTTTCATCAATCTACGCACAATACCCCATAATGACAAAGCATAAATAGGCTTTTAGAAATGTTTGCCAAGAATTTTTTTTTAAGACATTTAAGTAAGTATTCAGACCCTTTACTCAGTACTTTGTTTTAGCACCATTGGCAAATATTACAGCATTGAGTCTTCTTGGATATGACGCTACAAGCTTGGCACACCTGTATTTGGGAAGTTTCTCCCATTCTTCTCTGCAGATCCTCTCAAGCTCTGTCAGGTTGGATGGGGAGCGTTGCTGCACGGCTATTTTCAGATCTCTCCAGAGATGTTCAATTGGGTTCAAGTCCGGGCTCTGGCTGGGCTACACAAAGACATACAGAGACTTGTCCCAAACATTTCTAAAAAACATTTTTTTTTGCTTTGTCATTATGGTGTATTGTGTGTAGATTGCTGAAGATTTGAAAAAATATATACATTTTAGAATAAGGCTGTAACCTAACAAAATGTGGGAAAAGTAAAGGGATCTGAGTACTTTCCGAAGGCACTGTAAGCATATCATTCAGTTTCCACTCGTGTCCACATATGCATGAGTTTCAACCCACAAGCAAACAAGTTATGCCTTGGTGTAGATTCTGATCAAATTGAGATAAAACCTACAATTTTCCCTCCATCTCCTTTTCCTCCTTGTTTTCCAGTAATTCCTGGTGATCCCTGGAATAAAAACAATCTCTGACTTTCAGTGGACAAGCATCAGTGTGATCAGTCTATCAGCAATGATGATATTGTTACAGTAATAGTGTATGTTTACTTACCGGAGGTCCAGCATCCCCAGGGTGGCCAAGAGATCCTTGAGGGCCTTTCAGTCTCTGAGGCGAAAGAAACAACTCTAACTGACATACAGTACATGGACTGTAAATATATGAAATACTGTATGGGGTGGCAGGTAGCCTAGCGGTTAGAAGCGTTGGGCCAGTAACTGAAAAGTTGCTGGTTCGAATCCCCGAGCTGGCAAGGTATAAACATCTGCTGTTCTGCCCTTGAGCAAGGCAGTTAACCAACAACTGCTCCTCGGGTGCTGATGAAGTGGATGTCAATGAAGGCAGCACCCTGCACCTCTCTGATTCACACATTTTGGTTGAATGCATTCAGTTGTGCCACTGACTAGGTATCCCCTTTCCCTTATGATGGAATACATTTCACTTGATATGCTGCATTGTGTTTACAATAAACTGTGATGTCAACTATTTTGGTATACAGAGGGTTCATTCACTACACTGCCACCTAAAGGGCACATCCTCCAATAACATGGTCTAGAAATGACTGATATCAAGTATGAGATGAGATCACCTACCGGCCATGTTGCAACAAGCTTTCTGTAGAATCATTTTTTCTGTAAGGGGACAGTAAACACCACATTTTCAAGAATTATAAAGAAATCAAAGGTCTGGATATATAATCAACAGTTTTATGCTGAAATATAATCACATTTTCTGAAAGAACAAGAACTAAAATATATCTGCGAACAGCAATGAACAAGGTTCACAGGATGACAGAAAGGACACAAGATCAGTTGGATAACAAAGGAACTATCTTCCTATGTGTAATAAGTGAAAGCATTACCATGTCTATCTCTCAATACCGCAAGGATGACGGAAGTGAAGTTTAGTCTTGTAGGTTGGTTATCTTTGAATGTAGAAGGTAATGATTCTTAGAGTCATTACTTAATGTATTAAGTTAATTTATACATATTTATAAATATATATATATATGCTGGCTGCGCAAGCAGCAGGATGTCCTGTTCCTCATTTTCCCAAATAAAATATCCACGTTTCACTATGTGCAGACAACATAATAGGGCAACAATACGGTATGTGATTATACTAATGTACTAATCATGATATTTCACATTGTTCATCTGGATAATTTAAATGTAACATTCATTTGCATGAGACAAATTCCACTTAATCACTAGTTATTGCTTTAGTATCCTATGGTGCCACTGGTGCCAATGACATCTACAGTGCCACCAACTGGTCTGGTGCAGCCATCTATGGTTGCAGTGACTTTCTATTGACAGTGACTTTCTAAGGACATATACTGTACATAGAAATGTCATGGCCCCATGTCCATCGGTTCAGCTCTTATAGCCCGGGTATGATTTGGTGCTAACTAGTGGTGTAGCGTGGCTGACTTTGAATGCAGCAAAGTCGGCCACTGAGTCTATATACCAAATCAGTCGAGTACACGAGGAGAAGATTATTAAAGTATTTTTAGCATTAGCAAATGTGCTAAAGTGCATCTATAGGTACAGTGCAGCCATATTTGAATGCTAATGAGTCTAAATACAAAATCCTCTTCACCTTAGGGACGTCCATGATAGTGATGACTGGTTGATATGCTACTGTGGAGTGGATTTACAATGGTGTAATTGAACACATTACATCTGATTAGGCCTACATTCCACATTTGGAATAATTTGGTGCTATGGTTCATGAAAATATTTTTTGTAGCATATTTTAGCATATAAACGTATGTGCTAAATTGTCTACTGGTATAGTGTGGTCATCTTCGAATGCATCAACGTTATTTTATCAAACTCTTTAGGAGCTATTGTGATGAGTACAAATAATACATTTGAAGTGAATAGTCAATTTAAGCATTAGCATTACATAATCAAAAGGTGAATTGTGAATAGTTTCCTTATTTTTTAAGATATCAATACCAATCGTAACATGGTTCACCATGGTAATGTCTTTGACGGCCCTAAAATGTTTCAAGTTGATAGGCCATTGTGGAGTGGATTTACTAAGGATTTAAACGGACACGTAAAATCTCCTGATTTATCAATATCTCAGCCATCTCTTAACCAATCCCTTGGCTTTAAAAAAATATATGTATCATGGGCCAACATACCGAATGATATGTGGTACCGAATGGTGTTATTTTGCTAATGGGAATACGTTTTTCATATGTTTTCCGAAATATACAAAAATTGAGAAAAATCTAGCCTGATGGACCCTATCGGTCCTTGAGGCAAATTTGTTCATCATGAGGAAAGAAACCTACATACAGTTTCAAGTCTTTAGTTCAAATGGGCCGATGGATATGAGGGTTTAAGTGAGACTGTTTATAACAGCGTCCTTTATAGGCCAATCGGTGCCACTATTTTTTACTAAATTACTCATGGCCTCTAGTTTCTGTATGCCAAATTAGAAAAACAGTACCAATCTATGATTGAGTTATTTGACCATGTCAAATAAAAACATAATAATAAGAATACAGAGAAAAACAATATGTTTCACAGCTTCCCTGTGAACCCCTAACGAGTATAAATTGACAGAGCCTTTGTCTTTGTCCTGCACTATGAACTGCAGTAAAACAGCACCTTGAAGGCCTCCCACTCTTCTTCTGAGGTCTTGAACACTACAAAGGCGGGAATCCCTGGTGGACCAATGGGGCCTCGATAACCTGTGCGTCCAGTCCGGCCCATCCCTTCCAGCGTAGCCCTGTCAGGACACAATACATTTCAGTGTTTTATGGATTTCCACAATATGGCAGCATCTGCATGCACACTTGCATGTCAATAGAACACTGCAGAGCAGAATATAGAAAGAACTGAGCATCCAATGATACTGGGCAATAACATGATTTATATCTGTCACTATAAATACATTAGATATCAGAAGATTTTGTGTAAATAAGTGAACACATACTTTATCTCCTTTTGGTCCGGCGGGCCCTGTCAAACCAGGCGGACAATGAAGTCCCTGGGAAAACTAATAAAACAATCAATTACCATTAGTGCTTGCATTCAAGACTTGATATCTGAAGCATAAATATTTTAATTGAAAAATTAAGGTTTAATAGAAAACCACCTGCAGTTGTTCTGCTTTTGTTGCTCAATTACCATGTAATTCCATTATTATTAAAGCCTTGGTAAGGAAGGCATGTCCACTGCTAAATGTACCAGTGTTGAAGTGCTAAGATGATGTAATTCCACAAACCTGCCAGTGGAGGAGACACTTGTCTTGCTTGCATTTTTTGGGCAAAGGACTCCCACAGGCCACATTGAATGATCAACAGTCTCCACCCTCTTTAATTATGGGTAATTTCTCTATATATGCCACACAAATGGGCCAAACCCCATATATAAGGGCTTGTTAGTGGATGTAAATTACCCCCATTCCTCCATCACCCTAGGCTTAATTCAGTAAGCTCCTCACAAACTCAATTTCACTTGAAGGTCTTCAGACACTATTGGCTTGCAGACGAGAGCACTTGGACGAGAGCACTGAAAATGTATATCCCTTCATAACACCATAGTCTCATTGCTTGGTGGATGTTTTTGAACAATATGCAATTAATGGTGTTCGTCCATTCAAGGATATGTGTGCATGTTAAATGTTTCTATGCTCATTCAAACATATTTGGGGAGGAATACAGGAAAATATGCTGAAATGTGCTCCAAAGGAATGCACAAATGTGTGCCAATACCCCCTAAAACAAGCTATAAAACGATCACAAATCTTTGCTTTAGTCAGCTAAAATATTCAAAGCGCTCTGCTTTAGTATGCTGTAAATCTCTGTGAGTATGAGAAGCATTTTTTACCTGTTGCCCTCGAAGCCCTGGTCTATAGGCTGCCCCTTGCTCTCTGAGTGTGTGTCTTGGTTGGGGATTAGCTGAAATGACAGGAACGGACAGGATGTTTATCCTGGACGCATACAGCATCCTCTGAGCTTTCAGAGACAGACCCTGTGTCAGAGGTTGAGGCCACGCCCCTGCTGCCATGGCAATGACACTTTGACCTCTCTGCTCAGTGATGTCTCTGAAAAAGAACTTGGGCCACAGAGAGCCACATGCTGCACTCCCTCTGCATGCAGTGAGGGTACAGTGTCAAAGGGCACATGTTGTGTACTTTACCTGGCACACTGGCAGGAGGTAGAGGGCTAGGCGGCAGTTCCCGCTCTGATCCTCTGGGCTCCGGGGACATGAGCTCAGTCAGAACATCAGCTTTTACGGCCCCCCCATTCTTTTTGAACTGCCTTGTATTGACTTGAGTGATGTCATGTGACAACTTTCTGTCGCCTACACCCGTATCCTCTGTCTCTGATTCCTTAACATTGTCCTCATCAACTTCTTTCATTTCTGTTTCTGTGTCCATCTCTTCTGACTCTGTTTCAGTGTCTGTGTCTAGATCCTCTGTGGGTGGCACCAGTGGTAATGTCGCTACCTCAGGTAAAACTTTATCCCCCTTCTCCATGACTTGTCCAGCATCTGTCCAAGTCTTTGTCACATTCTTTCTGCCCTTTTGTTTCTTGTTTGAATCTTTGCCACCTGTTGATGTGGAAGTGATATCGGTGTGATTTTGAGGTGTTGCTCCCTGAGGTTTCTCCAAGGGCACCTCTGCTCCTATCACAATGTGATAGTACTATTCTCTGGAGGCAGATGAGTCACAGCCTGCCTCAGTATATACTCCTCATCTTTTCTATTCAATTCTAAAAGGTTGGGTTGAATGGTGGGTTCTAGGCCCAAAGGCCTGTTTGGGTTGAGGTGGAATCTGTAAATCATCTAACCTCACTGATGCTTTTGTCCCTAAGCCTTTTAATTCTCCATCACTCCTGGGTCAGCAGGACTGGTGCAGTGGGGTTTTCTGACCATGCAGTGAGACTGAGAATGGCTGTCTCCACTGTCTTTTTTTCCCCAGACACATGTCTTTTTTTTCTCTTTTTTTTTTAAAGAAATACATTTGACCCCCTTTTCTCCTCAATTTCATGGTGTCCAATTGTTAGTAATTACTATCTTGTCTCATCCCTACAACTCCCGTACGGGCTCGGGAGAGACAAAGGTCGAAAGCCATGCGTCCTCCAAAACACAACCCAACCAAGCCGCACTGCTTCTTAACACAGAAGCCAGCCGCACCAATGTGTCGGTGGAAACACCGTGCACTTGGCGACCTTGGTTAGTGTGCACTGCGTCCGGCCCGCCACAGAAGTCGCTGGTGCACGATGAGACAAGGATATCCCTACCGGCCAAACCCTCCCTAACCCGGACGACGCTAGGCCAATTGTTTTTTTGTGGGATCTTGTTTATGTGGAGATGCCTGTGAGCACTCCATAGCTTCACGTGTAATTTGCTCTTTATTGTTTTTTGCCATATCACGCTGCGCCTTGATCTGAAAGTTATTACGATGATCGTGACAGAAGATCCCACCACACCAGGACCAAGCAGCGTGCCCAGGTGGAGAAGGTATCCTGGACTTGGGAGGAAATCCTGGCAGAACAGGATCACCTTCCTTGGAGGGAGACGCAAGGAGAGAAGGGAGGACGGCGCCGGCGCCGGGGTTCGCGGCCACAACGGAAGCCCAAAGGACAGCCCCAAAAATGTTTTGGGGGTGGGCACACGGGGTGGTTAGCGGAGCTGAGGAGGGAACCAGAGCCCATCTGGGAAAAGAAATTGGAGGACAGTGAATGGAGAGAGCCAAAGACCACCTGGGAGGAGATAGAGAGGTGGTCGGTCGACCTAAGGAGAGTATCAGAGCCCGCCTGGGATTTGTTGGAACAGTGTGAGGAGGGATACCGGAGAATGGAGTTGGCTAGGAGTATGCGGCAACGCAGGCATTTGGAGGAACGTGTCATCAGTCCGGTGAAACCTGGGCCGGCTCCACGTATCTGGCCTCCAGTGCGCCTCCCCAGTCTGGTACATCCTGTGTCTCCTCCTCGCACTTGCCCTGAAGTGTGTGTCACCAGTCTGGTACCACCTGTGCCGGCTCCACGCACTAGGCCTCCAATGCGCCTCCCCAGTCTGGTACGTCCTGTGTCTGCTCCTCGCAGGCGCCCTGAAGTGCGTGTCACCAATCCAGAGCTTCCGGCGACGGTCCCCGGTCCGGAGCTTCCGGCGACGGTCCCTGGTCCGGAGCTTCCGGCGACGGTCCCCGGTCCGGAGCTTCCGGCGATGGTCCCCGGTCCGGAGCTTCCGGCGACGGTCCGGAACCTCCTGCGACGGTCCATGGTCCGGAACCTCCGGTGACAGTTCCACAGTTGCAGCCCCAGACGGTGAGATCAATATCCACCAGGTAGCTTCTTACGAGTAAACATCAGTATATTCCACATGCATAGGTCCCTTCTTTTCAGATGGGAGTGCCAGTTGTTGGTGTGCGTGGTATGTGTTGTTCATGTGCAGGGAAGGACAGGGTGAGGGGAGACGTGAGGTTTTATACAGGCAGGGCATCACTGAGGAGGCAGTGTCATCCATAGAAGCCTTGTCAATGACGTGGGCTAGGATAAAGGATGGCCACTGAGATGGCTGGACTCAGCCTGCCTACCGTGGCTGGTTAAGACAAGCCATACAGCACCACCACATACAATATGATGATGGTTCTCCATTGATTTTAATATTCACTCTTTGGTTTAGGTCTGCACAATTAGAGCTCTGTCTATCAGGCAGACAGATTTTGATTAATGTAAAAAACAAACATCTTATTAATAGCTTCAAATGTTAAGAGATATTCATTTGATTCAAATTGGGGGAAAAAATCCAATAACGCTTTGAATGCATCGTAAAACGGTTAAATTATCAAGAGCAATAACAGTTCAAATAAAACAAGTTAATTCATTTGTAAGATAATATAACTATTACTCCACCAGAAGATATGACCAAACATACAGTACATCACCAAGTCATTTTCTCTGATTAGTCCAATCAAGCCAAACTTATTTTTGTGCCATTGAACTTCACATTGAGCCAACCTACAGTAAATACTGCACAATTTAAGCACTTTCCCCCCAATCCTCTCTTCCTCAAAACAAGTGTAAATATTGGACTATAAATTGCGCCTTCCTGTATTATACTTATGCTCAAATGTTTATTCTGTTCTACTGAGACATTTACTTTATGTTTGTTTCTTATCTTTTCTTATTTCTTATTGTTGTTGCATTGTTGAGAAGGAACCTGCAAGTCAAGTAAGCGTTTCATTGGACGGTGTACCTACGACTAATAGAAACATGAAACTTGACCTTCCTCCCTGGTGCATCCCTCTTTTCCACGGGGTGAGAGGAAGACTGGGGCCGATGTGAGGAATGTAGCACAGGGGTCAGAAAAGCAGTGGGCTTACGGTAAAGGGTTTGTGGTAGGGCTGGATGGCCCCACCCAGCAGAATGAGACCTTGGGTGGAGACTTCCAGGGTCTACAGTCTGACAGGCAACAGTCAGCATACATCTCCAGTCTGGACAGAGAGACAGACAGGGCCAGCCGGTGCCACTCTCCATCCCTCTGCTTGAAACCTGCCCAGAGGAAGAGGACACACAGAGAGAGATGTGGTGGATCAGTAGGCAACTGGTAGAGAGACACTCCACTGTAGAGGACATTGTGCCTACAGTGTCTATGTGTGGAAATAGTCATTGAGCTTTGTTTTAAGGGCAAAAATAAATTATACGCTCTATGGATTTTCATAACATTGTAATAGGAGACATATTTGTCACGTCAACCATTCTAATGACATCTATTTCAACATCCTCAGCCATAGCTCCTGGCGGTGAGGATGAGGACGTGACTGTGTGTGTGTACATATGTGCACATGTATCTGTTGGTACTGAGTAGCGTCAGCTCCAGGTACTGATGAAGGTGAGTAGTCCAGATCCCAGTCTCAGCTGTAGCAACTCCCCCGCTTCCTCTGCCAGCACTGCCAGCAGACTCCTTTCCTCCACCCAGGCCTCCCAGCCTCATCTAAAAACCTGACACACACATCTCCCACAGGCTCACACTGCATCTTCAACCACAAACAGTCATGACAGTCTTGTCTATGCAATTGTGACTGATGCAAATTAGCAAGCCAAATAAGGCTATTTTGCATTCAAAGTGGAGTGAAATGTAATTGTCGTGTTTCAGACAGGGTGACTGGTCCTTTAAACACATTGAAGACCAGTTTCATGAGCCAATGCAAAGTCATATTCATTCAGCTTCAGTGCCCGACATGTCAACATTCAAGTTCAAGTTTCGCACCAAAGTATAATGTCAACCTTGAAAGAACCTCCCCATCTACCCAATAAAATAAGGCATTTCGACAATGCCTTTCAAACTCAAAATTATTAGATTTGATCTTTACATCAGCTTGCTGGTAATCATTTCCACACGCTGTCTATCCATATGACTTACTGAAGGCCAAACGCTGTGTGTGTGGGGAGGAACAAGGTGGAGTACTGTCCGGTCTCGTAGGCCAATCAGCCCCTGCTGTAGAGACATTGTAGTGGTCGGGGGAAAGCATGTCCAAGAGGTCCAACAGATTCTAGAAAAGGGAACAAAACATGGATCAATAATCAGTGAGAGGATTGTGAGACTGAAGTGTGTAATACGATAGCTTTGGCAATGCTCAACTTTGATTGAAATGAATGTTAGGAATTCACCAGTCGGTAGTGTATATTACATCACCTCAATCAATGGAATTGAAACAAACTTTGATGTTAGAATGGCAGTGAGTTTAAAAATGAACTGGATGTGATCATCTTCTCCCACATCTGTTTGGCCAGCCAACGTGAGAGCAAGGTGAGGTACCATCCATTGATAATTGGAACAGGTTGCTGTGTCTACCTAGAGAAGAGAGAACTTGGCTGCCTCTCTGTGAGATCAAAGACTGGAGTCTCACCTGCTGCCAGTATGGAATGTCTGAGTGGAATCTCTCCAAGCATGAAAGCAACACCCATGTTTGACATGGACCAACTCTCCACCTATTTTAAAGGGTTCTATGACAACACTGTGGCGAAAGCCAGAGCCATTTAGATAGAGATATTGAGATGTATGGCTTTGGTGAAGTTGGCATGGTTAGGAACACATCACACAAAACAACACATTTCTGCGAAATACATTAATATTTGTTACAGATTATCACAATTCTGGGATTACAACAGTTAAAAAAAAATCTCAATACCTTCAATATCAATTACTGTAAATACACCAAACATGCAAACACACAATATTGCTGCCATGACCAGATCAATTTTATCCTGTGGTGCCATACTCACCTTTGGCCACGGCTGGTGTTAGCTCTCCCCTGACTCTCCCATACTCCTATGGTCCTGTTTGGAGAGGGGACAGCCCATGTGTGGACCCATCCTGGGAGGCTCCTTCTCCCCAAGCCTCAAACAGACCTAGTCCTGCCCAGAGAAGAACCAGAGTCCCAGCCATGCCAACCCCTCCAGGTGCCCTTCTGGTGTCCATCATGTCCCAGGGGAGGGCTAGTGAGGAGGATCTGAGGACACGGTCACAATGACTCACTGTATCAGCGTTGTCATGGCAGCATTCCCCTGTCACACAATGTCGAGATATCCACCACCTGAGCTCTGTGGGTACACACACAAGCCCATATCAAACTACATGTGGTTTATCTTTAACCTACTGAGACAAAGCAAAGTAGCTATGCCAGAAGAGACACAGCTCTCCCCATCATCATAACTATATCTGCTACATCTAAAGCAGTGAGCTGTGATTTATACATTATATAAATTTAATAAACATTAGAATCATCAAAGATGAGACCAAAACACCTGCAAAAAAAGACATCTCTTGTCCTAATTTCGCCGGAGTCAAAACGTTGTGTTAATCCTGCAAATGTTTTCGCTGTCATAAATCGATTTTCAAAAGATGATTTGTCACTACAGCTTAAGTTGACATTTCATTAAAGAGGATTAATATTTTTTAATGGTTCTTTACACAGATATGCAAACATATTTTTTTTCAGTCATAGACAGGCATCTAGATTAAATACAGTATGAACAGTGCATTAAATTAGACATGTATTTGTATATATATACACTACATACAGTCGCTAGAGAAAGTCTACACATTCCCTGCCTTAAAATTACACCTAAAAAGGGATTCAATTTGTTTTTTTCCTATCGATCTACACAACCTCCACATTTTCAAAGAGAAAGAAAAATGTAAGTTTCATTCCAGAACGCTATGTATAAATGTTCAGACATGTTGGTAAATTAGCTTGTTTTGTTTAAAGAACTTATAAAAGAGGTTGGTGTATATTTTCACCACCTAATCAGGGCATGGAGTTGTTCAATGACAGGCATGCATTTGTTTGATATCGCTAACTTAATGTTTTCATTTCAGAGAGACAAATAATCATGTTTTGTTGCAAGACACTATATATCCGCGTCATTGTCAGAGAAATAAGTAGAACTGCTAGTTACAGAGTCAAACACGTCAAATAACACTTTTTTTTATAAAGAAATGTACAAATTATACATTTGTGACATCACTATAGAGTGCATTCGGAAAGTATTCAGACCCCTTCCCTTGTCCCATATTTTGTTAGGTTACAGCCTTATTCTAAAATGGATTAAATAAAATAAAAAATCATCATCAATCTACACACAATACCCCATAATGACAAAGCGAAAACAAGTTTTTAGAAATGTTTGCACATTTATTAGAAAGAAAAAACTGAAATACCTTGAAGTACTCAGACCCTTTGCTGTGAGACTCGAAATTGAGCTCAGGTGCATCCTGTTTCCATTGTTCATCCTTGAGATGTTTCTACAACTTGATTGGAGTGCCCCTGTGGTAAATTCAATTGATTGGACATGATTTGGAAAGACACACACCTGTTAATATCAGGTCCCACAGTTGACAGTGCATGTCAGAGCAAAAACCAAGCTATGAGGTCGAAGGAATTGCCCATAGATCTCAGAGACAGGATTGTGTCGAGGCACAGATCTGAAGAAGTGTACCAAAACATTTCTGCAGCACTGAAGGTCCCCAAGAACACAGTGGCCCCATCATTCTTAAATGGAAGAAGTTTGGAACCACCAAAACTCTTCCAAGAGCTGGCCGCCCAGCCAAATTGAGCAATCGGCAGAGAAGGTCCTTGGTCAGGGAGGTGACCAAGAACCCGATGGTCACTCTGACAGAGTTCCTCTGTGGAGATGGGAAAACCTTCCAGAAGGACAACCATCTCTGCATCACTCCACCAATCAGGCCTTTATGGTTGAGTGGCCAGTTGGAAGCCACTCCTCAGTAAAAGCACATGACAGCCTGCTTGGAGATTGAACTCTTTGGCCTGAATGCCAAGCATCATGTCTGGAGGAAACCTGGCACCACCCCTACGATGAAGCATGGTGGTGGCAGCATCATGCTGTGGGGATGTTTTTCAGCGGCAGGGACTGGGAGACTATTCAGGGTCGAGGGAAAGATCAACAGAGCAAAGTACAGAGAGATCTTTGATTAAAGCCTTCTCCAGAGCGCTAAGGACCTCCGACTGGGTCGAAGGTTCACCTTCCAACAGGACAACAACCCTAAGCACACAGCCAAGACAACACAGGTGTGGCTTAGGAACAAGTCTCTGAATGTCCTTGAGTGGCCTAGCCAGAGCCCAGACTTGAATCCGATCGAACATCTCTGGAGAAAATAGCTGTGCAGCAACACTCCCCATCCAACCTGACAGAGCTTGAGAGGATCTGCAGAGAAGAATGGGAGAAACTCCCCAAAAACAGATGTGCCAAGCTTGTAGCGTCATACCCAAGAAGAATCAAGACTGTAATCGATGCCAAAGGTGCTGGAACAAAGTACTGAGTATAGGGTCTGAGTTCTTATGTAAATGTGATATTTCCGTTTTTTATTGTTATACATTTGCAAAAGTGTCTAAAAACCTGTTTTTGCTTTGTGGTATTTTGTGTAGATTGATGAGTAAAAAAAACTATTTAATACATTTTAGAATAAGGCTGTAACTCTTATCCATAGCGACTTACAGTTAGTCCATTCATCTTAAGATCTCTAGGTGACACCCCATATCACAGTCAAATACAGGATACAAACATTTCATTCCAGCTAAACAATGGATATATAGCGTTTTGCAGCAAACCCCATTTTAATACACATCTAAAATCCATTAACTCTCCATTCTGAGAGCAGTAATAGTTTACACACATGAAGTTACCCACAAGTAATAATTTTGGATGAAAAAAACCATGTGAAAAATGTGTGGTTATAGCGTTTTGGAACTAAACTATATAGAACATTTTCTAAATGACTAAGAAATACTAACTGAGGATGTATTGATTCGGTATGTCTTCACACCCCAGAATGAATACTTGGTGGAAGCACCTTTGGCAGCCATTACAGATGTGAATAATTTTGAATAAGATTCTACCAACCTTGCACAACTCTTAGGGCAACATTATATCCATCTTTGACAGAATTGCTCAAGCTCAGTAAATCTGTCTGGGAGTCATTGATGGACAGCAATATTCAAACCTTGTCTCTGATTTTTTTTAAAGCAGATTTAAGTCAGGACGGAGACGGGACTATTCAGGAACACTCAATGTCTCTTGGAAATCTATTCGGGTTTGTCTTTGGCATTAAAATGTGTGTAATCGCCCGCAGAGAATAAAACTCTATCCCAGAGTTAGGTTTTCAGAAAACTTTTCCTCTAACTTTTAACCTGGGCTTTGCTCATTTCATATTTATTTTGATCCTAACAAACTCCCCAGTCCCTGCTTGTGACAAGCATACTCATATCATAATCTTGCCACCACAATACAAAGGGATCAACAACATTGCATTCACTCCACATTACTGGCCTATATGACAAAGTGAAAAGAATGAAGCCTGTGTTAAGAAATCCACTCCAAATCATTCATTTGGTTTGCAACAAGGTCGTTAAGTAATACTGAAAAACAACACGTCAAAGACATTAACTTTTGGCCTAAATTAAAAAATACAGGTTTGGAATAAATCCAATACAACACAACACAGAGTGAAACCCTATGTATTTTAAAGAATTGTGGGGGTAGCAGCATCATGTTATGGGTATGCTTGTCATCAGCAGAGACTGGGAAGTTGTCAGTATCAAAATAAATATGAAAGGAGCAAAGCCCAGGTAAAAAGTTAAAAGAAAACCTGCTCCAGTCTTCTGAAAACCTAACCTTGTAAAAGAGTTTTATTTTTCTGTGAGACAATTACAAAAAAATGAATGCCAAAGACACGCTAGAATGGCTTTACAAAAGGTGTTGAGTGTTCCTGAGTGGTCTCGTCTCAGTCCTGACTTTTGCCTGAAAATCAGAGACAAGGTTTGAATATTTCTGTCCGTCAATGATTCCCAACCAAATTTAATGAGCTTGAGTAATTTTGACAAAAACAATGGACATACGTTGCCCTAATAGTTGTGCAAAGTTGGTAGAATATTTTTCTGAATTATTCAAAGCTGTAATAGCTGCTAAAGGTTTTTTTGTATTTATTTTATTTAAGCTTTATTTAACTTGGCAATTCAGGTGCTTTCACAGAGTACATCTTCGTTCTATTACTATCTTCGACTTTGAAAATGTGAAGTAGTTTGTGTAGATCTGTAGAAAAAATATCAAATTACATTAAAAGGCAGCAAAATGTGTAGACTTTCACTAGGCACTGTATATTCCAGAAAGCTTTTTATTTTCAATACCAGAAATTCAATAGCAACATAAAACTCATCATGTTCCACAGAGCAGTGGGCCCGTACATGCCAAATACCTCCTATTCACATTTCAGAAATATGTCCACAAAACAAGTTACAACACGGCATGTGATATAATAGAAGCTATCTTTTGGGGAACAATCACTGTTCAAAAGCTGGAATGTTGAAAAGTGGAAATGTTCAAATGCTGGGCTTAAAAACCACGCGTAAACATAATTCTGTTGGGGTCTGATGAGAGAGAACGCCACTGAGTGGACATGGATCCATCAACTGCACTGAGTCACCCTACTCACAGGCAGGCACATTTTATCACTATCACCATCATGATGATCACCATCATCACAACCATCATCATAACCATCATAATGTTGCTACAAGACAGAGCTGTATCTGGGTCAAATCTAGTTTTATACAGCACTGTAAACCTGATAGCAAAAATGGACTCGGTCAGTGTTGAGTGACATGGCAGTTAACTTCAAAATAAATCATAGTTAGGAATCATCCATAAAAATATCCATGTTGAAATAATTAGCATCAAATGACAGATATGATTCATTACACAAAAGGAAACAACCTCAAGACACTTGATTCTATTTACAGAAAAAATGGCTTTGTAGACTTTGTAGTCTCTGTAGAAATCCGAGTTGTCTCACATAATTTTCAAATGCTCCAGCTTAAAGAGATTGTCCAGTACTTGTTTACTTTTTAGCCAGTAGTTCTGAAAATAGAGCTTACGAGCCAAAAGTGGTCCACGAAAATTGAGTACTGTGTCTCATATGTGCACCACGTCTTTGCTCCCTCTCTTGCTCTGCTGTGTGGTCACTCAAATGGCGAGGGACTGAAGCTCATTGGTTGAACTCAAATTACTAGAGGGATGGCTCTCGTGGGGGAAAACTTAGGAAAAATGGTGCAGCACAGCTTCCAAAAAATCAGTTGCTTCCAAACTAGGGATTTTGTGTACTAATTGCTCATAGATTATGCATGTATGAACTACACATTAACACATCCAGCCCAGAGTGGGAGGTTTAAAAAATACTTAGTCATCGCCAATGTTTCCAGAGCATGTCTTTATCAGGGCCTGGTTTTCCTATTCCTATTTTCCTATTGACATGACAGCAGTATCCAGCACATGAACATTACACTATGTCTGTAGTTTAGGAGAGGCCAGTCTTGCTGCTGTCCACTGAGGGTCTATAGTTTAGGGCTGGCCCTCTCCCAAGTACTCAAAGTGGTAATCATGCTTAATCCAATGAGGTGACAGTGACAGACACCAGCATGGCAGTGGGTCTTCTGTCCAGAGACACACTGAAGATCACACAAGGACAAAGCCACCATGTTTAGGCTGAAAATGAGAACTAGAGATTTTACATGGAATGACACTGGAACACCTCACATTAGAGGGTTCAAAGCCCCAGAGCTCTGGAAACGTACAGTATCTATCAGGGAAAGGTCATGTCCTTGCTTAACGGGTCCTAAATAACATAACATTCTGAGAACCATATGTTTCATAGAGCTTGGTGAGAGCGTGGTTGCCCTATGGTTATTTTGCATACTGTACAACCTTCCCACAAGGGTCTGGGAAAGGTGCAGCTAGCACAGAAGTTCTGAGAGCCATATACATTGAGTGTATTCAATATTAGGAAGGTGTCCTTAATGTTTTGTACAATCACACAGCATGACGTTTACACATGGTTCTATTTAAAGTAATGTTCTCAAATTGTTCAGAGAACGTTAAGAAACAACATTCTTCTGTAGGAATTTCTGTACTTCAGCATAACACTTTCTACACGTTTCCTCATGGCTCTATTTAAAGTAATGTTCTCAGAAGGTTCAGAAACTGCCTTGTCAGCTTGGGGATTTGATCTAGCAACCTTTCGGTTACTAGCCCAACGCTCACTAGGCTACCTGCCACCCCAAATGTTCTCAGAACATTAAGAAAACGTTCCATAAAAACCACAAGAAAACATTAGCAACGCTCAAAGTAGTAATGTTACGTTCCGAGGCATGGGTCGAAATTGCTTAGAAGTTTACTTTGAAGCAGTGTGCCAATGCTTGTTTCACTTGATCAGAAGTACGAGATCAGTGACATCCGAAACTTAGTTTTTTTTCGAGCAACCACCTGATTGGTTTGGTATTGGTTTTGGTAGAAGACAAAAACGCTACCCTGCACATGCGCTACGGCGTGTGCGACTTCATCTATAATAATTTGGCGGTTCTAAATTATTTTGACCAGCAGGTGCCACTAGTGTACAACGTGTTGATCAAAGCTTCGAGTAATTAACCTATTTTTGACACAATTGGCTGGAAATGCGCCAATTCAGGAAGCTTAGTTTCCTCATCACTAGTTCCAAGATCATTCTGAGAATGTTATTTAAAAACATATACAGTACCAGTCAAAAGTTTGGACACAACTACTCATTCAAGGGGTTTTCTTTATTTAGACTATTTTCTACATTGTAGAATAATAAAATATGAAATAACACATATGTAATCATGTAGTAACCAAAAAAGTGTTGAACAAATCAAAATATATTTTATATTCTTCAAAATAGCCAACCTTTGCCTTGATGACAGCTTTGCACAGTCTTGGTATTCTCTCAACCAGCTTCATGAGGTAGTCACATGGAATGCATTTCAATTAACAGGTGTGAGTTGTTAAAAGTTCATTTCTGAAATTTCTTTCCTCAATGCATTTGAGGCAATCCATTGTGTTGTGACAAGGTAGGGGTGGTATACAGAAGATATCCCTATTTGGTAAAAGACCAAGTCCATATTATGGTAAGAACAGCTCAAATAAGCAAAGAGAAACGACAGTCCATCATTACTTTAAGACATCCCTTGTGTAGTCTTAGCATTCTGTATACTCCCTTTGTCCTAAGGGTAAAAAATTACCTGCCTTCATTACCCCTAAAATAAAGCAGCTTAATTGAATTTTAAACCCCAAATCTATTTTCCATGAAGAAACAACCTGTCACCTGTCACTCTTCACAATGCAGAAAGACAGCATTGATTGCATCAGTGGACACCACTCGTTTTTAACACACCTGTCATAATTGTTTTCTTTACTAAAGTAGAGGTTTATTATTATTATTACTGCTGCTAAAGGTACTGCATAGGTGTAAACATATTCTTTTGCAAGAGATAGCACTTGTATAGCCTCGCCTCGACCTCGTTCGTCTTCAGTCACCCACGTGGGTATAACCAGTGAGGAGATGGCACGTGGGTACCTGCTTCTACAAACCAATGGGAGTGGCAGGACTTGTAGCATGATCTGCGTCAGAAATAGAACCGATTTCTATTTTAGCCTTTTGCAACGCAGACACTCATTGGTGCGCGTGAGCAGTGTGGGTGTAATCATTTAATAACATGGATTTCTACATTTATTTTGCGATGCTCGTGCACGCAACGCGAGCGGTGTGGTCAGCCTATTAGACAATCTTTGTACCCTGGTGGTGTACAGCTTTCTTTGAAATACGAACAAAGGCAATGTTTCACTTTTTCTAATGTTGGGGTCACTCAATCAAATTTCAAGTTGACAAAATATAATTTAGGGGGTTTTCTCTGCTGTTAAACATAGTGGCGGGTCATTTTTTACCCTTAAAACATCACAAGGGTTAAGACATGAAGGTCAGTCAAGCGCTATGATGAAGTTAATTAGAGTTACCTGCCTCAGATTGCAGCCCAAATAAATCACATAGTTCAAGTAACAGACACATCTCAACATCAACTGTTCAGAGGAGACTGTGGGAATCAGGCATTCATGGTCAAATTGCTGCAAAGAAACCACTACTAAAGGACAACCATAATAAGAAGAGACTTGCTTGGGCCAAGAAACACGAGCAATGGACATTAGACCGGTTGAAATCTGTCCTTTGGTCTGAAGAGTCCAAATTTGAGATTTTTGGTTCCAACCACCGTGTCTTTGTGAGACGCAGAGTACTGTAGGTGAACGGATGATCTCCGTATGTGTGGTTCCCAACGTGAAGCATGGAGGAGGATGTGTGACGGTGTGGGGGTGCTTTGCTGGTGACACTGTTGGTGATTTATTTAGATTTCAAGGCACACTTAACCAGCACGGCTACCACAACATTCTGCAGCGATATGCCATCCCATCTGGTTTTCGATTAGTTGGACTATCATTTGTTTTTCAACAGGACAATGACCCAACACACCTCCAGGCTGTGTAAGGGCTATTTGACCAAGAAGGATAGTGATGGAGGGCTGCATCAGATGACCTGGCCTCCACAATCACCTGACCTCAACCCAATTGAGAAGGTTTGGGATGAGTTGGACCGCAGAATCAAGGAAAAGTTCTCAGCATACGTGGGAAAACATTCAAGACTGTTGGAAAAGCATTCCTCATGAAGCTGGTTGAGTGTGCAAAGCTGTTATCAAGGCAAAGGGTGGCTACTTTGAATAATTTAAAATCTATAATATATTTGGATTTGTTCAACTCTTTTTTGGTTACTACATGATTCCATATGTGTTATTTCATAGTTTTGATGTCTTCACTATTACTCTACAATATAGAAAATAAAGAAATGAGTAGGTGTGTCCAAACTTTTTACTGTACATTCTGTTCACAGCTTCAACAAAACTCTCTTTATACTCTTAAGTGTGTTCAGGTGTGTTGACCATGACCACTAATGAGCCACACCTGATCTTAATAAGTGCTTGTTTCCTTTGAAATAGGGTCTTTTGAATAGACTAAAATTAACAGCTTTGTATGAGTTTAAAAAAAACATGGCATGCTAACTGCATCCTGGTGGCACAGTGGACTAATTCCATGAATAGAAAACAGAGGATTATAGGTTTGAATCTCACTGGCTCTGTGCCACAATAAAAAAAGAAATGTGTTTGCATGATTAATGCCTCATGAATGTCCTATCTGTGCTTGGAGTTCAAAACAGTAAAACTACCTATAATTTACGTTCTCAGAACGTTAATAAAACTTTCAGGTAACCATAGTAAAATGTTCTCAGATCCTCTCTGCAACCTAAAAATGTACTTTCCCAGAAGAGACAATATTTTCACCTCCATTCTCAGAATGTTTAAAAAACGTTGCATTTTACTGGTGAAGAAACGTATGGCTTCGTTGCCAGGACCAAGAACTTTCGTTGCCACAATTTCCAAGCAACCAAATGTGCTAGCTGGGTTGTTTTAAAGCAGTGTCTGTTGTGACAGCCAATGTCTGCTTCGGATCCCTACACACCAATCACTGTTTCATGATCCACAAAGATCTAACAATTGAGAGCTTTCTTCTTATCTTACATGAGGAAAAGAGAACAATTTTAAAACATTCCTGCTACTTCAGTCTCACATGCTATTTTCAGCTACATACTGTACTTGAAACATACTTATTATTTTTCATAGGTCTAAGCAGTGAGGATACATTCTCCCCAGTTATTCGACTTTGTTCAAACAACAATCAAAATGCAACTGGTGAACTTTTGCACTGTACGTCAGCAGTGCACTTCCCATATCTTCCCTGTCTTATTGATTTGGCAAACATATTGCACTCCTACACACACACACACACACACACACACACACAGACAGATGCACACTCAGTACACGCCCTGACAGTGTACTTCAGACTGAGGACCCCTGTCTCTCTGGTACCCAGTTTTGCTGTCCATCTTCCTCCTCTTCCTCTCCCAGTCCTGGCCCTAACAGCGGTCATCCTCGTCGGTGTCACACAGGAGCTCGCAGGCGGCCACAGAGCTGGCCTGACCCAGGCGTTTATGGAAGTGTCCGTTGGGGACCTGCCAGTTGTGTCTGAGCTGGGGGGCAGAGCTGATGGTGTTGGCCCGACCCAGACTGGTTGCAATGGCCACCTCGAAGGTCAGAGTCTCCTCCAGGCCTGAGGAGTCTGGGCTGTGGAACTCCTCGTGCAGGGTCAGGTACGGCTCCGAGATGTACCGATGAGGGGAGGGATGTGGGTGACTGACCCCTAACCCTGGGTCACTCACCCCTACTACCACCCCCACCCCCGATCCTCCTCCTGCCACCTGGGCTGGTCTCTCCCCTTCCTCCCTCCACAAGGGCTCCTCCGTCTCTCCAGGGGCCTCCTGGGTCTGGGCTCTGCCCTCGCTGACAGCAGGGGGGGAGGGGTGGGCTCGGCATATCAGGGGGGAGTAGGAGATGTGAAGGCGTGGCCGCGATGGCGTCTGGGGGAGCTGCCGACGGCCACTGGGTGTGCTGGACTCAGAGTTAGACGGGCCTGGGCTGCCTGAAGTGTTGCCCTGCAGAGATAAGAGATTTCACACATAAACCAGGCTTTAATGGTAGTAGGGGCGGTTATTGACAGTTAAAGCCAGGAATTAAATAATAACAGTGTCAGGGCCGTTAAAAGAACACCCACCTGTCTATGGTGGACATGTGCGTGTCCCTCGCTGGGGGAGCGGGACTGCTTGCGTTCCTGTGACGGGTCCTGGCCCCGCTCCTCAGAGTTGCAGCGGGACACGTCGGGAGACAGCAGGTGGCGCCGCTCTTTGGAGCGCCCCCGCTCTTGATCCACTGGTTCCCTGAGGTTGGACCTGATGCCTGAGAGGCAAGGAGAGAGAGGGGAGCTATGAAGAGGGGGTAACATACATTTTAGTAAACACACAGCTTTCATCAGGGGGCTTCTAAAACTGAGAACCACCAGTGTTCTTCAATAGTTCTTCAAATGGAACAGGACCAGTGAATAGACCCTAAGCAATGGCATAGTGAACACATTCCTGCAACTGTGTATAAGGTACCTCTGATGCTCCTCTGTCGTGGTCTATACAGACGGTCAGAACTGACCCTCTCCAGAGAGTACTCCTCCTGCCACAGCCCATTTACGCACTGATCACCAATAGTGGAGAAGGAGCGTTTCATCAATTTGCTGCTGTCCGTCCCAACCTACACACACAGATAAACACACACACATACAGTACACACACACACACACACATGCATATGCAATTGGTTGAGAGAATGTGGGAGGGTAGGAAGTGTGTGGAGTTCTAGTTCTGAGCAGAAGACTTTCTCCCATTCACCACACACATTCCATGTTTAATACATGGTATTTACATAGCGCTTTTCAAGGACCCAAAGTCACTTCCAAGCCATATTACCTTGAACTAAAAAGACACCGTTTTGGAAAACCTGGCATACTGACATTTTTGCCACGCAAGGATTAGAAACCATCAAAGTATGCCACCCACACTGTCAACAACCATTGAAGGTAACAGTTGAAATCATATGTATCTACTATAGCAACCTAGTAACACCCAATCCTCCACTTCATGGCAGATTGGCTGACTGACTGCTGTATCTATGTCCCTGCACTGCCCCAGTGTTCATCAATCCCTCTGAAGCCGCCACAGAGGCTGTCTGCTTGGGTCCTATTCTTTCCCCATGGGTAGAGGAGGGGAAGTGAGGGGCTGTACAGTAACAGGTACCTGTGTGTCTACAGCCAGCTGAGGCATAGACGAGGCTCGGATAGAGACTGCCCACCCGGGCACCTTGAGTGGGGCATCCTGCCTGTTAGTAGGGCAAAGGATGCGGTTAAACTCTTTGCGCTCCGGAACCTATATAGTTAGAGAAAGAGGAAGGGGAGAGAAACACAGCAGAGTTCTAATGTGTGAAAACAGACAGAGTTTGCAGCAATGACGTCAGGGGACCAGCAGAGGACTACTGTACCAACACGCCACAAGCAGATGTAGTATGCTGACTGACATACTGTAGAGTGGAGCTATCAATATCGAATAGCCGTACACCCTCTTAACTCAGAGTAAAAGCACTGGCTGAGCACAGTGACAGCCAAAGCACTGTGTGTTGGCAGTGTAATGTATTCATTTTTCACTATTCATTGTGAACCTGTGTGAGTGGTGCCTGTCTATTCCTCAGATGTACTGTGGGTTGGAATACCACTGTCAATGAGGGGCTGACAACCAGGCGGGGCAGAGAGGAGGGGCTGAGGGGAGGAAGGGGGCGGAGTCAACATGCGCAAAAAGGGGTTAAAGCTGGCGCTTGAATAACTGAAAGTCATGAAGCGGAGGAAAGAACCAGTCACATGCATGCAGGCTTAGGAAACCAAAATGCCTCACTCATCACCAAAGAGTTGAGAGGAGCTGAGAAACCATATCCAAAAGATGTGAGTAGTATCCTCCAACAGAACTCTGTACAGCTGCTCAAAGAACAGAGAGGTGTGTGGGAGAGCCATATGTCATACAGCTCTGTATGATGACAACGGTGCCAAATACCGGCACAGTACAGTGAAACCACAAAACCATGAGAGGAGTGCTGAGTCTGACACTAAACCACTAGAGACAAGCTGCAGTCTCCATCTCTGTTCCATTGACACACTTACAGAAAGGCACACACTTTCATGTAGTCAGAGTCACACTCTCCATAGTGCCAAAGCTCAGCGGAATCCCGCCAATTTTGCAAAGTAAGCATAATATGCATGGTCCATCAAAGCCTATGGCGAAGAAATTATGATACCATTTCATAGAAATGGGTGCGCAGTCATAATGCCTAAAACAAGGAACAACACTGTGTGGAGTGGACAGCATGGTAAGACATTGCCATGGTGAAGTTGGGAATGACACAGAAGGGGGCAAGGCAGCTGTATCAGCTACTACAATCCAGTACTGCTAGATAGAACTGGCATTGATTGTGTAGAGGTCATTAGAGTGTGTATTGATAAAAATATAGGTGTGAGTTTGAATGGCTTTGAGTGTAACGTGAGAGTGTGTATGACGGGGCCTCCCGAGTTGGGCAGCGGTCTAAGTCACTGCATCGCAGTGCTTGAGGTGTCGCTACAGACCTGGGTTTGATTCCAGGCTGTGTCGCAGCCAGCCGTGACCGGGAGACCCATGAGGCGGCACAGGGGAGGGTTTGGCTGGCTGGGATGTCCTTGTCCAATCGCGCTCTAGCGACACCTTTTGGCGCGCCGGTCGCATGAACGCTGACGTCAGTCGCGAGTTGTACAGTGTTTCCTTCGACACGTTGGTGCGGCCGGCTTCTGGGTTAAGCAAGCAGTGTGTCGAGAAGCAGTGTGGCTTGGCAGGGTCGTGTTTCAGAGGACGCATGCCTCTCGACCTTCGCCTCTCCCTTGTCTGTACTGGAGTTGCAGCGATAGGACAAGACTGTAACTACCATTTGGGGCAAAAAAGGACTAAAAGGGTGCCTGAATCACAGATGAGAAAAGAATCTGTGCTGGGTCTAATAGTTATGATGACAGTCTGATCGTACTGTGCACGCTTGGAAAAATTGTTATTTGACTGTCCCCATAGGAGAACCCTTTAAAGAACCCTTTTCGGTTCCAGGTCAAACCCTTTCCACTGTGGGTTCTACATGGACCCAAAGGAGTTCTACCTGGAACCAAAAACGGTGATATCCAAAGAACCCTTTTGGAACCCTTTTTTTTCTAAGAATAAGAGTGTAGGGATCAGCAACAGTGCTTTATACAATGTTGTTTCAGACAAGAGTTTGATGATGAAGCAGAATACACTGGCACCATACATAAAACCTCTCGACACAAATCACACCCCACTAGCGTCCGAATACTGCATACTGATTGGGCTGGGACAGCGACAACTAATTGACTGGACAGTGACACAGTGATGGATGGGGGATTGGATGAGTCAGAGTGAGTCCAGCCAGACGCTGCCTCTCCTGGGACAAACAGTCTCAATTCCCCCCTCCCATTCTCTCTGGATCACAACCACATCCTACCAGACTATAACCCAACCCCATAATATCTCACTGGATCCATCAAAAGTCTAACTACTAATGCATTAAGTGTGTGATACTAAAAACACAATCATTTCCCCATTAAGTGAGTAACATACTGACTGACGTCAGTGCTTTTACACTGTGTACATGTGGAATTAACTTTAAAGGCATAGTTCACCCAAATGACAAATTTAAATATTGGTTTACTTACCATGTAAGCAATCTACACACATCATGTCCACATCATCTGAAAGTATCTCAAATTGATTCCGAAAAATGCAAAAATCAGTCCCATGACTTGAATGTGATTTGTGCACCAAATGCAAAAATGTTAGCATTTGGAAACAGTGCGAGCCACTGCCAGGGAAACTATACCAAAGCATAGGTTGCTGCCATACCTTGTACACTGAACAAAAATATTACTGCAACATGTAACAATTTCAAAGATTTTACTGACTAACAGTTCATATAAGGAAATCAGTCAATTGAAATAAATGAATTATGCCCTGATCTATGGATTTCACATGACTGGGAACACACATGTGCATCTGTTGGTCACAGATACCTTAAAAAAGGTAGGGGCGTGGATCAGAAAACCAGTCAGTATCTGGTGTGACCCCCATTTGCTTCATGCAGCACAACACATCTCATTCGCATAGAGTTGATCAGGCTGTTGATTGTGGCCTGTGGAATGTTGTCCCACTCCTCTTCAATGGCTGTGCAAAGTTGCTTGATATTTTGGTGGGAACTGGAACACGCTGTTATACATGTCGATCCAGAGCATCCCCAACATGCTCAATGGGTGACACGTCTGGTGAGTATGCAGGCCATGGAAGAACTGGGATATTTTCAGCTTTCAGGAATTGTGTACAGATCCTTGTGACATGGGGCTGTGCATTATCATACCGGAACAATGAGGTGATGGCGGCAGATGAACGGCATGACAATGGGCTTCAGGATCTTGTCACGGTATCTCTGTGCATTCAAATTGCTATAGATAAAATGCAATTGTGCTTGTTGTCCATAGCTTATACCTGCCCATACCATAACCCCACCGCCACCATGGGGCACTCAAATCACGTTGACATCAGCAGACCGCTTGCACACAACGCCATACAAGTGGTCTGCGGTTGTGAGGCTGGTTGGACATACTGCCAAATTCTCTAAAATGACATTGGAGGTATAGAAATTAACATTCAATTCTATGGCAACAGCTCTGGTGAACATTCCTGCAGTTAGAATGCCAATTGCATGCTCCCTCAAAACTTTACACATCTGTGGCATTGTATTATGTGACAAAACTGCACATTTTAGAGTGGCCATTTATTGTCCCCAGCACAAGGTGCACCTGTGTAATGATCATGCTGTTTAATCTGCTCCTTGATATGCCACATCTATCAGGTGGATGGATTATCTTGGCAAAGGAGAAATGCTCACTAACAGGGGTGTAAAGAAATTTGTGCACAACAATTGAGAGAAATAAGCTTTTTGTCCGTATGGAAAATTCTTAATTTCAGCTCATGAAACATGAGACCAACACTTGACATGTTGCGTTTTATATTTTTGTTCAACATACATACATTGATTTACTTAGCAATGTGTAATTTAGAAATTTTGGTGAACTATCCCTTTGATTTGATTTGCTTTGATTAGGGCGTTGAGTGAGTGTGTTTCTGGGGGTGTTACAGTACCTGAGACCTATTCCTTACCAGAGTGTGGAGCTGGTGGTGGTGGTGGTGATAGTGGTGGTAGTCCTCCTCAAGGTCCTGGGACATGGGCTGCATGAACATCTCCTGGGGGGAGATGGGACTCAAGGCCACAAACCCTCCTCTGGTCCTGATGGAATGGATAAGAAGACAGACATTCAGAGAGGGATAGGGGACACCTAGTCAGTTGCACAACTGAATGCATTCAACCTTCCGCATTTAACCCAACCCCTCAGAATCAGAGAGGTGCGTGGGCTGCCTTAATCGACGGCGTACGTCATCGGCGCCCAGCATGCCTATCTAGGATGAACACACACATCTATTAACATACCCGTACCCACACGCACACACAGGCTCGGGGACTTTAGGAGTCAAAAAGCATATTTACAGGGCAGATCCAGCGCTGTGGGTCAGAAAGGGAAGGGCTTTGGCACTGCAGAGGATGTCCTGAGGCAGAGAGGACGCGTCCATGCGCTGGAACATGGGAGCGTGTTTCTATAGGGGATGAGGATGAAATAGGTCCAGTATGAGAGTATGCAAACTACTGTTCAGAGGTCATAGTTTCATACTGTACATAGAGGTAGATATACCTGCTCCTCCAGCTGTTGCCTGAGCTTCTTGGCTTTGCTCTGCTTGTAGTAGTCCATGATCATCATAGCTGCGTAGATCTTCCCAATGGTCATATGATTGGCTGGAAGAATGGCATAATGTCACTCATTTGGAATTCTTTGAAAAGCAAAACTACTATAGCAAATAGTTCAACTACATTGACTAATGCCAGAGGTACTATACATTCTGACTGTCACCTTTGTGGATGGGGACGAGCAGGTCTAGCGTTTTCTGAGAAAGGTGTGGCCAGATGATACTAATCTCCTTCTGTAGGTCTGAATCCATCTGCCCCCTGTCCTCCCCTCCTGGAAACACCACAACAACAACAGGAGATGAAGCATGCAGCAGGTGCTCATGGGGGCAGTTGGTCAACAGTGTGTAGAGAAAGTTGAGAAGAACAACAAGTTCAGAGAGTTGTTCATGTTCAGCTATTTTCACATGCTAGCCTGACCTCTGGCTATCTTGACCTCCAGGGCAGTTCGGATCAGGGCCATGAGGGTGGAGGTGAAGTGAACAGACATCTCCTCATCCACGGGCATGTTCATCAGCACCAGCCTCTGAGGGTGTCCATGGAAGGGAAAGAGGGGGGAGCAAAGCAGGAAATATTACTCACTAACCAGGAGACAACATGTTGCCAACAAGAGAAGCTCAGTTAACCATCTATGCCTTACAGTAATATACAAGTCTCAACTACTTGATGGTCTTTTTTCACTGTTCAAGCTAAACTTACAATCGAAGGATTATAAATGCATGTTTTAATAACACAATTCTCTAATAAGTATGACATTGTAACAACAGCCAAGAGACTCACAACACAGTGTGCACAAAGAGGTTAGGTTCATTCCCATTGTACAGTCCATGCACACATATGACAAGACAATGATAATGAGAAAAAAAGGCAAAGAGGGCAAGGGCAGAAGGCACATGCGTAGAGATAGAGGAAGTAATCAAGCAGCAGTGATTGAGAAAGGTTGTTTGGCATTCTGACACTGTACAATGTGGCTCTATGAAATACATGTTAGCTTTTTGCACCCGTTTCTAAACCGAAGCATTCTTACTGACACTGAAAACCAGTTATTCCACAAACAGCTCTTAAACACACAAAACCTTACTCAGTTAGTTCTCTGCCAAGATGCAAATCAATACAAAAAAGAAAACGCCAAAGCACAATGCTCATTTATTTTTACTCTACGTATTGTCATCTGTCGATCAAAAAACACCATCGTGGATTCTCTTACAATTCCACAAGCGAGACGTTACGGTACGATATAGACAACAGTCATTTTCCACACTTCATTAGAATTGGCTATACAACACAGAGGTTTTACTTTGCCATCTCCATTGACTAAATGTAGAAACGTTGCCCAGTTGTCTTTGGTCTACCTTATAAGCCACTTTGGAGGGACATTTCTTTCCGAGGCCAAGAGGTGGCGACATATCAGTCAGCATCTCGTACATGTCAGTGTAATGAATACGCCCGCTGGGGAGGAGGCAGGGAGCAGGGCAGATGACGAGGAGGACGAGGAGGAGGAGGAAGGGCAGGGAAGGTATTACCAAGGAATGGAGGAAGAAAATAATATGAAAAAAAGGAAGAGATCAGAAAGAAGGTTATTCAATGGCATTACACAGAGAGGATCAAATCAGGTTGTGGTATTTCTATGCAGACTTGGCATAGAAAAGAGAGAGAAGAAGAAATCTAAAATCAAAGACCAAAGGAATGACAGCAGGGTCCTCTGTGGATCTGGCAGATACTTACCTGGCATCCTAAACCTGCAGCGTTACTGCTGACAATTGTCAGGGAGGGACTTACAGTTGGCCCCACTATAACCCTTCTCATGATTATACTATAACCAGTCAACTAAATCAGAGGTACCAGATCCAACCAGCCACAGAGTGTCACGACTCAGCACACTGGTTTTGTGTAGTTGTTTGTTACACTATATGTTCCAATAGTTCATTGCTCTGCATCTACAGCATGAAGTGCATAATGATATTGTCTGTATGCTAGAGGAGGAGCCGTCTCTTTGTATCCTGAAGCCATAACCCAGTCATTCTTTGGCCTGGGGCAGAACCAGGGTGGTCCCCCTTCAGCAGTGCAAGCAGGCCTTAGAGGGGTAGTGAAAATTGTTGGAGAGGAATGGAAGGGGGCATAGGAAGGGTCCCAACAGGTAGGAGGGGGTTAAGGGATCAAGGGATAGTGGGGAAGTGATGGGGTAGTGGTGGGGGAGCCAAACCTTGCAGGCCACGGTGTAGGGGCAGTTCTTTCCAAAGCCCAGGGGAGGTGAAATAGTGCGTACTACTGTGTACATCTCCTTATAGTGAATCCTTCCACTGGAAAGAACATATATTTCTGTAGTTAACAATAAACACAGAGATTCAGCTTTGCTGGAGTTTATTAGAGCTGGTTTGCCACCATTGTCCTAACAAGAACCCGGAGAGCAGAGCATCAGGACATATCGGACAACAATTAGGCAAATATGCAATACTATTCATATTGTGAAATGGTTAAGGCCATATGGTGGTATTTGTAAGTAGTTGGGTGAAACATTAGAATAACATTAAAATAGTAAATCATTCCTACACATGCTGTACAACATATGTGCTGTGCTGCTACTTTGTATGTGTTAGTATGTGTTGTTGGGCCTCTGACTTACCAAGCAGCTCGGTCGTATTCACCCCAGATACGAACAAACTCATCCAGATGATGAGGCCCCAAGATGGAAGAATCCCGGGTGAGGTACTCAAAGTTGTCCATGATCACAGCCACAAACAGATTCAGCATCTGAACAGTGATTAGAGGAGGTCATAGACAAGGAACTACAATAGGTGTACATGAAAGGGAATATGTATGCATGTAAGTGTCTCCTTCAACTTCTTCCTCTCATTTCTGGTAAGAGACGGTCTCCTAGAGTAGGACTCATAGAGTAGGACAGTAGGACTCTTAGAGTAGGACTCTTACCAGAAATGAGCTGAAGAAGATGAAGGAAACAAAGTAGAAGTAGGCAAACTCAGTTCCACAGCGCTCCTCATGGTCTGACGTTAGAGCTAAGGGGTCTGGCTCACACTTCTGCCCCCCTAAACATGACAGCATGATCTCCTGCCACGACTCCCCCGTGGCACTCCTGCAGGCAGACAGCAGTGTGTTGTTCAGAGACTGAGCCTTAGTTAGCCACTGTGTGACACATGCAGGATATCCTACTGTACCTGAATAGCAACATCAGAGCACCAAAGAAGGTCTTGAAGTTGTTGTGTTGGTTGATGTGAGTCTCCTCATCCAGTCTGATGTTTCCAAAAACCTTGAGGAATATTCAAATCAAATTGTATGGGTCGTGTACACATACGCCATGCCTATGTTTATAGCTCCAACAGTGCAGTAATACCGAACAATACAAAATAATACACAAATTCCAAATATATATCAGAAATATCAGAACGAGCCATGTCAGAGTCGTTAACAAAAATATAAATGCAACATGTAAAGTGTTGGTCCCATGTTTCATGAGCTGAGATAAAAGATTCCAGACTTTTTACATATGCACAAATTTGTTTACATCCCTGTTAGTGAGCATTTCTCCTTTGCCAAGATAATCCATCCACCTGACAGGTGTGGCATATCAAGAATCTGATTAAACAGCATGATCATTACACAGGTGCACCTCGCTCTGGGGCCAATAAAAGGCCACTCTAAAATGTGCAGTTTTGTCACAAAACACAATGCCACAGATGTCTAATGTTTTGAGGGAATGTACAATTGGCATGCTGACTGCAGGAATGTCCACCAGAGCTTTTGCCAGAGAATTGAATGTTAATTTCTCTACCATAAGCCACCTCCAAAGTTGTTTTAGAGAATTTGTTAGTATGTCTAACCGGGCTCACAACCACAGACCACTTGTAACCACGCCAGCCCAGGAACTCCACATCCGGCTTCTTCACTTGCGGGATTGTCTGAGACCAGCCACCCGGCTGATGAAACTGAGGATTTCTGTCTGTAAAAAGCCCTGATTGGCTGGGTTTAGCTCCCCAGTTGGTGGGTCTGGCTCTCAAGTGGGTGGGCCTATGCAAAAATCCATAGATTAGGATCTAATGAATTTATTTCAATTGACCGATTTTGTTATATGAACTGTAACTCAGTAAAATTGTTGAAATTGTTGCATGTTGCGTTAATATTTTTGTTCAGTATATAATGGAGTGTATAGACAGTATGGACAGTATATGAATAGAGAAGATTCATGAGATATGTCTTGTGCTATATGCAGAACCGACACATTCACACCATGCAATGACGAACCAAGAAAGTGGCAGAATAGATCAAGCGTGTGAGCAACACCTTACCTGCATTCCGATGATTGCATATATGAAGAAGAGCATGGCAATGAGCAGACAGACGTAGGGGAGAGCCTGAAAGAGAAACCCTATGTCATGATAAAATAACAGTACCAGACGTTACACACACACACACCTGGTTTCAGTCTTAAGTGTCTCTTTCCAGTGCTGTACTGCACTGTGCGTGGAGCTGACCTTAAAGGACTGGACAAAGGTCCAGAGCAGGATGCGGATGGTGTAACCCTGCCTCAACAGCTTGATCAGTCGAGCAGCTCGGAACAGCTTCAGGAAACCCATGTTGAAGGTCTCAATTGACTAAAGGGAGATGAGAGAGACACTCGCACTATATATGACGTTTATTTACAGTACACTGCATAGAAATGGCAACGTAATCAGCCATTGACTGATATACAGTCATGCTTTTTTACCTGCAGGTCCACCACTATTTCTGTGATGCTGCCCAAAACCGTGATGAAGTCAAATATATTCCAAGTGTCTCGAAAGTAGTTCTGGAAAAGAGAGGAAAACATCCATTCTTCAGTCAGTAGATGTTAGTAGCATTGCATACACTATCAGATCACAATGTTATGGGCAGTACAGATGTAGGATCTTCATTTGAGCCAGTTTGCGACAGGAGGAAAATAGGAACAGGAAATGTGAATTATTATGTGGATTATAATTCATGGGCATTTTTGTAGGGGTTGATACATTTTTCGTTAGGGAAAATCAAGTCTGAAATTACAAACTTTAGAAGCCTTTTTAAAACTCAAATACACTACAAGTTTGCATTTCCTGCCAAGCAGGAAAAGTCTCAGCAAGAAACGTATCAAATTAAGATCCTACATCTGTAAGTTTAAACTGTTTCCTCACCAGAAAGCCAAATGCCATGATCTTGAGGACACACTCCACAGAGAAGAGCACAGTGAAGGCTGTGTTCAGGTGTTTCAGCACAGCCTCGTACACTGGTGGGGCTGAGTAATACTACCACCACATAGGAGAGCGAAAGAGAGAGACACCATTAAACACAATTGGAATTACTCCAAATTACTGGGATGCACAGATAACCCCAATTGACACAATGAACCCAAACACACACCATCTTGCTCAACCACCATACAACTATAGAACTATAGCCACAGGTTAATGGCAGATTCCCTCTGATACGTAAATAGCGAAACATTGAGCAGAGCTGAGGCTAAAAGGGGTAATTCATCTGAGTTGTACAGGCAGAGTTAATGAGGGCATGTTAAATACTAGCAGGTGGATATAGATCAATATTTAATAAAGGCTGAGTCATCCTCTGCTCTGTCTGATGGCTCTCTCCCTCTGCCTGACCGAAGGCTTTTTCTCGGAATAAATGAAATGCTCACGGGATGGAAAAAACCCAGACCGTTAGCTAGAGCCCAGCACAGGGTAGAGGGACATGCATCTTTACAACCCAATCAGCTACAGCAGAGGTGTCAAATACATTTTGCCATGATGGCCAAATTCGGTCTTCAACGAGGCCCAGAGGGGCGCACTGAAAATTGGTTATATTTCCTCGGCGTCCAAATCTGCAAAAGCTGGTCCTCTAGATAATTTGCTAAATATAGTCCCCCCCCCCTTGCAGGCCAGATGTTTGACACCCCTGAGGTACAGCAACAGGCTCCATAATACCTTCTGCACCACAGGGACTGCTGTTAGGCTTTATAAATGGGATTAGTTCAGCATATGGGTCAGGTTGTACATTAGAGATAATGAACAAGGTGTAAATGAATGTACTGTTTGTATATGATCATTATCCACACCTTCATCATCAGGACAATGGTGTTGAGTGCAATCATGGCCAGCACGGTGTACTCAAAGGAGGGGGAGACCACAAAGTGCCAGAGGCGGTACTGGAACGTCTGTCTGTTCTGAGGCATGTAGCGGGTCAGAGGTTTGGCACTTATGGCAAAGTCAATGCAAGCCCTCTGTAAGGGAAAACACACAAGAAGGAAAGATGAAGAACAGTTTGTTGTGCAGGAAATAGCCTGGGATTAAGTACAGTATGTAGCAGCTAGCTCTGGGAAAGTCCTTATATTTGATCCTTGAAGTAGACACATTGCTATGTGGACTGCTGGGAACATTCTGGTCAGTGTCGGCTGAGGAATACCTGGTGGGAGAGACTTTGTGTCTGGAGGGGCACTCTCACTATTCCTGTATATTTACCGAGTGTTTTCCATGAGTCAGTGTGCTCCTCTACGTAATCACCTGTCAAGACCGAGCAAGTTAAGTCTAAATGCACAGACGGCGTCATTTTGATGCGTTTGCTACATTCTACCAGCAAACCAGATCACTAACACTTACACTGAGCTGGTGTGTTGTATGGCATCATTGGAAATTCTACATTTCAAATTGAATGTCTGTTACATTTAGTTTGGTTGGGGATTCTGTGTAAAGTGTGTGTGTGTGTGTGTGTGTGTGCGCGTGCGTGCGCGCATGCTTGTGTGTGTTGACTCAATCACCTCATTCTTCTCCAAGCTGCACTCCTCCATCATCTTGTCTCCCTGCTCCTGGAAGGTGATGATGATGAGAGCCACAAATATGTTGACGAAAAAGAAGGGGAAGACCACAAAGTAGATGACATAGAAGATGGACATCTCCATCCTGTTGCCCTGGCTGGGTCCTCTGTCCTCCTCTGTCACATCCACAGAGTGCTGCAGGACCCTGGACAGACACACAGATCACACTGTGCTCAGCACTGGACACCCACACTGACATTCTGAAGTATATTTCAGTCTAGCCTAAGTACAGTTATGACATAGTGAGTAGTGTGTATGGAGAGTGAGACTTACTGTGGCCAGCCTTCCCCAGTGGAGACGGTGAACAGAGTGAGTAGGGCCCAGACTATATTGTCATAGTGAAAGTCATGTCTCCTCCACTCCCTCCTCTTCACCTCCTGCTTGTCTTTCTCATAGTTGATGTAGAAGCCCCTGATCGGACGAGACAGACACACAGTGTACAATGGACATTCAGTGGACAAAGAAACTAGAAAACATGACAATACTGTAGGTCTCCAATAGTCTCCATCCACTTCAACTATGTTAGTGTTCTATAAGGCCCTATGCAGGCAGCTCAGCAGACACCTACTGGCAGTCCTTCTCTGTGTCTTTGGATCCGTCAGTGCAGTAGAAGAACTTCCCCTTGAACAGCTGCACAGCGATGACAGCAAAAATGAACATGAAGAGCTTGTAGACGATGAGGATGTTGAAGACGTTCTTCAGAGAGGTCACCACACAGTCAAACACTGCCTACACACAGACAGAGGACGAACGATGAGGGAGGGCAATTAACAACAAAAAAAGTCAGACATACGCTAAAACTGTAGGGGTTTATCTTTCGTACAGTTACCGATGTAGGATCTTAATTTGATCAACCTGTTGCAGGAGGACATTTAAAACGTAGTTTATTTGAGATTTGAAAAGGCTTCTGAAGTTTGTAATTTACACTGTGAAATGTCAGACTTGATTTTCTCTAACGAAGAATTTAGCAACCACTACAAAAAATGTAATTCATTGTAATCCACATAATAATTAACATTTCCTGTTGTGTACGCAGGATTATTTTCCTGCTGTAGCAAGCTGGCTCAAATTAAGATCTTACATCTATAGTGTCTGATTTGTTGAGGGTGACTTCTAACTCAAGTGGTATAAATAGCATACAATTGTCCAAAATGATCCCAAACTGTTGTTGTGACATGACTGACTGGAAGAGGATTGTATTATTCTGTAGATCTTTATTTCACTTTACAGTCCCAGGATAATCAGGTCTATTGATTGCAGTTGTTCTGGTAGCACCTGACTGACGACCGTCCTGGTACACTCACAAAGTTATCAGTCTGACTCCTTTCCTCCAGGTTTGACAGAGACACTCTTCCCCACAGCAGAAATTGGATGTGTGAGGTTTGGGAAATCAATTTGTGACTAAATGTTTTCATGATCAAACGCTCAGGTTTATCACCTAATCTTCTCTCTGACTGATTCTCTGCTTCATGGAAACCCTCTTGTGGAAACAGTTGTGACTAAATGGATGTAAAGTCATCACCACCTGTTTAACAGTGGCTTCTGCCCTCACCTGATACCATCATACCACACATAAACATTACCTCACCTTTGAACACCTTGATATATCTCATATGTAGTCTATCCCTCAGACTGTTGACTGGAGGAGGCACGGTTAACATGGGAAGTCATCTCTGAGAAAAGGGTTACCTTGAGTTTCGGTAGTCTCTTGATGGTCTTCAGGGGCCTCAGGACGCGCAGCACCCGAAGAGACTTGATGGTTTTGATGTCCCGTCCTTTATTATTTCTACAAGTAGACACACGTAGAATGAAGAACCTGTTGAACTCACTTTAACACTGAGCTAACCATGTTACTTATTACAGCAGAGGTATTACTGTGCTTTACATTTCTGATTAGAAAGATACATGTACAGTGCCTTCATAAAGTATTCATACCCCTTGACTTTTTACACATGTTGTTCTGTTACAGCCTGAATTCAAAATGTATTTTTCTCACACATCTACACAAAATACCTCATAATGACTAAGTGAAAACATGTTTTAGAAATGTTTACTAATTTATTGATAATGAAACACAGAAATATCTAATTTACATAAATCCTCTACAGGATCGGTGTCCCCCTCGCGGGACGGTTGAGCTAACATGCGCTAATGTGATTTAGTCGCTATTACAGTAAATTATTCTCACCCCTGAGTCAATACTTTGTAGAAGCATGTTTGGCAGCGATTATAGCATTGAGTCGTCTTGGGTATGTCTGTATCAGCTTTGCACATCGGGAATCCTTGCAGATTTTCTCAAGCTCTGGTAAGTTAGATGGGATTCAAGTCTGGGCTTTGGCTGGGCCATTCAATGTCTCACATTCTTGTTCTGAAGCAATTCCAGCATTGCATTGGCTGTATGCTTGGGGTCATTGTCCTGTTGGAATGTAAATCTTCGCCCCAGTTTAAGGTCATTTGCACTCTAAAGCAGGTTCTCATCAAGGATTTGCCTGTATTTGGACCCATTCATTGTTCTCTTTATCCTGACTAGTCTCCCAGTTCCTGCTGCTGAAAAGCATGATGCTGACACCCCCATGCCTCATGGTGGGGATGGTGTTAGACAGGTGATGAGCTGTGCCTGGTTACCTCCAACTATCTGGCCTGAATGCGCTTTGCATTCAGGCCAAATAGTTACATTTTTGCCAGGTTGCTCAATTTGGTCTGACGGCCAGCTCTTGGCAGAGTCTGGGTAGTTGCATATTCTTTTCATTTCCCAATGTTGGAGACCACTGTGCTCATGGAAACTTTCAACACTTTAGATTTTTTAAAACCCTTCCCCAGATATTTGCCTCATCACAATTCTATCTCAGGTCATTGGACTTCATGGTATAGTTTCTTCTCTGACATACACTGTCAACTGTGGGACCTTACACTGAGTGTACAAAACATCAGGAACACCTCACTAATATTAAGTTGCACACTCTTTTGCACACAGAACAGCCTAAATTCATCAGGGCTTCTACTATCAAAAGCGTTCCACAGGGATGCTAGCCCATGTTGACTCCAATGATTCCCACAGTTGGCTGGATGTTCTTTGGGTGGTGGACCATTCTTGATGCACACAGGAAACTGCTGAGCGTGAAAAACCAGCAGCATTGCAGTTCTTGACACCCTCAAACCAGTGTGCCTATCACCTACTACCATACCCCATTCAAAGGCACTTAAATATTTTGTCTTGCCCATTCACCCTCTGAATGGTACACATACACAATCCATGTCTCAATTGTCTCAAGGCTTAAAAATAATTCTTTAACATGTCTCATTCCCTTCATCTAAACTGATTGAAGTGGATTTAACAAGCATTGCTTTGGTTGTATGGATTTAGTGGATTTAACAAGTGATATCAATAGCTTTCACCTGGTCAGTCTATGTCATGGAAAGAGCAGGTGTATTTCTTTCTAAATCATATTCAAACAATTGATTTGGCCACAGGTGAATTCCACTAAAGTTGTAGTGGAATCTAAAGGATGATCTAAGGAAATTGGATGCATCTGAGCTCAGTTTGTAGTGTCCTAGCAAAGGGGTGTGAATACCTATGTACATTTTATATTTTTGTATTTATATCTTATGGGTTATTATGGGTGAGAAAAATGTTGTCAATGGGTATTTAAAAAAAAATATATATACATATATACAGTGCCTTGCGAAAGTATTCGGCCCCCTTGAACTTTGAGACCTTTTGCCACATTTCAGGCTTCAAACATAAAGATATAAAACTGTATTTTTTTGTGAAGAATCAACAACAAGTGGGACACAATCATGAAGTGGAACGATATTTATTGGATATTTCAAACTTTTTTAACAAATCAAAAACTGAAAAATTGAGCGTGCAAAATTATTCAGCCCCTTTACTTTCAGTGCAGCAAACTCTCTCCAGAAGTTCAGTGAGGATCTCTGAATGATCCAATGTTGACCTAAATGACTAATGATGATAAATACAATCCACCTGTGTGTAATCAAGTCTCCGTATAAATGCACCTGCACTGTGATAGTCTCAGAGGTCCGTTAAAAGCGCAGAGAGCATCATGAAGAACAAGGAACACACCAGGCAGGTCCGAGATACTGTTGTGAAGAAGTTTAAAGCCGGATTTGGATACAAAAAGATTTCCCAAGCTTTAAACATCCCAAGGAGCACTGTGCAAGCGATAATATTGAAATGGAAGGAGTATCAGACCACTGCAAATCTACCAAGACCTGGCCGTCCCTCTAAACTTTCAGTCATACAAGGAGAAGACTGATCAGAGATGCAGCCAAGAGGCCCATGATCACTCTGGATGAACTGCAGAGATCTACAGCTGAGGTGGGAGACTCTGTCCACAGGACAACAATCAGTCGTATATTGCACAAATCTGGCCTTTATGGAAGAGTGGCAAGAAGAAAGCCATTTCTTAAAGATATCCATATAAAGTGTTGTTTAAAGTTTGCCACAAGCCACCTGGGAGACACACCAAACATGTGGAAGAAGGTGCTCTGGTCAGATGAAACCAAAACTGAACTTTTTGGCAACAATGCAAAACGTTATGTTTGGCGTAAAAGCAACACAGCTCATCACCCTGAACACAACATCCCCACTGTCAAACATGGTGGTGGCAGCATCATGGTTTGGGCCTGCTTTTCTTCAGCAGGGACAGGGAAGATGGTTAGAATTGATGGGAAGATGGATGGAGCCAAATACAGGACCATTCTGGAAGAAAACCTGATGGAGTCTGCAAAAGACCTGAGACTGGGACGGAGATTTGTCTTCCAACAAGACAATGTTCCAAAACATAAAGCAAAATCTACAATGGAATGGTTCAAAAATAAACATATCCAGGTGTTAGAATGGCCAAGTCAAAGTCCAGACCTGAATCCAATCGAGAATCTGTGGAAAGAACTGAAAACTGCTGTTCACAAATGCTCTCCATCCAACCTCACTGAGCTCGAGCTGTTTTGCAAGGAGGAATGGGAAAAAATGTCAGTCTCTCGATGTGCAAAACTGATAGAGACATACCCCAAGCGACTTACAGCTGTAATCGCAGCAAAAGGTGGCGCTACAAAGTATTAACTTAAGGGGGCTGAATAATTTTGCACGCCCAATTTTTCAGTTTTTGATTTATTAAAAAAGTTTGAAACATCCAATAAATGTCGTTCCACTTCATGATTGTGTCCCACTTGTTGTTGATTCTTCACAAAAAAATACAGTTTTATATCTTTATGTTTGAAGCCTGAAATGTGGCAAAAGGTCGCAAAGTTCAAGGGGGCCGAATACTTTCGCAAGGCACTGTATATATATATATATATATATATATATATACAGTATATATATATACAGTATATATATATATATATTTAACCTTTATTTAACTAGGCAAGTCAGTTAAGAACAAATTCTTATTTACAATGACGGCCGAGGAACAGTGGGTTAACTGCCTTGTTCAGGGGCAGAATGACAGATTTGTACCTTGTCAGCTCGGGAATTCGATCTAGCAACCTTTCAGTTACTGGCCCAACGCTCTAACCACTAGGCTAACCTGCCGCCCCATGAATACTTTCTGAAGGCACTCTATGTAATGAACTATAGAGGACACATAGAATCCTGTTGAAGAGAGCAGAAGGAAAGGAAGTGAAGAAAGTGTTTACCCCAGCACATTCCTGGCAGTCCCACAGCAACACAATCCACAGGAGCAGAGGACGACAGAGAGAAAAACACGGATGCTGAACATGTATATCTCAGGATGGGAAAAACATGTATATCACAAAACGGAGTGAAACACAGTGCTATACTACAGTGGCAGTATACACTGGTAATGTACACTACACAGGAAGTTATAAACTATGCAAGGTCACATGACTCACGTGAGGGCGAAGGCAACCAGAGCTCCGACCACCACGATGAAGTCTAGAATGTTCCACAGGTCCCGGAAGTAGGAGCCGTCATGGAGAATCAAGCCCTGGTCTATCATCTGTCAAAAAAGACATCTTGTTAAATTATTTGAAAACAGAACTGTGCTAAATATTTGCAATTGCCTCACTGTTAATTAGCTAAATACAATATATTCTGTCTATCTGACATTACATTTTCTTGGGACTAACAGTCTATGCCAAACATGTTCATGCACCTTCTGTCCAATCCAACTGACTCTGCTACCGTATGACCTATAGCATGTCAATATGACATCATTTGGTAATGTTTTAATACAAGATCCTTGCTGATTGAATTAAGAATACTGTATTTTTGTTCTATTAACTTGTTCTATAACTCACCTTTATTATCATTTCAAAGGTAAAGACACCTGTGAACACGTAGTCAAAGTAACGCAAAACCTGTGGGGTAAAAAGTAGACAAAATAATTAACACATCCATTACAAAACTGGACTCCAGGGGATGAGGAAGAACATTTCATTCTTTGCCATTAACATTAGAGGAGATCAGAGAGAGAGAGATCAGAGAGAGAGAGATCAGAGAGAGACAGATCAGAGAGAGACAGATCAGAGAGAAACTGATCAGAGAGAAACTGATCAGAGAGAGACAGATCAGAGAGAGACAGATCAGAGAGAGACAGATCAGAGAGAGACAGATCAGAGAGAGACAGATCAGAGAGAGACAGATCAGAGCGAGACAGATCAGAGACAGATCAGAGAGAGACAGATCGAGACAGATCAGAGAGAGACAGATCAGATAGAAACTGATCCGAGAGAGACAGAGAGAGAGAGACAGATCAGAGAGAGACTGAGAGCTTCTGCTTAATGTGTTGCATCTGTTCTTCACCGCTGAACTGGGGACATATTGCCCTTTTAGGAAACCAAATTCTCTCTATAATGGTCACACTGATTAAGTTGAACCGGAGGGAATTCTATTTCTATTTCAGACTTTGGAAGATTATGCTTTCAAGTGGAGCCCTTCTCCGCTGATGGATTTCTGCTTTGATTAGCTTCGTAGCGTGTCACCAGGCCCATTGCATTCCCAACTCGATTTGCATCAATCAGCAACATCCAGAGAAGCCCCACCCCATCAAGTCACCATGGGAGACCTTCACAAAGCAATTAACGTAATGTTTTCTTTCAGTCTTCCAGCTGCTCAGCTAGGACAGGGCCTGATATGAGACCCCAGGCACACATTCCCAATGATTTGTTTTTTACCTCAAGGAACGTCTGTAACGAAGTACAAAACAATGGCATCGCCAATAGAAATGCTGCAGAATTCCAGATTGTACTAGAATTGACACTGTTTGTGCTATCTGTCTGATTTGTAGTCGTATGAAGAGCCTAAACCAGAGGTGGGAGTAGGGAGTGCCATGTGATGATTCTATACCCCCCAACACCCTCCTCTATCTGGCTCTTCAGTGTGAGCAGAGAGTGACAACTCTAATATTGCTGTCCCCCTGTGAGATCAGCAATACTCATCAGAGACAGCGTCAAGCACAGATGCAGACACAATCCCCGTCACGAGTGTGCGCTTGCACTCGCGGTATGCTGTGAGAAGATAGTACAGCACAGGAAAACTAAGCCAAACAAAAGCAATCACACGTCAAAGACAATAGCCTAACCACCATTGTGGAGAAGGACTGTTAGAACAATGAGGCTCAAGGTCAGAGAGGAAAACAGCCATCTGTTAACCATGTAAAGCCCAGTGACCAGACTGGCTCTTACTTTATTCCAGTCGGAGGTGGCTGAAACGGGGTCTTCTGCAGCGAGGGCGATACTGCTGGCAGCGATCACCAGCAGGATGCACATCTCAAAGTAACGCAGGTTCACCACATAGTGACAGGCCCGGCGGATCCTAGAGATGGAACAGAGGACACAACCACTCTGACTGAGAAACAGAGACAGCTGACAGAGCAGGACTGAAACGGGTGTTGTGTTTCTCTACCTCTATCATGCCTGTGTTTGATGGTGAGGATGAGGGTTTTAAGATGATGGTGAGGATGAGGATTTTACGATGATGGTGAGGATGATGGTGTTAGGATGATGGGAGGGATGGTGGTGTTAGGATGACGAGAGGGATGAGGTTGTAAGGATGACAATAGGGATGAGGGTGTTAGGATAAGGGCAGGGATGAGGGTGTTAGGATGATGGTAGGGATGATGTGTTAGGATGATGGGAGAGATGATGGTGTTAGGATGATGTAGGGATGAGGGTGTTAGGATGACAGTAGGGATGGTAGGGATGAGGGTGTTAGGATAAGGGTAGGGATGAGGGTGTTAGGATAAGGGTAGGTATGAGGGTGTTAGGATAAGGGTAGGGTTGAAGGTGTTAGGATGCCGGTAGGGATGATGGTGTTAGGATGACGATAGGGATGAGGGTGTTAGGATAAGGGCAGGGATGAGGGTGTTAGGATGATGGTAGGGATGATGTGTTAGGATGATGGTAGAGATTATGGTGTTAGGATGATGTAGGGATGATGGTGTTAAGATGACAGTAGGGATGGTGGGGATGAGGGTGTTAGGATGATGGTAGGGATGAGGGTGTTGGGATAAGGGTAGGGAAGATGGTGTTAGGATGCCGGTAGGGATGATGGTGTTAGGATGACGATAGGGATGAGGGTGTTAGGATAAGGGTAGGGATGAGGGTGTTAGGATGCCGGGAGGGATGATGTGTTAGGATGATGGTAGAGATGATGGTGTTAGGATGATGTAGGGATGAGGGTGTTAGGATGACAGTAGGGATGGTGGGGATGAGAGTGTTAGGATAAGGGTAGGGCTGAGGGTGTTAGGATAAGGGTAGGTATGAGGGTGTTAGGATAAGGGTAGGTATGAGGGTGTTAGGATGATGGTAGGGATGATGGTGTTAGGATGATGGTAGGGATGAGGGTGTTAGGATGATGGTAGGGATGATGGTGTTAGGATGATGGTGGGGATGAGGGTTTTAGGATAAGGGTAGGGATGAGGGTGTTAGGATAAGGGTAGGGAAGATGGTGTTAGGATGCCGGTAGGGATGATGGTGTTAGGATGACGATAGGGATGAGGGTGTTAGGATAAGGGTAGGGATGAGGGTGTTAGGATGATGGTAGGGATGATGGTGTTAGGATGATGGTAGGGATGAGGGTGTTAGGATGATGGTAGGGATGATGGTGTTAGGATGATGGTGGGGATGAGGGTTTTAGGATAAGGGTAGGGATGAGGGTGTTAGGATAAGGGTAGGGCAGATGGTGTTAGGATGCCGGTAGGGATGATGGTGTTAGGATGACGATAGGGATGAGGGTGTTAGGATAAGGGCAGGGATGAGGGTGTTAGGATGATGTGTTAGGATGATGGTAGGGATGATGGTGTTAGGATGTTGTAGGGATGAGGGTGTTAGGATGACAGTAGGGATGGTGGGGATGAGGGTGTTAGGATAAGGGTAGGGTTGAAGGTGTTAGGATGCCGGTAGGGATGATGGTGTTAGGATGACGATAGGGATGAGGGTGTTAGGATAAGGGCAGGGATGAGGGTGTTAGGATGATGGTAGGGATGATGTGTTAGGATGATGGTAGAGATTATGGTGTTAGGATGATGTAGGGATGATGGTGTTAGGATGACAGTAGGGATGGTGGGGATGAGGGTGTTAGGATGATGGTAGGGATGAGGGTGTTAGGATAAGGGTAGGGAAGATGGTGTTAGGATGCCGGTAGGGATGATGGTGTTAGGATGACGATAGGGATGAGGGTGTTAGGATAAGGGTAGGGATGAGGGTGTTACGGATAAGGGTAGGGCAGATGGTGTTAGGATGCCGGTAGGGATGATGGTGTTAGGATGACGATAGGGATGAGGGTGTTAGGATAAGGGCAGGGATGAGGGTGTTAGGATGATGTGTTAGGATGATGGTAGGGATGATGTGTTAGGATGATGGTAGAGATTATGGTGTTAGGATGTTGTAGGGATGAGGGTGTTAGGATGACAGTAGGGATGGTGGGGATGAGGGTGTTAGGATAAGGGTAGGGATGAGGGTGTTAGGATAAGGGTAGGGATGAGGGTGTTAGGATAAGGGTAGGGATGAGGGTGTTAGGATGATGGTAGGGATGATGGTGTTAGGATGATGGTAGGGATGAGGGTGTTAGGATGATGGTAGGGATGATGGTGTTAGGATGATGGTGGGGATGAAGGTTTTAGGATAAGGGTAGGGATGAGGGTGTTAGGATAAGGGTAGGGCAGATGGTGTTAGGATGCCGGTAGGGATGATGGTGTTAGGATGACGATAGGGATGAGGGTGTTAGGATGACAGTAGGGATGGTGGGGATGAGGGTGTTAGGATGATGGTAGGGATGAGGGTGTTAGGATAAGGGTAGGGATGATGGTGTTAGGATGCCGGTAGGGATGATGGTGTTAGGATGACGATAGGGATGAGGGTGTTAGGATAAGGGTAGGGATGAGGGTGTTACGGATAAGGGTAGGGCAGATGGTGTTAGGATGCCGGTAGGGATGATGGTGTTAGGATGACGATAGGGATGAGGGTGTTAGGATAAGGGCAGGGATGAGGGTGTTAGGATGATGTGTTAGGATGATGGTAGGGATGATGTGTTAGGATGATGGTAGAGATTATGGTGTTAGGATGTTGTAGGGATGAGGGTGTTAGGATGACAGTAGGGATGGTGGGGATGAGGGTGTTAGGATAAGGGTAGGGATGAGGGTGTTAGGATAAGGGTAGGGATGAGGGTGTTAGGATAAGGGTAGGGATGAGGGTGTTAGGATGATGGTAGGGATGATGGTGTTAGGATGATGGTAGGGATGAGGGTGTTAGGATGATGGTAGGGATGATGGTGTTAGGATGATGGTGGGGATGAAGGTTTTAGGATAAGGGTAGGGATGAGGGTGTTAGGATAAGGGTAGGGCAGATGGTGTTAGGATGCCGGTAGGGATGATGGTGTTAGGATGACGATAGGGATGAGGGTGTTAGGATAAGGGCAGGGATGAGGGTGTTAGGATGATGTGTTAGGATGATGGTAGGGATGATGTGTTAGGATGATGGTAGAGATTATGGTGTTAGGATGTTGTAGGGATGAGGGTGTTAGGATGACAGTAGGGATGGTGGGGATGAGGGTGTTAGGATAAGGGTAGGGATGAGGGTGTTAGGATAAGGGTAGGGATGAGGGTGTTAGGATAAGGGTAGGGAGAGGGTGTTAGGATGATGGTAGGCATGATGGTGTTAGGATGCCGGTCGGGATGAGGGTGTTAGGATAAGGGCAGGGATGAGGGTGTTAGGATGATGGTAGGGATGATGTGTTAGGATGATGGTAGGGATGATGTGTTAGGATGATGGTAGAGATGATGGTATTAGGATGATGTAGGGATGAGGGTGTTAGGATGACAGTAGGGATGGTGGGGATGAGGATTTTAGGATAAGGGTAGGAATGAGGGTGTTAGGATGATGGTAGGAATGATGTGTTAGGATATGGTAGGGATGATGGTGTTAGGATGATGGTGGGGATGATGGTAGGGATGATGGTGTTAGGATGATGGTGGGATGAGGGTTTTAGGATAAGGGTAGGGATGAGGGTGTTAGGATAAGGGTAGGGAAGATGGTGTTAGGATGCCGGTAGGGATGATGGTGTTAGGATGACGATAGGGATGAGGGTGTTAGGATAAGGGTAGGGATGAGGGTGTTAGGATGATGGTAGGGATGATGGTGTTAGGATGCCGGTAGGGATGATGGTGTTAGGATGACGATAGGGATGAGGGTGTTAGGATAAGGGCAGGGATGAGGGTGTTAGGATGACAGTAGGGATGGTGGGGATGAGGGTGTTAGGATAAGGGTAGGGATGAGGGTGCTAGGATGATGTTAAGGATGATGTGTTAGGATGATGGTAGGGATGATGGTGTTGGGATGAGGGTGTTAGGATGATGGTAGGGATGATGGTGTTAGGATGATGATAGGGATGAGGGTGTTAGGATAAGGGCAGGGATGAGGGTGTTAGGATGGTGGTAGGGATGATGTGTTAGGATGGTGGTAGGGACGAGGGTGTAAGGTTTACGGTAGGGATGAGGGTGTAAGGTTTACGGTAGGGATGAGGGTGTTAGGATTACGGTAGGGATGAGGGTGTTAGGATGACAGTAGGGATGAGGGTGTTAGGATGATGGTGGGGATGATGGTGTTAGGATGATGGTAGGGATGAGGATTTTAGGATGATGGTAGGGATGAGGGTGTTAGAATGATGGAAGGGAGGATGGCATTAGGATGATGTAATAGGAGGAGCAGAGAAGAGCAGAGGGATACTTACGGATTGTCAGGTTTGAAGATGAACATACTGTCAGGTGTGACAGTATTGACTGGGTTGGCCACCTCTTCCTCGTCCTTCTCAGGCTTGGACGCCTCCACATCTTTACTGTTGCCTGGAAGAGGTGGATAATGTGGGTGTGCTACTCTGATTGTGGTACCATGCTGTGATATCAGGGGTATCTCCTCCTATGAGATAAAGGCTTTCATACACCTCTCAGCAGAACTATGTTGAATGTGATTAGAGTACACTGAATGTAAACTAAGGACACCCTTGATGGTGTTACCTGTGATGGGGTTGAGCTCTAGTGACAACTGGACATCGGTCACCTCGATGACGACACTGGAACTCAGAGGGGACTGGTTCAGAGTGGTGGCATTGCTATCGGTCTCACTGTCTCCTGTGGGGCCCTCTGGTAGTGCCAGAACTGCAGCCTGAGATGGCTGCAGGGTGGGTGGATCTGACTGTAGACCCTCCTCCCTGTTCTGCAGCTCAGGACCCCCAGTCTGATCATGGTCCCTCTGTCTGTGGAAGAGCAGAGGGACAAGGAACAACATCCAGACTCTGAGTCTGGATTCACTGGGGATTTGTTGTATTTAGGGCACCCTGAAGTCTGATACATTGACAATTGGAGAATACTGACTATCAACACTTTACAAACAAAGTCTACAGAATACTATACAAACAGTCTACTATGCATTGAATTAATAGAGCTAGCTGTACATCAGTGTGAGCTCTTCCTCACCTGTGTTCAGCCTCCCTGGTCTTGGAAGGTTGGCTGGTTTCTCCCTTGTTACCGTCTTTCCTCACCTCCTCCACTGGGTCCTCTGGGGTATTCCTCTCCATGCTGACAGAGCGACTGCTGCCCTCCGCCTGAGGTGAGTCCGGGCCTCTGGCCCCAGCCTGAGCCTCACAGTGCCCTGTGCCCTGTGGCCTCCTGAGCCTCATACCTTCCATGTCAGTGGTCAGGGTGTCACCAGCAGGAGGGCGGAACTTACGCACCGCTCTCTGCCTTCTCTCCCCATTCAACCAGGGGCTCCTGCGGCCATTGAATCCTTGGTGGCAGTGGTTGGGGATGCCACGCTTGCCCTCTGGGCATGGCTCAGATTCTGTAAGCTCCGGTATGAACACAGCTGTGGACGTGGGGGAGTCCGGCAGGGGCGTGTCAGTGGGATCGGGTGGCTCTGGTAAAGGGCTGGATAAGTGGGGCTCAGGGACACCCATGGACAGGGCTGGTTCCTCTAGGGGCATCTCCATGGGCTTTGGGGGCTTAGCTGTGAAGTCCTTAGGGTCAGCTGTGGGATCAGCCAGCTTCAAGCTGCCTGTGGGTGTGCCTGTTGCTTTGAGGTGGTGGGGACAGCCAGGGGGCGCTTCCTGCTCCTCACTGGGGTTGCTGAAGAGGATCTCTCGGCTGGACATCTGCCGGTGCCTGCGCAGTTGGCTGGTTCTCTGCTCCCACACAGACATGGTCATCCGTCTACTCCTCTCCCTCCTGGACATGAAAGAGTTAGAGGAATTCAGTGGCGGGCATGGGGGCCCCTCGGCGAGGCTCTCAGCCTCCTCCAGAGAGTAGGCAGGCCGGCTCCTGTGTATCGCTCTTTTCCTATACAGGTAGGGTCTCCTCCTCCTGCTGGGAGAGAGGACAACAACACTGTCAGGATGAGTAGTAAGGGAGATAGCAACACAGTACTTGTCTATAGCAGTGATATACACTGAATGCTGCAAGTGCTATTCTTCATTTGAAACCAATTCCAAAATGTGTAAGAATTGCTTTTGAATTTCTTATGCTAGTTTGTATACAACATTAGTACAAAACCAGTGAGCAGTTGGAACACATTCGAGAAAAGGCAATCTAGTCTGATTTTCAAAGCTTGGTAAATAAGAATTTTTATAAAGCATTTATAAGAAAACAATTTACTGGATCAATGAAGATGTTATGTGGTAAATTAAGCAAAATGTAACTAGGAAGTTATAATAACTACAGAATAATGAAAGTGGGAGATGTGGAACTAATATAAAATGCAGAGCCAAATACTGTAAGATTCTGGAAGTAAAACAAGGAATGCAATAAAATGAGAATAGAACATTTACCCAGTTAAGAAAATCAGGCAGTTTGTTTTGAAATTGAAACGAACAGACAGTGTTAATACTTACTCGTACTTGTACTCTTGTGTGGTCCGTGTTATCAATAAGCGATTGGTTGAAAACAAGACATTAGTGCTTTTGTGAGCAGAGACAAAACAGAGCCTGAGACACAGTCCAAAACACAAGACTCTACAGAGGCCATTGTCAATTTGAATGGACAGTATCAGTATGTACGTCTACTGTATTTCTGTATAGACAAAATCATTATTCTCTGTTTTACCAGGTAGTAAAATCCTTATGAATTATTCAACCAAATGAATGATGTCTAAATGTTTTGGCGTGTGCCTCGAGGAAAGCAAACAGGATGGTAGCAGTATTAGAACAATGAGAACAACATTAACATCAACAGGTGCAACATATAACATATTCAGGAAGTACGACAAGTTAAAGACATTCAGAGATACAGTATGGTACAGGAATAAAACACAGAAATGGCCTTCATTGGCACAAACATAGCAAAGACAGATTGTATAGGCAAAGCAAACATGTCAGTTTGCATTATGCGCGCAGCTCTCGTCCCCAAAGTTGTGCCAGGGTCACATTGTCATTGGTCATGCTGGTCAGAGAGAGACATGCACCCTCTGCTCCCCAAAGGTCAGAAGTCACAGACAAGCTACAACCCTTTTCACTTCGTCAACATCATCATCATCATGCTCTGAAAGTCAGTTGTGCAAGAGCCCCAGGAAGATAGACGGTCACAACATTTCACCCCAAACAACACAGACATGATGCAATGCAACCAAAGTTCAAGACTCTTCTCCAAACACAGACGCCGGGATACTCTATGTTATTTAAATCTCATCAATGTGATTCGACAAGTGCCTGACCCTGAATATGTCAGAAGGTTTATATTAAGGGACCCTGCAAAAATCACAGATCCATCCCTACACCTCAAACTGGATGAATCTAGACAAATATTGACTTTGTTAATTCTGCACAAAGCAATGAATAGAACTGGGTATATTTGTAGCATCCACCAAAGCTCCGCTAACATCTACTCCTGCTGTACTAACGTAATGCCAAGGAGAACAAATGCTGCACAGCATGAGACCAACATTTTTAACCATCAAACGTTTAAAAATGCCATTTTCCGCTCATGTGGTTTGAATGCCCATGCAATATGCTGTTCATTTTCAACATGCACACTATATCTCTATGGAGCTAGAAGCAGAGCTACCATGTCAGTCAGCGCCATCTTTCCAGCATAGTGTGTCCCCATCTTGCCAGCATAGTGTGTCCCCATCTTGCTAGCATAGTGTGTCCCCATCTTGCCAGCATAGTGTGTCCCTATCTTGCCAGCATAGTGTGTCCCCATCTTGCCAGCATAGTGTGTCCCCATCTTGCCAGCATAGTGTGTCCCCACCTTGTAACATAGTATGTCCCCATCTTGTAACATAGTGTGTCCCCATCTTGCAACATAGTGTGTCTCCATCTTGTAGTATAGTGTCCCCCCATCGTGTAGTATAGTGTGTCCCCATCCTGTAACATAATGGGTCCCCATCTTGTAACAAAGTGTGTCCCCATCTTGTAGAATAGTGTGTCCCCATCTTGTCACATAGTGTGTCCCCATCCTGTAACATAGTGTGTCCCCATCTTGTAACATAGTGTGTCCCCATCTTGTAACATAGTGTGTCCCCATCTTGTAACATAGTGTCCCCATCCTGTAACATAGTGTGTCCCCATCTTGTAACAAAGTGTGTGTCCATCTTGTAACATAGTGTGTCCATCTTGTAACATAGTGTGTCCCCATCCTGTAGTATAGTGTGTCCCAATCTTGTAGTATAGTGTGTCCCCATCTTGTAACATAGTGTGCCCCCATCTTGTAGTATAGCGTGTCGCCATCTTGTAGTATAGTGTGTCGCCATCTTGTAACATAGTGTGTCCCCATCTTGTAACATAGTGTCCCCATCCTGTAACATAGTGTGTCCCCATCTTGTAACAAAGTGTGTGTCCATCTTGTAACATAGTGTGTCCATCTTGTAACATAGTGTGTCCCCATCCTGTAGTATAGTGTGTCCCAATCTTGTAGTATAGTGTGTCCCCATCTTGTAACATAGTGTGCCCCCATCTTGTAGTATAGCGTGTCGCCATCTTGTAGTATAGTGTGTCGCCATCTTGTAACATAGTGTGTCCCCATCTTGTAACATAGTGTGTCCCCATCTTGCCAGCATAGTGTGTCCCTATCTTGCCAGCATAGTGTGTCCCCATCTTGCCAGCATAGTGTGTCCCCATCTTGCCAGCATAGTGTGTCCCCACCTTGTAACATAGTATGTCCCCATCTTGTAACATAGCGTGTCCCCATCTTGTAACATAGTGTGTCCCCATCTTGCAACATAGTGTGTCTCCATCTTGTAGTATAGTGTCCCCCCATCGTGTAGTATAGTGTGTCCCCATCCTGTAACATAATGGGTCCCCATCTTGTAACAAAGTGTGTCCCCATCTTGTAGAATAGTGTGTCCCCATCTTGTCACATAGTGTGTCCCCATCCTGTAACATAGTGTGTCCCCATCTTGTAACATAGTGTGTCCCCATCTTGTAACATAGTGTCCCCATCCTGTAACATAGTGTGTCCCCATCTTGTAACAAAGTGTGTGTCCATCTTGTAACATAGTGTGTCCATCTTGTAACATAGTGTGTCCCCATCCTGTAGTATAGTGTGTCCCAATCTTGTAGTATAGTGTGTCCCCATCTTGTAACATAGTGTGCCCCCATCTTGTAGTATAGCGTGTCGCCATCTTGTAGTATAGTGTGTCGCCATCTTGTAACATAGTGTGTCCCCATCTTGTAACATAGTGTGTCCCCATCTTGTAACATAGTGTGTCCCCATCTTGTAGTATAGTGTGTCCCCAGTCTTGTATTGTGTGTCCATATCTTGTAGTATTGTGTGTTCCCATCTTGTAGAATAGTGTGTCCCCATCTTGTAGAATAGTGTGTCTCCATCTTGTAACATAGTGTGTCCCCATCTTGTAGTATAGTGTGTCCCCATCTTGTAGTATTGTGTGTCCCCATCTTGTAGAATAGTGTGTCCCCATCTTGTAACATAGTGTGTCCCCATCCTGTAGCATAGTGTGTCCTGATCTTGTAACATAGTGTGTCCATCTTGTAGAATAGTGTGTCCCCATCTTGTAGTATAGTGTGTCCCCATCTTGTAACATATTGTGTCCCCATCTTGTAACATAGTGTGTCCCCATCTTGTAACATAGCGTGTCCCCATCCTGTAACATAGTGTGTCCCCATCCTGTAACATAGTGTGTCCCCATCTTGTAGTATAGTGTGTCCCCATCTTGTAACATAGTGTGTCCCCATCCTGTAGCATAGTGTGTCCTGATCTTGTAACATAGTGTGTCCATCTTGTAGAATAGTGTGTCCCCATCTTGTAGTATAGTGTGTCCCCATCTTGTAACATATTGTGTCCCCATCTTGTAACATAGTGTGTCCCCATCTTGTAGTATAGTGTGTCCCCATCTTTTAACATAGTGTGTCCCCATCTTGTAACATAGTGTGCCCCCATCTTGTAACATAGTGTGTCCCCATCCTGTAACATAAGTGTGTCCATCTTGTAACAGTGTGTCCCCATCTTGTAACAGTGTGTCCCCATCTTGTAACATAGTGTCCCCATCTTGTAACATAGTGTGTCCATCTTGTAACATAGTGTGTCCATCTTGTAACATAGTGTGTCCCCATCCTGTAACATAGTGTGTCCCCATCTTGTAACATAGTGTGTCCCCATCTTGTAACAAAGTGTGTCCCCATCTTGTAACATAGTGTGTCCCCATCTTGTAACATAGTGTGTCCCCATCCTGTAACATTGTGTGTCCCCATCTTGTAACATAGTGTGTCCATCTTGTAACGTAGTGTGTCCATCTTGTAACATAGTGTGTCCCCATCCTGTAGTATAGTGTGTCCCAATCTTGTAGTATAGTGTGTCCCCATCTTGTAACATAGTGTGCCCCCATCTTGTAGTATAGCGTGTCGCCATCTTGTAGTATAGTGTGTCGCCATCTTGTAACATAGTGTGTCCCCATCTTGTAGTATAGTGTGTCCCCATCTTGTAGTATAGTGTCCCCTTGTAGTATAGTGTCCCCCCAGTCTTGTATTGTGTGTCCCCATCTTGTAGAATAGTGTGTCCCCATCTTGTAACATAGTGTGTCCCCATCTTGTAGTATAGTGTGTCCCCATCTTGTAGTATTGTGTGTCCCCATCTTGTAGAATAGTGTGTCCCCATCTTGTAACATAGTGTGTCCCCATCTTGTAACATAGTGTGTCCCCATCTTGTAATATAGTGTCCCCCCAGTCTTGTATTGTGTGTCCACATCTTGTAGTATTGTGTGTCCCCATCTTGTAGAATAGTGTGTCCCCATCTTGTAGAATAGTGTGTCCCCATCTTGTAACATAGTGTGTCCCCATCTTGTAGTATTGTGTGTCCCCATCTTGTAGAATAGTTTGTCCCCATCTTGTAACATAGTGTGTCCCCATCTTGTAGTATAGTGTGTCCCCATCTTGTAGTATTGTGTGTCCCCATCTTGTAGAATAGTGTGTCCCCATATTGTAACATAGTGTGTCCCCATCTTGTAGTATAGTGTGTCCCCATCTTGTAGTATAGTGTGTCCCCATCTTGTAGTATAGTGTGTCCTCATCATGTAGTATAGTGTGTCCCCATCTTGTAGTATAGTGTGTCCTCATCTTGTAGTATAGCGTGTCCTCATCTTGTACCATAGTGTGTCCTCATCTTGTAGTATAGCGTGTCCTCATCTTGTACCATAGTGTGCTATGCTACACCATGTGCATGTACATGCATTTCCACCAGACAGACTGGGAGTCCTGTAAGTTCTGTGAGGCAGACCATCCATATAGGAAATCAATATTGTGAGCTTTGATTAAATAACATTACTTTATGACTCATCTCTTGTAACCCAATTGGCTTGTCCAGATGTATGTATGTAACCCATACCATTCCTAATACTTGGTAATTCTTCTAAAAACATAATGCTAAAAACATAATGTCTTGTGAAAATGAGGGAGCCTAAGTACTGCAGTAAATTTCTCTCATGGGAATGATATAATAATTTGGATGCCAGTAATGCTGTCTCTATGACGATGGTATAGGCTCATCCCTGCAGATACTAGGAAGCCTGCTGGTAGCCATGGTGATATGAACTCATTATGAAGGTCTCTACGACTGTCTGGGGCTCCATAATACAGCTCCACTTACAGTAGCCTGTACCTAGATCAAACTAACTAAATCAAGTAACCAGTAACACAAACTAGAATCGAATCTAGTTTAAACCTGGGGCTCTTATGCATTACAAGAGAAATTCCCCTGTCCTTTTGCAAAACCCTAATTCCAAGGCATAGCACTACGTAAGAAAATTGCACATAGTGAAACTTTCTCAGCCTCAATCCCTCCCGTCCTTTAATGTTGGCTGTGCTGCAGAAGCAGCCCCTGGTGAGACTACACAATGTTAGTACTGTTAGTTAGCAGTCTGTTCGAGTCCTGAGGGCGACAGAGAGGAAGGGGAACAGGCAGCAGGGGTACACACAACTTACTCTGATGACATCAGGGAAGACATGGCCCCTACTTCCTTTGCTTTCTGGAGAGCATGTTTCTGATTGAAAGCAGCCTCTTCATCCTCTTCATCCTAAATATAAGATTGCATTGAACATTTGAGAAAATCACTGATGTTGTTGAGAGCAGCTATCATCTTCAATTGTGAGAAGACTAATACATTCTTGAAAGGAGGTTTTACCTTGGTTAGTTCCTGGGCATTGGCCAGATTGTCCACAGCGATGGCCAAGAAAACATTCAACAGCGTGTCTGGTCACAGTCATGTCAAGGACCTAAAACGATCAAATAATCTACAGAATCCACACATCTTACATACGCAGTAGGGAAAGTGGTTTTCTGGCTGAGAAAGGATACAGTTACCAAAGAGTGTGAGTACAATGAAGTATATGGAGGACCACATTCCTGACTTCACTCCTCCCTGGGAGCGGATCCCATTGTACATCACCTCATTCCAGTCTTCTCCTGTCAGAATCTAGATAAGGCGTACCACACACCCCAACATTCAGACAGGATACACATGTAGATCTGTAGGTTCCTGACAATGTAAGATTTCCACATGCAAAGCTTTGATTCCGGTCAATCATACGGATCGCTTCCTAAATCAAAAACACAAAAATCAAAACAATTGAGAGCCAGACCTGAAATACAGTCATGATGGCTGCAGGAAAAGTATCAAAGTTTGTAGGAGTGTAGTCTTCAAAGATGAACCTGCATTGAAAGAGGAAGACCGAGAGGACATTGAGCCAAGATTTTAAATGATTATTTCTTCCCAGACAGAGAAACCAATTGTTGAATTTTCCTTTTCTGGGTAATAGAAGGGGAAGTTTTTCCAAGGTCTGTTTAGTTTTCTGTATTCCAGTGGCCAGGCAATGTCTGTCTCTATGCACTGCATTCATTGAAGTGACAGTTTCCCCAGAAACGGTCCTTTACCCGTGGGAACATAGTAGCACAACAACTAAGACTAGATGTGTGACAGAATCTGCTAGGGCAAGACTGAGTCCTGTCAGGTTGTTTCTAAATGTGCAACAGGGGATGAAAATGTACACTGTAATATTACATTTATCACAAGAAGCATGACGGCATGATGACACAAACCAAACAATCAATTGTACTACATTCACTTTGATTACATTGACTGCCAGTATCCATCATACAGTGGGGCAAAAAAGTATTTAGTCAGCCACCAATTGTGCAAGTTCTCCCACTTAAAAGATGAGAGAGGCCTGTAATTTTCATCATAGGTACACTTCAACTATGACAGACAAAATGAGAAGAAAAAAAAATCCAGAAAATCACATTGTAGGATTTTTTATGAATTTATTCGCAAATTATGGTGGAAAATAAGTATTTGGTCACCTACAAACAAGCAAGATTTCTGGCTCTCACAGACCTGTAACATCTTTTTTAAGAGGCTCCTCTGTCCTCCACTCGCTACCTGTATTAATGGCACCTGTTTGAACTTGTTATCAGTATAAAAGACACCTGTCCACAACCTCAAACAGTCACACTCCAAACTCCACTATGGCCAAGACCAAAGAGCTGTCAAAGGACACCAGAAACAAAATTGTAGACCTGCACCAGGCTGGGAAGACTGAATCTGCAATAGGTAAGCAGCTTGGTTTGAAGAAATCAACTGTGGGAGCAATTATTAGGAAATGGAACACATACAAGACCACTGATAATCTCCCTCGATCTGGGGCTCCACGCAAGATCTCACCCCGTGGGGTCAAAATTATCACAAGAACGGTGAGCAAAAATCCCAGAACCACACGGGGGGACCTAGTGAATGACCGGCAGAGAGCTGGGACCAAAGTAACAAAGCCTACCATCAGTAACACACTACGCCGCCAGGGACTCAAATCCTGCAGTGCCAGACGTGTCCCCCTGCTTAAGCCAGTACATGTTCAGGCCCGTCTGAAGTTTGCTAGAGAGCATTTGGATGATCCAGAAGAAGATTGGGAGAATGTCATATGGTCAGATGAAACCAAAATATAACCTTTTGGTAAAAACTCAACTCGTCGTGTTTGGAGGACAAAGAATCCAAAGAACACCATACCTACTGTGAAGCATGGGGGTGAAAACATCATGCTTTGGGGCTGTTTTTCTGCAAAGGGACCAGGACGACTGAACCGTGTAAAGGAAAGAATGAATGGGGCCATGTATCGTGAGATTTTGAGTGAAAACCTCCTTCCATCAGCAAGGGCATTGAAGATGAAACGTGGCTGGGTCTTTCAGCATGACAATGATCCCAAACACACCGCCCGGGGAACGAAGGAGTGGCTTCGTAAGAAGCATTTCAAGGTCCTGGAGTGGCCCAGCCAGTCTCCAGATCTCAACCCCATAGAAAATCTTCGGAGGGAGTTGAAAGTCCGTGTTGCCCAGCAACAGCCCCAAAACATCACTGCTCTAGAGGAGAGATCTGCATGGAGGAATGGGCCAAAATACCAGCAACAGTGTGTAAAAACATACAGAAAACATTTGACCTCTGTCATTACCAACAAAGGGTATATAACAAAGTATTGAGATAAACTTTTGTTATTGACCAAATACTTATTTTCCACCATCATTTGCAAATAAATAAATAAAAAATCCTACAATTTGATTTTCTGGATTTTTTCTCATTTTGCCTGTCATAGTTGAGGTGTACCTATGATGAAAATTACAGGCCTCTCATCTTTTTAAGTGGGAGAACTTGCACAATTGGTGGCTGACTAAATACTTTTTTGCCCCACTGTAGTTTGTGATTAGACTAGACCTGATAGACATGGAATGGTAGTTTGTCCTTGCCTCTACGGTACAGTACCTCAAATCAAATTTTATTAGTCACATACACATATTTAGCAGATGTTATTGCGGGTGTAGCGAAATGCTTGTACCTGCCACCAAAGAGCTGCATGCCCAGCAGAGCAAAGACCAGGATGAAGAGGAAGAGGAGGAAAATGAGGCTGATGATTGATTTCATAGAATTCATCAGAGATACCACCAGGTTCCTCAGCGACGCCCAGTACCTGTCAATCGCAACCAACCAGAGGCGGGATTAGTTCCAATTTAATTCAGCCAAAATAAGAGACAATCAATTAATAAAAAATGTATCAATTTTGTTATTGTGAGAGTGAATCTATTTGCCACCAGCCTTGCAATGGACATATCTGCATATCTTACCCCTATCAACGTCACACCTATTGTAACGCTCGTCAAAATGGGTAGACCAAGGCGCAGCGTGATTTGGGTTCATCATAATTTATTTAAATGTGAACCAGCAACAAAACAATGAAGAGACACAAACAACCAAACAACCAAACAAACAAACAAACAAACAAATGTACAGCCTTGAAGAGCTCAAAAGCAACCGTACAAAAACAAGATCCCATAAACAACAGGTGGGAAAAGGCTGCCTAAATATGATCCCCAATCAGAGACAATGATAGACAGCTGCCTCTGATTGGGAACCATACCAGGCCAATATAGAAATACAAAAACTAGACTATGCATAGAAATAATAAACTAGAACACCCCCCAGTCAGGCCCTGACCATAGAAATAAAGTATTTCTATGGTCAGGACGTGACACCTATGTAACACCCAGCAACCTAAATCTAGGATATTGATACCTAGGTACCAGTGCTTGCTAGCAGGTTGACGTTTATTGTCATGAATCTTGCCCTGGAGGCAGAACTGAGCGATTTCCGCTTGATGGGCCAGTTGCAATGTTGAAGTTGGCTATTATCGTAAAGAATAATTTAAACAAAAATTACCCTTCATTTAATGTTAGGGTTAGGCATCCGGTCATGTGCCAGCAAGTTACCTTTTTGCAGAGCTGCCTCCAAGGCAAGATTCAAGACAATAAATGCCAACCTGCTGCTTGCTATGCGTTGCCTCATTGCATGCTGCAGGAATAATGTTATAAAGTAATAGGCAGGAGTAGTGAGGAGTCCTTGGACTAACTTGGTGATCTTGAATATCCTCAGCAGACGGAGCGCACGCAGCACACTGATGCCAAAGGACATGCCAGGCCTGAAGAATCCCCACATCACCTCAAAGATGCTTCCCACTATCACCTGTTAACAGACCCAGTAACAATATCACTGACAGCTGAAACACACCAACAGCAGCCTTCAACATACAGTAAACAGAGAGACAAAGACAAAGGATGTCTGTTTGCGCATGAGTGCAGAGGTGACAGTTTTATATAGTTGGTATACAGTGTCAGAAGTTACTTTTTTCATAACATGTTAGGATCATTTACGCTGCAGATCAGGAGAATTAGGTTAAGGTTAGGAAAAGGGTTAGGGTTATCCAGATGGGAATCAAACAAGCAACTTTTGACGTCACTTTGAGATAAGCTGTATCCCGTCTAGCCATGACCAGAGGTGACAGAAACAGAGACATTAACTGCACTTCATTAAACTAAATTATGCCCATCAGTGTTAATTTAATTAAGAAGTCTTTAAGTCACTGTCCAATGTTTTAAGTAAATAATTTCCTCTCACTCCCTCATAATGGGTGTAATGTTACAATCTATGTCCCTGTCTTTCCCTTCTGGCATGTTCTCTCCATGTTGGTTAGGGATGAAGGAGAAAAATAAAAACTCACCCCGCAGTCGAAGCGATTGAAGGCGGAGTGGAAGTAGAGTCTGGGTCCCAGGCTGTACATCTTTAAACACATTTCAGTGAGAAACAGACCCAGAAAGAGGAACTCTGCATAGTCTGAAATACGAACAACAACAACCCTCATGAACACAGTAAGAAACAAACATCTCAAAGATTAACGTCACCAGACATGATTTATTTTGGATGGAGATGATGGTACGTACCCGTGTGTGTGTGTGTGTGTGTGTGACTTACAGAGGAACACAGACAGCCAGTGGGGTTGGTTGTGATGGACAATGGCAACACAGAGTGTGTTGAGGGCCACCAGGCCCAGTACGGTCCAGTAGAAGATGTGTGTCTTCACCATGCGGCGGAGAGAGATCCGCAGCAGACGCTCCTTACGCTTCAAATAAGCGGTGGGTCCTCTCTTAGCACTCCTGATGCTGGCTCTGGTCATCGGGATGCCTAGAGGGGAGAGTCCAGTCAGGATCATAACTAAAATCACCCTAGTAGTAGAATGACAAATGCACATTTTCTTCTAGATCTTTTCTCTTTGAAACTTTTCACCTGCACAACAGAAACACTTTGTCCAGGCCTTCTCATCTATTTAGCTTAGCCACTGACTGTAACACGTAATGACGCCTGGAAATGATGAGCTGCCATTTCCAGTTTATTCCCAATACGCCAATGGCAATCTCCTCCTCTGTAATGAGTCTAATATGGAGGGGGTGCCTGCTGGCAGATCGTTCAACCATTCAGGATGTCAGTTACGAACCATTGTTCTTTTCAGTGGCTATGTACATACAGTACCAGTCATAAGTTTGGACACACCTACAGTACTCATTCAACGGTTGTTCTGTATTTTTACTATTTTCAACATTGTAGAATAATAGTGAGTACATCAAAACTATGAAATAACACATATGGAATCATGTAGTAACCAAAAAAGTGTTAAACAAATCAAAATATATTTTATCTTTGAGATTAAATTTGCCACCCTATGCTTCATTGACAGATTTGCACACTCTTGGCATTCTCTCAACCAGCTTCAACTGGAATGCTTTTCCAACAGTCTTGAAGGATTTCCCATATATCCTGAGCACTTGTTTTCCTTCACTCTGTGGTTCCAACTCATCCCAAACCATCTCAATTGGGTTAAGCTCATGATATTGTGGAGGTCAAGTCATCTGATGCAGCACTCCATCACTCTCCTTCTTGGTCAAATAGCCCTTACACAGCCTGAAGGTGTGTTGGGCGATTGTCCTGTTGAAAAACAAATTATAGTCCCAATAAGCACAAACCAGATGGGATGGCATATCGCTGCAGAATTCTGTGGTAGCTATGCTGGTTAAGTGTGCCTTGAATTCTAAATAAATCACAGACAGTGTCACCAGCAAAGCACACCCACACCATCACACCTCTTTCTCCATGCTTCACGGTGGGAACCACAAATTTGGAAAGCAACTGTTCACCTGCTCTGCGTCTCACAAAGACGAATTTGGACTCATCAGACTAAAGGACAGATTTCCGCCAGTCTAATGTCCATTGCTCGTGCTTCTCGGCCCAAGCAAGTCTCTTCTTATTATTGGTGTCCTTTAGTAGTGGTTTCTTTTCAGCAATTGGACCATGAAGGCCTGATTCATGCGGTCTTCTCTGAACAGTTGATGTTGAGATGTGTCTGTTACTTGTACTCTGTGAAGCATTTATTTGGGCTGCAATTTATGAGGCTGGTAACTCTAATGAATTTATCCTCTGCAGCAGAGGTAACTCTGGGTCATCCTTTCCTCTGGCGTTCCTCATGAGAGCCAGTTTCATCAAATCAAATTTTATTTTTGTCACATACACCAAGTACAACAGCTGTAGAAGTTACAGTGAAATGCTTACTTACAGGCCCTTAACCAACAATGCTTTAAGAAGTTTTAAGAAGTGTTAAGTAAAAAAAATGGACAATAAAAGTAACAAATAATTAAACGACAGCATTAAAAAAACAATAGCGGGGCTATAAACAGGGGGTACCGGTACAGAGTCAATGTGTGGGGGCACCGGTTAGTCGAGGTAATTGAGGTAATATGTACATGCAGGTAGAGTTAAAGTGACTATGCATATATAATAAACAGAGAGTAGCAGCAGTGTAAAAGAGGGGTCTGGGTAGCCCTTTGATTAGCTGTTCAGCAGTCTTATGGCTTGGGGGTAGAAGCTGTTTAGAAGCCTTTTGGACCTCGACTTGGCACTGTGGTACCGCTTGCCGTGCGGTAGCAGAGAGAAAAGTCTATAACTAGGGTGGCTGGAGTCTGACAATTTTCAGGAGCCTTCCTCTGACACCGCCTGGTATAGAGGTCCTGGATGGCAGGAAGTTTGGCCCCTGTGATGTACTGGGCCATACACACTACCCTCTGTAGTGTCTTGCGGTCAGAGGCCAAGCAGTTGCCATACCAGGCAGCGATGCAACCAGTCAGGATTCTCTCAACGGTGCAGCTGTAGAACCTTTTGAGGATCTGAGGACACATGTCAAATCCTTTCAGTCTCCTGAGGGGGAATAGGTGTTGTCATGCCCTCTTCACGACTGTCTTAGTGTGTTTTGACCATGATAGTTTGTTGGTGATGTGGACACCAAGGAACTTGAAGCTCTCAACCTGCTCCACTGCAGCCCCATCGATGAGAATGGGGGCGTGCTCATTCCTCCTTTCCCTGTAGCCAACAATCCTCTCCTTTGCCTTGATCATGTTGAGGGAGAGGTTGTTGTTCTGGCACCACAAGGCCAGGTGTCTGACCTCCTCCCTATAGGCTGTCTCATCGTTGTCGGTGATCAGGCCTACCACTGTTGTGTCATTGGCAACTTGATGATGGTGTTGGAGCCGTGCCTGGCCATGCAGTCATGAGTGAACAGGGACTACAGGAGGGGACTGAGCATGCACCCCTGAGGGGCCCCCGTGTTGAGGATCAGCGGGGCGGATGCGTTGTTACCTACCCTTACCACCTAGGGGCGGCCCGTCAGGAAGTCCAGGATCAAGTTGCAGAGGGAGACGTGTAGTCCCAGGGTTCTTAGCTTAGTGATGCACTTTAAGGGCACTATGGTGTTGAACGCCTTAATATTCTTGGGCACAGGGACTATGGTGGTCTGCTTGAAACATGTTGGTATTGCAGACTCAGTCAGTGACAGGTTGAAAATGTCAGTGAAGACACTTGCCAGTTGGTCAGTGCATGCTCGGAGTACACGTCCTGGTAATCCGTCTGGCTCTGCGGCCTTGTGAATGTTGACCTGTTTAAAGGTCACATCAGCTACAGAGAGCGTGATCGCACAGTTGTCCGGAACAGCTGATGCTCTCATGCATGTTTCAGTGTTACTTGCCTCGAAGCGAGCATAGAAGTAATTTAGCTCGTCTGGTAGGCTTGTGTCACTGGGCAGCTCGCGGCTGTGCTTCCCTTTGCAGTCTTAATAGTTTGCAAGCCCTGCCACATCCAACGAGCGTCGGAGCCAGTGTAGCATGATTCAATCTTAGTCCTATATTGAACTTTTGCCTGTTTGACGGTTCGTCGGAGGGCATAGCGGGATTTCTAATAAGCTTAGAGTCCCACTCCTTGAAAGCGGCAGCTCTATCCTTTAGCTCAGTGCGGATGTTGCTTGTAATCCATGGCTTCTGGTTGGTTCATCATAGCGCATGATGGTTTTTGCGACTGCACTTGAAGAAACTTTCAAAGTTCTTGACATGTACCTGATTGACTGACATTCATGTCTTGAAGTAATGATGGACTGTCATTTCTGTTTGCCATAATTTTTTATGCCATAATATGGATTTGGTCTTTTCCAAAGAGAGCGATCTTCTGTATACCACCCCTTCCTTGTTACAACACAACTGATTGGCTCAAACGCATTAAGAAGGAATGAAATTCCACAAAACAACTTTTAACGAGGGACACCTGTTAATTGAAATGCATTCCAGGTGACTACCTCATTCAGCTGGTTGAGAGAATGACAAGAGTGAGCAAAGCTGTCATCAAGGCAAAGGGTGGCTACTTTGAAGATTCTCAAATATAAAGTATATTTTGATTTGTTTAACACTTTTTTGGTTACTTCATGATTCAATATGTGTTATTTCATAGTTTTGATGTCTTCACTATAATTCTACAATGTAGAAAATAGTGCAAATAAAGAAAAACCCTTGAATGACTAGGTGTGTCACTGTGTACACACACACTCACTCACTCACTCACTCACTCACTCACTCACTCACTCACTCACTCACTCACTCACCCACAGAAGAGATGTCACCATACTGCTGGTCCAGTCCTCTCCTCTCCTCTCTCCTCTTGATTGTGGCCCTCTTCAGCACTGCGGCCAAAGGTTTCACATTGTCAGCCCACAGAAAGCACAGCCAAAACACAACATTTATGACACTCCAGCACAGAGAACGTGTCAGGACACACACAAGTAGATATATAAGACCATGAGGGTATTACTAACGAGGTGAGAAGAAAATGGAGAAAATAATAAACACATTTACATGCCACTGTGTTTGGTGTTTTGGGTATTGTAAAACAAGGGCAAAACAGATGCCTTTAGTAAACATGGGTAAGAGCATACATCAACATGATGTTAATAAGATATGCAGAACGATGAACCCGACTAAACTACAACTAATTGTTGTTGTTGTTGGTTCTATTCTCTCGGCTATAGCCCACACTCACAGTACGTTTATATGGAGATCACTGGTGCAATGTCTAATTTTAGCCATATCATACTAAAGAGTGGTTTTGAAGCACACATATAATTCTATATGTCCCTAACGGGGAAAATACAATGAATTATCAGGGTGAGATGAGCTGTTCCTCCATCCTCTCCTACACCCCCACCACATTTTGGTATTGATCTAATTGATTTATTCATATTTACCTTGACTTTCCCCCTTTTAATAAGCCACTGCACCAATATTCATAGGAGTGTTTGCATGAGGCACACACTGGCTGCATCCGGTCATTGCATTTCAGTTGCTAAGGCAACATCGGCACACTCCTTAAACTAGAGTAGACTAATGCATCTTCTGCATTTACAGCTACTTTTTGTTTTCTGGTGCCGAGTTTTATTTTTGGAGGTCAGAATGTCTCGTGGTTCATTAGGAAGTGGGTTTGTGGAACAATAGCTAGGACTATTTTAGCGTTCATGTCAGATTCAGTTGTTGCAAAGGAACAAAAGATGGCAAGGATTTGTAGAATAGAAGTTGTTCCTCACCATGGTTACCGCTTGTATTCCATTCAGACAGCCTCGTGGGAGCTGTCAATCAACATTTAATAAAAACGATTTGTTTGTTGGGGGGGGGGGGGGATCATGCTTCACTTGATATGGTCATAGCTTTGTGTACTGTAGGTGTCTGGTAGGTTTAAAAGTCCATATTGGTAGTGATGTACCAGAGGTGATTGCTTTTGGGGGTACAGCATGCACAGTCCTCAATAGTCCTAAGTAAAGTTGTTTTTGAAGTGCACCACACCAGAAGCAACAACAACAGTATTTTAGGAATAGCTGTTCTTATGAAGATTTGCATCTAAATATGTCTTTGGTATACATACAGTATATATCATGATTATACACAAGCCCAGAGACATATACATACAGGAGAACACACACGTTTAGAGTCTTGGGAGACAAAACTTCTCAAAATATTTACACTCTTATGAGAAAGTAAATTACTGTCACAGTCAACCAAACAGATAGTACTGTACGTTCCAACACTCAATGACACACAATTGATACATTTAATACTTCAGGAGAGTCTGACAACACCTATTCTTTCTCCCTAGCACTTACCTACGTAATACAATGTTATTTATGCATCACACACAGTATGATATTAATAAATGAACAATTCTTACAAAATGAAATGTTTTCTACGAATTATGTATTTCAATGTAGGCCTATGTTATAGTTATGTTTACAACATGTGGTTGACAGTCTTAGAGGACAAGAAGATGATAATGAATCCATTCAGATATTCATGGCTTTAAAACAGAATCCCATAAATCCTGTACAGACAGATTAACTGTAAACTATGTAGTGATGTAAAGACAACATAACCAATCGGGCCATCTTTCCAGTCTTACCATCAAGAGCAGACGGTCCTGAATTCTTATTATCCTCTGCAAGCATCACCTCCTCTGCAAAGCAGACCCAACAAAGAAGTCTGATTCATACAGTAGAAACTTAAATATCAAGGAGATTGTGCTTCAGAGGTAACCTTTCAAAAGCAGGACGTGAATTAGATCTATAGTGTGGTACAGATAGTGGTTTCAGTACCTGCTTTGTCAATCCAGGCCCGGTAGCCATTGAGTTCCCTCTCAATCTGCTGTTGCCTCCGCAGCTTCATGAACGCCCTGCGGTTCTCCACCCGCTCCCTCTCTTTGGCAAACTCTCTGCAGGCCAAAATCAACAGGAGATAATGACTATTCTTAGACATGTTGTTCAGCGCTGACCTGACCTCCCTCATCATTCAGACACCAGGGGAGAGAACGGGGGGTACTCAACCCTTGTCTCCTTTACATGCAGTTAATTAGAGTAGATTGTGAGTCAACCTTTTATATAAAACTAATTAACTTGTGCAGACAGTGACAGTGTGTATTAAAGCTGTCAGCCACCCCAGCACAATGTGATGCTGTAACGTCGACTCACCCTGAGAGCACTCCCAATACCAGGTTCAACACGAAGAAGGAGCCAATGATTATCAGAGGGATGAAGTACATGCAGTTCCAAGTGGGGCCTAAAGCATCATTGGTCTGTGGAGATACAAAACAAAGAGCTGACAATGAAGCGCACTGTATTATTATACTGTATATACAAAGTATTTACACCCCTTGACTTTTCACACATTTTGTTGTGTTACAGCCTGAATTTAAAATGGATTCAATTGATAGTTTTTTCACTTGCCTTCACCCAATACCTCATCATTTCAAAGTGGAAAGTTGTTGTTTTTTACAAATCAATTAACAATTATAATATGAAATGTCTTGAGTCAATAAGTATTCAACCCCTTTGTTATGGTAAGCCTAAATAAGGAGTAAACATTTGCTTATCAAGTCACATAATAAATTGTATGGATTAACTCTATCAATAATAGTGTTTAAAAATCCTTTTTAAATGATTACCTCATCTCTGTACTCCACACAAACAATTACAGTGCATTTGGAAAGTATTCAGACCCATTGACTTTTCCTACATTTTGTTACGTTACAGCCCGAATCAGAAATATTTTTTTTTTTAAATGTCCTTCATCAATCTACACACAATACTCTATAATTACAAAGCAAAAACATGTATTTATACATTTTTACAAATGTAAAAAAAATAAACATCTGAAATATCACATTTACATAAGTATTCAGACCCTTTACTAAGTACTTTGTTGAAGCACATTTGGCAGCGATTACAGCCTCACATCTTCTTGGATATGAAGCTACAAGCTTGGCGCAGCTGTATTTGGGGAGTTTCTCCCATTCTTCTCTGCAGATCCTCTCAAGCTCTGCCAGGTTGGATGGGGAGCGTTGCTGTACAGCTATTTTCAGGTCTCTCCAAGGATGTTTCAAGTCCAGGCTTTGGCTGGGCAACTCAAGGACATTCAGAAACTTGTCCCGAAGCCACTCCTGCGTTGTCTTGCCTGTGTGCTTAGGGTCGTTGTCCTGTTGGATAGTGAACCTTTGCCCCCAGTCTGAGGTCATGAGCGCTCTGGAGCAGTTTTCCATCAAGGATGTCCCTGTACTTTGCTCCATTCATCTTTCCCCTTGATCCTGACTTGTCTCCTAGTCCCTGCCTCTAAAAAACATCCCCACAGCATGTTGCTGCCACAACCATGCTTCACCGTAGGGATGGTGCCAGGTTTTCTCCAGATGTGACGCTTGGCATTCAGGCCAAAGAGTTCAATCTTGGTTTCATCAGACCAGAAAATCTTGTTTCTCATGGTCTGAAAGCTCTTAGGTGCTGTTTGGAAAACTCTAAGCGGGCTGTCATGTGCCTTTTACAGAGGAGTAGCTTCTGTCTGGCCACTCTACCACAAAGGCCTGATTGGTGGAGAGCTGCGGAGATGGGTGTCTTTCTGAAAGGTTCTCCCATCTCCACATAGGAACTCTGGAGCTCTGTCAGAGTGACCATTGGGTTCTTGGTCACCTCCCTGACCAAGGCTCTTCTCTCCCAATTGCTCAGTTTGGGCAGGCGGCCAGCTCTCGGAAGAGTCTTTGTGGTTCCTAACTTCTTCCATTTAAGAATGATGGAGGCCACTGTGTTCTTGGGGACCTTCAATGCTGCAGACATTTTTTGGTACCCTTCCCCAGATCTGTAACTCGACACAATCCTGTTTCGGAGTTCTACGAACAATTCCTTCGACCCCATGGCTTGTTTTTTGCTCTGACGTGCACTGTCAACTGTGGGACCTTATATAGACAGGTGTGTGCCTTTCCAAATCATGTCCAATCAATTGAATTTACAACAGGTGGACTCCAATTAAGTTATGGAAACAGCTCAAGGATGATCAATGGAAACAGGATGCAGCTGAGCTCAATTTCGAGTCATTGCAAAGGGTCTGAATATTTACTTAAATAAGGTATGTCTGTTTGTTTTTTAACACATTAGCAAACCTGTTTCCACTTTGTCGTTATGGGATACTGTGTGTAGGTTGATGAGGAAATAAATATATTTAATCCATTTTAGAAAAAGGCTGTACGGTAACAAAATGTAGAAAAAGTCAAGGGGTCTGAATACTTTCCGAATGCACTGTATTTTTAAGGTCCCACATTCGAGCAGTGAATGACAAACACAGATTCTACCACAAAGACCAGGGAGGTATTCCAATGCCTCACAAAGAAGGGCACCTATTGGTAGATGGGTAAAAAAAAAGACATTGAATATCCCTTTGAGCATGGTGAAGTTATTAATTACACTTTGGATAGTGCATCATACACACCCAGTCACTACAAAGACAGGCGTCCTTGTTAACTCAGTTGCTGGACAGGAAGGAAACCACTCAGGGATTTCACCAGGCCAATAGTGACTTCAAAACAGTTACAGAGTTTAATAGCTGTGATAGGAGAAAAGGATGGAGGATGAATCAACAACATTGTAGTTACTTCACAATAATAACCTAATTGACAGAGTGAAAAGAACAAAGCTTGTACAGAATCCAAATAATCCAAAGAGTCCATTCTGTTTGTGATAAGGCACTAAAGTAAAACTGCAAAAAATGTGGCAAAGAAATGTACTTTATGTCCTGAATACAAAGCGTTATGTTTGGGGCAAATCCAACATATCACTGAGTACCACACTTCATATTTTCAAGCATGGTGCTGGCTGCATCATGCTATAGGTATGCTTGTCATCGGCAAGGACTAGGAAGTTTTTTCTGATAAAAATAAATGGAATATGGCTAAGCACAGGCCAAATCCTAGAGGAAAACCTGATTCAGTCTGCTTTCCAACACAAGGCCAAATGTAATGGCCTTGAATTGGACAAATAATTTTTTGTCGAACAGCTCTCATCCCCGTCGTTCGCTGGAGAAAGAGACAGAGATTTCGCGGAAGGAGATCTGGGTGCCTTGTGAGGATCAGGCGACAAGTGGCCTTTGCCATCCATATTGTTAGCAAACATACAATCCCTGGAAAAGAAATGGAATGAACTAAAAGCACATATATTCTACCAACGGGACATTAAAAACTGTAACCTTATGTTTCACCGAGTCGTGGCTGAACGACGACATTAATAACATACAGCTGGCGGGTTATAGACTCTATCGGCGGGATAGAACAGCAGCATCTGGTAAGACATGGGGTGGCGGTGCATGTATATTTGGAAACAACAACTGGTGCACGATATCTAAGGAAGTCTCAAGGTTTTTCTCACCTGAGGTAGAGTACTTCATGATAAGCTGTAGACCACACTATCTACCAAGAGAGTTTTCATCTGTATTTTTGTAGCTGTCTGCATGCCTCTGTTAGCAATTTATGTTATTCTTAATTACACAAACTCTGAAGCAAATAAGGGGAAGAAAAATAGGTTAATTTGAAAAAGACAAATCAAGATATGCTGAGAGGTACAGTTGAAGTCAGAAGTTTACATACACTTAGGTTGGAGTCATTAAAACTAGTTTTTCAACCACTCCACAAATTTCTTGTTAACAAACCATAGTTTTGGCAAGTCGGTTAGGACAGTTAGGCATGACAGACGTCATTTTTCCAAGAATTGTTTACAGACAGATTATTTCACTTATAACTCACTGTATCACAATTCCAGTGGGTCAGAAGTTTACATACACTAAGTTGACTGTGCCTTCAAACAGCTTGGAAAATTCCAGAAAATGATGTCATGGCTTTAGAAGCTTCTGATAGGCTAATTGACATTATTCAAGGTCTACCTTCAAACTCAGTGCCTCTTTGCTTGACATCATGAGAAAATCAAAAGAAATCAGCCAAGACCTCAGACAAATATTGTAGACCTCCACAAGTCTGGTTCATCCTTGGGAGCAATTTCCAAACGCATTAAGATACCACGTTCATATGTACAAACAATAGTACGCAAGTATAAACACCATGGGACCACGTAGCCATCATACCGCTCAGGAAGGAGACGCGTCTCCCAAGAGATGAGCTTTCTTTGGTGCAAAAAGTGCAAATCAATCCCAGAACAATAGCAAAGGACCTTGTGAAGATGCTGGAGGGAACAGGTACAAAATTATCTATATCCACAGTAAAACGAGTCCTATATCGACATAACCTGAAAGGAAGAAGACACTGATCCAAAACCACCATAAAAAGCCAGACAATTGTTTGCAGCTGCACATGTTGACAAAGATCTTACCTTTTGGAGAAATGTCCTCTGGTCTGATGAAACAAAAAATAACTGTTTGGCCATAATGACCATCGTCATGTTTGGAGGAAAAAGGGGGAGGCTTGCAAGCCAAAGGACACCATCCCAATCATGAAGCATCGGGGTGCCAGCATCATGTTGTGGGGGTGCTTTGCTGCAGGAGGGACTGGTACACTTCACAAAACAGATGGCATCATGAGGTAGGAAAATTATGTGGATATATTGAAGCAACATCTCAAGACATCAGTCAGGAAGTTAAAGCTTGGTCGCAAATGGGTCTTCCAAATGGACAATGACCCCAAGCATACCTCCAAAGTTGTGGAAAATGGCTTAAGGACAACAAACTCAAGGTATTGGAGTGGCCATCACAAGGATGGCAAGGATGCCTACAAACCTGACTCAGTTACACTAGCTCTGTCAGGAGGAATGGGCCAAAATTCCCTTGTGGAGGGCTACCCGAAACGGTTGACCCAAGTTAAACAATTTAATGGCAATGCTACCAAATACTAATTGTGTGTATGTAAACTTCTGACCCACTGGAAATGTGATGAAAGAAATAAAAGCTGAAATAGATCATTTTCTGCTATTATTCTGACATTTCATACTCTTAAAATAAAGTGGTGATCCTAACTGACCTAAGACATGGAATTTTTACAGGGATTAAATGTTAGGAATTGTGAAAAACTGAGTTTAAATGTATTTGGCTAAGATGTATGTAAACTTCCAACTTCAACTGTAGATGTTCAGTCTCCCCTGTCCTCAGCTTTTCTCAAACGAACAAAGGAACAGGATGCCATTTATAACCCCCCACCCCAGCCTGGGGTTGACCAATCAGAAGTCCTTGCAGTCCAACTGGCCAATGGCCAATTAACAAGTATCCTGCTCCCGACTCAATGTACAGAACATAGCACAAGTAGCACTGAGTTCAGGAGTGACATTCCACAGATCCTAAACAGATGTTGAACTGAAACCCAACTCCTATTTACATTTCCCTATTGACCATTAGTACTATATTTAGATATTACTACTCTCGTCCTCTCATCCTCTCAAACTCTGTGTTGTGTATTTATCCTCTAAATATTCTTATACCACCACAGACCGATGCTTGCACCAAGACAACACTCAATGAGCTGTATACCACCATAAGCAAACAGGAAAATGCTTAAATCAGTTTTACCTAATTTCTATCAGCATGATAAATGTGCAGCCTGAGGAAAAAAAACTCCAGACCACCTTTACTCAACACATAGAGATGCGTACAAAGCTCTCCCTCACCCTCCATTTGGCAAATCTGACCATAATTCTATCCTCCTGATTCCTGCTTACAAGCAAAAATTAAAGCAGGAAGCACCAGTGGTCAGATGAAGCAGGTGCTAAACTACAGGACTGTTTTGCTAGCCCAGACTGGAATATGTTCCAGGATTCTTCCGATGGCACCACATCAGTCACTGGCTTCATCAATAAGTGCATCGATGACGTCGTCCCCACAGTGACTGTACGTACATACCCCAACCAGAAGCCATAGATTACAGGCAACATCCGCACTGAGCTAAAGGGTAGAGCTGCCGCTTTCAAGGAGCAGGCCTCTAACCCAGAAGCTTATAAGAAATCCCGCTATGCCCTCCGACGAACCATCAAAGCGTCAATACAGGACTGAGATCGAATCGTACTACACCGGCTCCAATGCTCGTCTGATGTGGCAGGGCTTGCAAACCATTACAGACTACAAAGGGAAGCACAGCCGAGAGCTGCCCAGTGACACGAGCCTACCAGACTAGCTAAATAACTTCACTGCTTGCTTCGAGGCAAGTAACACCGAAACATGCATGAGAGCATCAGCTGTTCTGGATGACTGTGTAATCACGCTCTCCGCAGCCAATGTGAGTAAGACCTTGAAAAAGGTCAACATTCACAAGACTGCAGGGCCAGACAGATTACCAGGACGTGTACTCCAAGCATGCGCTGACCAAATTGCATGTGTCTTCACTGACATTTTCAACCTCTCCCTGTCTGAGTCTGTAATACCAACATGTTTCAAGCAGAACACCATAGTTGTTGTGCCCAAGAACACTAAGGTAACCTGCCTAAATGACTACCAACCCGTAGCACTCACGTCTGTAGCCATGAAGTGCTTTGAAAGGCTGGTCATGGCTCACATCAACACCATTATCCCAGAAACCCTAGACCCATTCCAATTTGCATACCGCCCCCAACATATCCACAGGATACAATCTCTATTGCACTCCACACTGCCCATTGACACCTGGACAAAAGGAACATCTATATGAGAAATCTATTAATTGACAACAGCTCAGTGTTCAACACCATAGTGCCCTCAAAGCTCATCACTAAGCTAAGGACCCTGGGACTAAACACTTCCCTCTCCAACTGGATCCTGGACTTCCTGATGGGTCGCCCCCAGGTGGTAAGGGTAGGTAACAACATATCCACCATGCTAATCCTCAACACGGGGACCCTCAGGGGTGCGTGCTCAGTCCCCTCCTGTACTCCTGATCACCGACAACGATGGGACAGCCTGTAGGGAGGAGGTCAGAGACTTGGCTGTGTTGTGCCAGAACAACAACCTCTCCCTCAACATGATCGAGACAAAGAAGATGATTGTTGACTACAGGAAAAGGAGGACCGAGCACGCCCCCATTCTCATCGACGGGGCTGTAGTGGAGCAGGTCGAGAGTTTCAAGTTCCTTGGTGTCCACATCACCAACAAACTAACATGGTCCAAGCACACCAAGACAGTTATGAAGTGGGCACGACAAAACCTTTTCCCTCTCAAGAGACTGAAAAGATTTGGCATGGGCCCTCAGATCCTCAAAAGGTTCTACAGCTGCACCATTGAGAGCATTATGATCTACTGGTTGCAAGGCACTAAAGAGGGTAATGCGTACGGCCCAGTACACCACTGGGTCAAAGATTCCTGCTATCCAGGACCTCTATACCAGGTGGTGTCAGAGGAAGGCCCTAAAAATTGTCCAGCCACCGTAGTCATATACTGTTCTCTCTGTTACCGCATGGCAAGCGGTACCGGAGTACCAGTGTAGGTCCAAGAGGCTTCTAAACAGATTCTACCCCCAAGTCACAAAACTCCTGAACATCTAATCAAATGGCTACCCAGAATATTTGCATTGCCCCCCCCTCCCACACTGCTGCTACTCTCTGTTATGATCTATGCATAGTCACTTTAACTCTACCTACATGTACATATCACCTCAATTACCTCGACTAACCGTTGCCCCCGCACATTGACTCTGTACCGGTACCCCTGTATATAGACTCGCTATTGTTATTTTAATGCTGCTCATTAATTATTTGTTACTTTTATTATTATTTTTTTTGTAGTTATTTTCTTAAAACTGCCTTGTTGGTTAAGGGCTTGTAAGTAAGCATTTCACTGTAAGGTAATACCTTTTTGTATTCGGCACATGTGACAAATAACATTTGATTTGATTTGAAAAATACACTGGAGTGGTTTATCAAGACAAAATTGAATGTTCCAGAGTGACCTAGTCACAGTTTTGACTTAAATCAGCTTTGCAATATATGGCAAGACTTGAAAATGGCTGTCTAGCAATGATCAACAACTAACTTGACAGAGCTTGAAGAATAAATAAATAAATAATGTGCAAAGCTCTTAGAGACTTACCCAGAAATACTTACCCAGTAATCACTGCCAAAGGTTATTCTAACATGTATTGACTCAGGGGGTTGAATACTTATCTAATCAAGATATATTAGTGTTTAATTTTTCATAAATGTTTTAAAATAGTTTTTTCTTCCATTTTGACATTACAGTATTTTGTGTAGATCGTTTACAAAAAATGAGAATTAAATCAATTTGAATCCCACTTTGTAACACAACAAAATGTGGAAAAGGTCAAGGGGTATGAATACTTTCTGAAGGCTCTGTCCCAACCCAATAAATGGAGCCCCCGTGTTGTTCAACACCTGAGATCCATGAGTGTAAATCAAGTTACAGTCCTTTCTCAAGACAGGATTTAACCCTATATGGACATGCATGTCTTTGGCTCTGTTCCTTCCTACAGTCAGAGATGATTTATCCACTAATAAGAATGTGACGCCATGGGAGAGGAACCCGTGGCAGGTGTTGAGGCAGTGCAGAGCTACCTATGGAGATGTGAACAGTGTGGGCTACAGTACAGAGACCCTCCACACACCCTGAGTGCCAGAGGACAGAGGTGTTGCTGCAGGTGTCAACATTCCTCATCTCCAACAGCTCTCTCAATTATTGGTGCTACACATGTATGTGGTGAAAAACTAGAAACCTGCCCTTGTATTCATTATCATCTAAAGGTGGTGTTAACAAGATCCCAAGCAATTGCTTACAAGTCAACATGGTTATGACTAGCTCTTGACTCAAGCCAGTGTAAAACGTACTGGCTTTTGTTCCATTGACCTGCGGACCACCTTGTTTATGTGCTGCTACACCTTGGGGAGCTCAGGGCTTTGTCAGATAGTGGTAGTTTTTAACAAGCTATTAGGATGTACCACAGTCATGAGCTAGGCAGAGGCTAGCTGACTGACTACAGGAATGAAACCGAGTTCAAACACACATCCCCAGTCTCACAGTTACACACATCTTTCTATTACTTACTGAGGCCAGAGAGCCTATTCTGTTCTCTACCGCCATGTGACATGTTCCCTTGTCCACGATTCGTCAAAAATCGTAATGGAATTTGAATCTGAACTTCGGGAACATAATACAGGACTATAGTGTAGATACTGGGAAAATCTGAAACTGAAAACCAAGTTCACCTGTGTTAAATAAGAGACAGAGAGAAATAGTATTGATTAGCTCTGGGCCAACATGAGAGGGGAAAGTGGATCAGGTACGGCAGTAAGTGGATTCTGTATCAGAGAATGCAATGAAAACAATAGAAAAGAGAAGCATGTGTACTCAACTTTGTTTTAGCAGAATGCAATGAAGTGGGTGGCATGGTTTGTTTGTGAGTGACTTACTGAATGAGTCAGAGTCTGTGTGCACGTGTATGTTTGACTGAGTGTGTGTGTCTGTGTACAGTACGTGCATACGGTGTGTGTTCCTGTAGAAAGGAATATGAAACAGCAAACAGTATTAGAGAGTCTGCGGGCCTTTTTAACCAGAGCAGGCTCACATTCTCTCCTTCCACTGTCTTTCTTCACTCCATAATAAATTCCATTCACCATAATGTATGTCAACATAATACAATCAAGGCAGCACTAAATCTGCTTCCATCAACTTAAATAAAGAACCATGAAAGCAGTGAGCAGAAAGTATGGCCTGGCATCTATGCTCTGTGGGTAGGCCAACCATAAACTGTGCTACACTGGTGGCCAAGCAGTGAAAAGTACATCTTTAATTCAAATCAATCAAATGTATTTTCCACTACCTTACTGAAGATGTGTTAAGGTAATATTCCTGTGAATCTCAATCCCAGGATATCTATGATTGTAACTGCATGATTCCCTGGTGAGATCAGTGGTTTCCAGAGGTTGTCTAGCTATATTGTTATTGACTATGTTTTGTTCATTCCATGTGTAACTCTGTGTTGTTGTATGTGTCGAACTGCTATGCTTTATCTTGGCCAGGTCGCAGTTGCAAATGAGAACTTGTTCTCAACTGGCCTACCTGGTTAAATAAAGGTGAAATACAATTTTTTATGTATTTTTTAAATAGCCTATGGCAAGCATGCTCTCCTGTGTAGTAAACACCCAGGCACTTTCATGATCAAATTAGCATTTTTGATCAAATTATGTCCTTGTGTCCGCAACGGAGTCCTTTCGCCAACACAAGGCCAGGGGACTTCAACAGTTGTGGATTGGCAGCTAATTGATTCTGGCTCTGAAAAGAAAATCACGAGGAACAAGCTGACAAAATGCTCTTGCTATCCCGTTTAAAATGTTACAGTTTTAGTTTATGCTCCCAACATAGTTGTGTTTTTTTTTTTCTAAATGAAGGTATTCACCATACGTTGGCACCTGCTGATGTCCAGTTACTAATAGCCCTAGGCATGAATGGATTGGAAGTTTTATTACATTGTTTTGCATCACCATCATTAACGAGCATCAGAGGTTTCAATAGACTGCCTTTCACATTCACAGTGACAACTACTCCACTGTAATATTACCATGAGGTGGGGAAAGAGCCGAGGGAGGTAGAGGGAGGTAGAGGGTAACATGATTGAGTTTGTTTGAGTTGGGCAGGCACATGATCAGATCAGGGAATTACTACACTGTCTGTCTGAGCTCCTCCTGAAATAGACAATGCCTTGTGCAACACATCACCAGCCAGGTACAGTATTGGTAGCTTGGTACTGGGATGTGCTGAGGAAAATGCTTGGTGACATCATCTCACTCAAACAGAATGTGATGTATGTATGGAGAACAGGAGGAGTAAACTCTTAACCTGGTCCTTGATACGCTAATACAACTGCTCCTCCCAGTCCAGCCACTGGTCCCTTTACATGTTGTATTTTATGAATCGAGGTACAGTATAATATTGAGGCAGTGTTATGCTTCGTATACTATAATATGAACAACTGGCAACAGCAGGTGGGGAGAGTAACAGTATATATGATATACAGTATCTAGGATGGTATTCTTACTATCCTATATAGATCAGATCAGGGAGAGTCCCAAGAGAATGTGTGATGAATTGGAAATCAAAAGCTGTGAAGCAACCATCAGACATGCAAGAATCATCCCAATACTCTGTAGTGTCAACAACATCATCTCAGTCATTTCATGTTGCTTGCATAATCTGAGAGAGAAAAGCAGAATGGAATCAAAGTCTCATACTAGCTTCCACAAAACTAATCGGAAACCATCCGCTGTAGCAGTAATTCCAGATGATTCAGTCAAAATAATTTGCACTCAGTATAATGTACACTGAGTGTACAAAACATTAGGAACACCTTGCTACTATTGAGTTGCAACCCGTTTTGCCCTCAGAACAGCCTCCATTTGTCAGGGCATGGACACTACAAGGTGATGAAATCGTTCCACAGGGATGCTGGCCCATGTTGAATCCAATACTTCCCACAGTTGTGTCAAGTTGGCTGGGTGTCCTTTGGGTGGTGGGCCCTTCTTGATACACACGGGAATCGGTTGAGGGTGAAAAACCCAGCAGCGTTAAAGTTCTTGACACAAACCAGTGCGCCTTGCACCTACTACCATACCCCATTCAAAGGCACTTAAATATTTTGTCTTGCCCATTCAACCTCTGAATGGCACACATACACAATCCATGTCTCAATTGTATCAAGGCTTACAAATAATTATTTAACCTGTCAGCTCCGCTTCATGTATATTGATTGAAGAGGATTTAACAAATTACATCAATAAGGGATCATAGCTTTTAACTGGTTTCACTGGGTCAGTCTAGGTCATGGAAAAAGCAGGTGTTCCTAATGTTTTGTACACTCAGGGTACTGTATGTCCCAACACACTTAAAATTACTTTCTTAATGTTATCATCATTTCACTATTGTCCTGATGATAATTCACTGATTATTGTTCTCAGTCTGAATGCATCCAATCTGGCATAAAGAGTGCAACTGATAACTCGAAGAATAGTATCAGCTTAAAATATCTGCCAACAACATCCCAGCTCTGCCAAATCATGCCCATGTGTTTAGGATGTAATTGAGTGTGATTAAATAAGGAGGGTCAGTGGGAAGAGGGTAGTAGTGAGGCAGTGGAGGCAGGTGACTGGGAGATTAAGAGTATAATTGACCTGATCTCACTTTGCAGCCCATTCACTGCACTTAATTACCCTACTCTCTTGGCACAGACACACTCCACTCTATATGCTGTGTGTGTATCATTGTGTAATGCTTCATTCATTTAATTCCTCAAGTACAGTGTGTAATCAATTGGGTTCATAAACACAGAACAGGGAAGCAGCTGTAAAAGGATGTTTGAGTGCGTCCCACAACAAATATCAGACAGTTTTAGTAATGACTGGTAAAAATAGGTGTCTAGCGTAAGGAGAGGTACAACAATGTCTGTGTCCCCAATGACGCAAAGGGTTTATTCAAATCAACCAAGCAAAGGCAAAATCAAACCAATGTATCAAAGGATGACATAACCAGGTCAAATAATGGGCCTATTTTCCCCATTCAGAGGACAGGACATGGTTATAGAGAAACAGATGTGACTCACGTTGTAGAGCACGGTGGTCCAGCCCTCCATGGTGATGCACTGGAAGACAGTGAGCACAGCAAACAGGATGTTGTCAAACTGGGTGATGCCGTCGTTGGGGCCGATCCAGGTGTCATGGCAGGTGTACTTGTCAGGGCACTTCCTTACCCCACACGGGAACTCTGACTCAGACTTGTCCACCGTCTCATTCTCTGACAGGGGGACAAGAGAGAATGAACTTCCTCAACTGGTTCATAATGACCATATTGAGTCAGAGTCCATTAAATGCTCCGCAGGCTAGGCTGGAGATTTAACAAAAGGATGCAAACCAGAAATCAATCTCACTAATCGTGTTTTTCCAATGAGAGATGGGATGACTTTATAGAAATGTCTCACTTGTGAGAAATGACTCGCATCTACCGGAGATGCATGAATAACTACCACAATATGATGATTATAGTGTAATGCATGACTCAATCAATGAAGTGAGCAGCAGTAGCAACTCTCTGTGTAAAAGTCCTTTCCTGAAAGATGACGTTATTATTATGCTATTTGACTTGTGCAATGTGCCATTATAATAAATTGTCTCTCTAAAGCTAATAGTCAGGTAACTAAGGCCCCCTTGTACAGTGAGGTCCCCACATAACCTTTATGATGACATCATCTGAAACATTACACTACAGCTGCACTATTAGAGCTAGAAACACAAGCATTTCACTGCACCAGCGATAATATCTGCAAATCTTTTTACGCAACCAATAAACCTTTGATATGATTCCAGAACACTCTCCCCTGGCTAGAGTCATGTGACCTAGTCAGCCAATCACAGGCTGTACCTGGTGGGGATCTCAAACCCCCAACATAGTATGTGCTTTAGTTGGAAACAGAGGTGCAGAGAGACAGATCACAAGATCCCACCACCTTAACTACACTCATACTTGATATGTCCTGACCAATGACCCAAGCCCAGCTCAGTTAATCCCTAACATTGTGTCACTGAGTCATCATAATGCTTTAGCAAATGTACATTATACTAGGGGCATTGGTAGACACAATGTAAGTAACCTAATTTATGTCGTTCTGAATGCTTCTGCTGATCCTACAGCTATTGTATGCAGCAATCATGTGTCTACTGTATACACCAGATTCATGCTGTTAGCACTGAGGCTGTGTGCCCTAGTAGGAAGTACACTGTGGGCAGCTTTCCCTACACTAACATAAATAACATGAGAACAGCTACTTCTGCTAAGCTTCCCAGTAAAGCAATGAAAACCAGCAGGCATCCCAGAAAAGTCCTCAAAATAGCCCACACATAACATATGTATCTTAAGAAACAAGGTTCGTGAAATGAATAACTTGCTAGTAACAGATGACATTCATATTCGGACTATCTTTGAAACTCACGTAGACAATACATTTGATGATACAGCTGTAGCAATACAAGGTTATAACATTTACAGAAAATAAATGCCAGTAGTGGAGGTGTTGCTGTTCATATTCAGAATCACATTCCTGTAAAGATTAGCGAGGATATCATGTTAAATACTGTTGAAGTAATATGGTACAGGTTTATCTGTCTCACCTAAATCCCATTATTGTGGGAAGCTGCTATAGACCAACAAGTGCTAACAATCAGTATCTGGATAATATGTGTGAAATACTTGATAATGTATGTGATATCAACAGAGAGGTATATTTTCTGGGTGATTTAAATATTGACTGGCTTTCATCAAGCTGCCCACTCAAGAAAAAGCTTCAAACTGTAACCAGTGGCTGCAACCTGGTTCAGGCTACCAGTCAACCAACCATGGTAGTTACAAACAGCACAGAAATGAAATCATCAACACGTTTTGATAACATCTTTACTAATGCTGCAGAAATGTGCCTGTAAGCAGTATCCAGATCCATCGGATGTAGTGATCACAATATAGTAGCCATATCTAGGGCCTAATATAGTGTATAAGAGATAATATAATATGTTTTGTAGTGATTCCTATGTTGTTGATGTAAAGAATATTTGTTGGTCCGTGGTGTGTAATGAGGAGCAACCAGACGCTACATTGACACATTTATGAAATTGCTTATCCCAGTTACTAATAAGCATGCACCCATTAAGAAAATGACTGTAAAAACTGTTACATCCCTGTGGATTGATGAGGAATTGAAACATTTTATGATTGAGAGGGATGAGGCAAAAGGAATGGCAAATAAGTCTGGCTGCACAACCGATTGGAAAACGCACTACAAATTGAGAAATCATGTGACTAAACTGAATAAAAAGAGCAAGAAACTACACTATGAAACAAAGATAAATGACTTCAAGTAAAATGACATATACATAGTAAAAAGCTTTTGAGCGCATTCAATTAAATTTAGGGAAAAAAGGCCAAATCAGCTCCCTCATTCATTCAATCAGATGGCTCATTCATTACAAATCCGACTGATATGCTAAGTACTTTAAAGATTTTTTCATTGGCACGATTAGAAAACTTAGGCATGACAAGCCAGCAACAAATGCTGACACTACATATCCAAGTATATCTGACCAAATTATGAAAGACAAGAATTGTAATTTTGAATTCCATAACGTGAGTGTGGAAGAGGTGAAAAAAGTATTGTTGTCTATCAGCAATGACAAGCCACCGGGGTCTGGATGGACAATTACTGAGGATAATAGCGGAAAATATTGCCACACCTATTTAAAAATATATATTTTTTATTTATTTAACCTTTATTTAACTTGTCAAGTCAGTTAAGAACCAATTCTTATTGACAATGACGGCCTACCAAAAGGCAAAATGCCTCCTGCGGGGACAGGGGTTGGGCTTAAAAATGTAAAATAAAATATAGGACAAAAATCACATCACGACAGGAGAGACACTTCAACACTACATAAAAAGAGACCTAAGACAACAAGAAGGCATGGCAGCAACACATGACAACACAGCATGGTAGCAACACAACATGACAACAACATGGTAGCAACACAAAACATTGTACAAACATTATTGGGCACAGACAACAGCACAAAGGGCAAGAAGGTAGAGACAACAATACATCACGTAAAGCAGCCACAACTGTCAGTAAGAGTGTCCATGATTGAGTATTTGAATAAAGAGATGGCGCTAAAATTGTCCAGTTTGAGTGTTTGTTGCAGCTCGTTCCAGTCGCTAGCTACAGCGAACTGAAAAGACGAGCGATCCAGGGATGTGGGTGTTTTGGGGACCTTTAACAGAATGTGACTGGCAGAACGGGTGTTGTATGTGGACATGAGGGCAGCAGTAGATATCTCAGATAGGGGGGAGTGAGGCCTAAGAGGGTTTTATAAATAAGCACAAACCAGTGGGTCTTGCAACAGGTATACAGAGATGATCAGTGATCAGTGATGATGAGTGCAGATGAGTGCAGTGATGCATCCTATAAGGGCATTGGTGGCAAATCTGATGGCCGAATGGTAAAGAACATCTAGCTGCTGAAGAGCACCCTTACCTGCCGATCTATAAATTACATCTCCGTAATCTAGCAAGGGTCGGATGGTCATCTGAATCAGGGTTAGTTTGGCAGCTGGAGTCAAAGAGGAGTGATTACGATAGAGGAAACCAAGTCTAGATTTAACCTTAGCCTGTAGCTTTGATATGTGCTCAGCAGAGGATTTGCCATATCTTCAATTTAAGCCTACTAGAAAGTGTGTGCCCTCAGGCCTGGAGGGAAGCTAAAGTCATTCCACTACTGTCAGGATTCACCTAGGGGTCATGATTTGGGGCTGTACAAATGTTTGATGTATTAGAAGTATTAGGGTTATAAGACCCCAACCCTCCTTACATTTATAGGGTCCTAACCTACAGATTAACAATATATATATATATATATATATATATATATATATATATATATATATATATATATATATATATATACATTCATTATATAGTTTTAGAATTGTTCCACAGTTGTTTGCTCTTTCTCTCTCTTATAATGTGTGACTGAGACAGAACTCTGCAGGGGAGTGTGGGAGATAAGAGACTACTCAGACATTTCACAATAAATCCACTTTGGGGAGGGGACATTTATTGCCTAGCTTTTAGATAAACACTGAAACTTTATGTTGTATAGCTATGGATGCAGGGTTATGGTTTCAGGAGTAAAAAGGTAATGACTTAGTCAGTGACATCACTAAGGCGGGACTTCGGTTTAATAAAACAACTTGAGACCTTGTGTTTGATGCAGAACTTACTCAGCAACATTCGTGCTATGTTCCTGTTTGTCAACTTCTGTCTGAAATTGCATTAATAAAGGTTTTTGAATGATTTAATTAAAGATATTGTCATAATGCTAATTTCACCAATGAGCCAATGATGATTGACAAGGAGGAAAGGAACAAACCTAACACTACCCAAGAATAGTAAAGCCCCCTTTACTGGCTCAAATAGCCGACCAATCAGCCTGTTACCAACCCTTAGTAAAGTTTTGGGAAAAATAGTGTTTAACCAGATACAATGCTATTTTACAACAGACTTTCAGCATGCTTATAGGGAGGACATTCAACAAGCACAGCACTTACACAAATTACTGATGATTGGCTGAGAGAAATTGTCTGGCCCAGGAGTGTGAAGGTGAACGGAAAGGCAGTGGAGCAACGAACCGCCCTTGCTGTCTCTGCCTGGCCGGTTCCCCTCTCTCCACTGGGATTCTCTGCCTCTAGCCCTATTACAGGGGCTGAGTCACTGGCTTACTGGTGCTCTTCTATGCCGTCCCTAGGAGGGGTGCGTCACTTGAGTGGGTTGAGTCACTGATGTGATCTTCCTGTCTGGGTTGGCATCCCCCCTTGGGTTGTGCCGTGGAGGAGATCTTTGTGGGCTATACTTGGCCTTGTCTCAGATGGTAAGTTGGTGGTTGAAGATATCCCTCTAGTGGTGTGCGGGCTGTGCTTTGGCAAAGTGGGTGGGGTTATATCCTGCCTTTTTGGCCCTGTCCAGGGGTACCATCGGATGGGGCCACAGTGTCTCCTGACCCCTCCTGTCTCAGCCTCCAATATTTATGCTGCAGTAGTTCATGTGTCGGGGGGCTAGGGTTAGTCTGTTATATCTGGAGTATTTCTCCTGTCTTATCCGGTGTCCCGTGTGAATTTAAGTATGCTCTCTCTAATTCTCTTTTTCTCTCTTTCTTTTTTTTATTTATCTTGGAGGAACTGAGCCCTAAGACTATGCCTCAGGACTACCTGGCATGATGACTCCTTGCTTTCCCCAGTCCACCTGGCCGTGCTGCTACTCCAGTTTCAACTGTTCTGCCTGCGGCTATGGAACCCTGACCTGTTCACCAGACGTGCTACCTGTCCAAGATCTGCTGTTTTCAACTCAGCAGGAGCGGTAGAGATACTCTCAATGATCGGCTATGAAAAGCCAACTGACATTTACTCCTGAGGTGCTGACCTGTTGCACCCTCAACAACTACTGTGATTACTATAATTTGACCATGCTGGTCATTTATGAACATTTGAACATCTTGGCCATGTTCTGTTATAATCTCCACCCGGCACAGCCAGAAGAGGAATGGCCACCCCTCATAGCCTGGTTCCTCTATAGGTTTCTTCCTAGGTTTTTCCCTTTCTAGGGAGTTTTTCCTAGCCAACGTGCTTCTACACCTGCATTGCTTGCTGTCTGGGGTTTTAGGCTGGTTTTCTGTACAGCACTTTGAGCTATCAGTTGATGTAAGAAGGGCTTTATAAATACATTTGATTTGATTTGATGATAACATACGCACTATACACACACGCACACATGGATCTTGTGTTGTAGATACGTGGTAGTGGAGTATGGGCCTGAGGGCTCACACTTAGTGTGTTGTGAATTCTGTAATCAATGTATTGTAATATTTTTAACATTGTATAACTGCCTTCATTTTGCCGGACCACAGGAAGAGTAGCTGCTGCCTTGGCAACAGTTCATGGGGATCCATAATGAATACAAAATACAAATACAAATCCTCCACCCTGGACTTCCTAACCCTGTGTTAGTGTGTGGATGACAACACAAGCTCTTTCACCTATTCCATCAATTCACTTCATATTGCTGTCTGTCTGTCTGTCTGTCTGTCTGTCTGTCTGTCTGTCTGTCTGTCTGTCTGTCTGTCTGTCTGTCTGTCTGTCTGTCTGTCTGTCTGTCTGTCTGTCTGTCTGTCTGTCTGTCTGTCTGTCTGTCTGTCTGTCTGTCTGTCTGTCTGTCTGTCTGTCTGTCTGTCTGTCTGTCTGTCTGTCTGTCTGTCTGTCTGTCTGTCTGTCTGTCTGTCTGTCTGTTGTGTGGTAATAAATGTGTGTTTTGTATATCTGTCTCCTACTGGTCATTCACCTTTCTAACCCAAGGGCCCAGGCCGATTGTACCTATATCTAAACTGGCACCGCTAGCGGAGTCCATCGCTAGTTGGTGGCACTCTTTGAGATACAGTTAGATACTGTATTAAATCTAATATCTTTGAAATGCAGGAAAGGAATACTAGAATGCATTATATAACTCTTTAATGTAGCAATCCACTGAAACAGTCTGTCAACATCAGAGGACATTTTGTGACCAAGTCAAACCACGAGTGATATTGAACAAAAGATGAGTTTATGTATTTATCAGGTGAGGACAATCTGTTTGAAAATGTATTTTGAGAGGACAGCTAATTTCATTATCTTCTCTATCTGTGACAACTCAATGCCTATCATGTGAAAAACTGAAGGAAAATATCCCACAGTAAGGTTGTTATAAGACCACACTACCTGAATAACGAATTATGTTCAGGCGTTAACCCTTTATGTAGATCTTTGTAAATAGAACTGTGTAACCCACTTAACTATAACATGATTCGTGCAGCGAGGCAATAACATCTATGACTTTATAATTAGTCTAGGTATTGAGCTGCTATATTGTGGGGTTTAATTACATAGGCAGTCATTGTGGCTGTGATTACACTTACAGGTGCAGCCAAGCATGGTATTGTGTGTTTCAGGTCTGTTGCGTAACACAGTTGGGTCGTTCCAAGAAAAGAGTGCCTTTTGCGTATTTTAAGTAGAAATTGTGCACCCATATTGAATTTTAAAAGTATGTTATATAAATTGAACTGTCACGTTCTGACCTTAGTTATTTTGTTATGTCTTTGTTTTAGTATGGTCAGGGCGTGAGTTGGGTGGGTTGTCTATGTTCTTTTTTCTATGATTTGGGATTTCTGTGTTTGGCCTGGTATGGTTCTCAATTAGAGGCAGCTGTCAATCATTGTCCTTGATTGAGAACCATAATTAGGTAGCCTGGTTTCACTTTTGAGTTGTGGGTGCTAGTTTTCCGTGTTAGTGTTTGTGCTACACGGGACTGTTTTATTTCACGTTATTATTTTGTAGTTTAGTGTTCTTGTTAATAAAGTAACGTTATGGACGCTTCCACGCTGCAAATTTGTCCAATCTCTCTTACTCCTCGTCAGAAGAAGAGGACGAGCGTTACATGAAATGCCCTTTAATATAGATCACATGGAGAATTATTAAATCAGTTATACAGCATTAAAATCCCTTTTTTTATGAATAAAGGCTTGTTAAAGTGCAAAATTCAGCATTGTGACATGTCCCTCTGTCAACCCTGTGCCACTTCTAGGAAGATTTTAACCCACTTAAGTTCCACCACCATTGTAAAGCACTAGCTATTTTGTTGCATAGTGAAAGTAATTTCTGAAGATGATTATTTATTTCATGTCAACCGCCGTTATGTGAACTTAATTATGTTTTTAATATCGTGACTCTATTCCTTAAAAAAAAAAATCTAAAGAAACATTGAACATCTACTAGTCAAATCACAGAGTTAAAGCAGGTGAACTGGTTCTACTCTTTCTGGCCAATTTCTGGTGTTTTGTGGTGGAAAACGGAGTGGGTCGAGCACAACACGTCAACCCTGTTACCCATAGACAGGCTAGAAATGTTTTAACAATTTCATATTTTGTTGTGAAGCTTGCATTCAATTGCCACTCCCTGTTGCGTACTACAAGCTTCCATTCTCCCTGTCATAAGGGGATTTCTGGCTGATTTAAGAAGAAATCGTCAACCCTGTTACAGTCAACACTGTTACAGTCAACACTGTTACAGTCAACCCTGTTACAGTCAACCCTGTTACAGTCAACCCTGTTACAGTCAACACGGTTACAGTCAGATCAAATCAAATAGAATTTATTTATATAGCCCTTCGTACATCAGCTGATATCTCAAAGTGCTGTACAGAAACCCAGCCTAAAACCCCAAACAGCAAGCAATGCAGGTGTAGAAGCACTGTTACAGTCAACACTGTTACTTTATTTGTCACTTAATAGGCAATTACTAAAGTCATTTTTATATTTACCCTCTTGAGATGGGGAAAACAAGTTTTTTTATGAAGTTGAACATGTGCTCTTCATGACAGAATGTTTATGACAGAAGTTACACTTCCCAAAACAAGGCACCGATTTGGTGGAACGACCCAGCTATTATCAGCCGGACCAGCATTCAGTCCACTGGGCGGGCGGGTGGGAGGAAACAACAGTGAAGCATTACAGGACGTTTGTATAGCCTATCATTACAGCTGAGGGAAGCCTCGCAGAAAATAATCATCTGCTCATTGTATAGACGCAGTATAAGCCTGCTGAGAAATGATCAGCTTGAAGAATGTTTATGATGATGTACCCGAAATGTTTACATATAACAGAGTTAATGATCACCTCAGCACGATATTAATGTAGGTGTTAAAAAGATTCATTGAAGCTAGGTGTTTAATTATGCAAGCATAGGCTATATGCAAAGTAAAGGTATATAAAAACACAACAGATTCAGCCTCATATAAAGTGACACCGACTGCTACAGAAGCATCCCAAATTGATATGCAGAACATTGAGTGCCCTGGATTACTGTAGACGTAAGGGGATCTCGCTAAAGCCCACTCTCTGTCTGAGTATGTCCCAAATGGTCCCTATATATTCCCTGGTCAAAATGTGGTGCACTACAAAGGGAATAGGGTGGCCATTTGGGACGCATGTTCTGTCTTACCTAGGATATTGGGCATGGGCAGACAGGTGCTGTGGAGCTTCCCGCTGTAGAACTCCAGGCCGATGATGGCAAACATGAGAATGGCGAAGAAGAGCAACAGGCCAATCTGGAGCAGCGGCACCATGGCTTTCATGATAGATTTCAGGACTATCTGCAGGCCTGGTCACACACAGAGAGATAGAGAGACAACCGTCATGTGTCGTCAGTGCCAACAATGAGTCACAGCTCCAAACAATTATGGATGGGAAGTGTGGGAACCACTTAGAGCAGATAGTGTCAGCACTCTCACTTTGGATAATACAACACTTCCACGAAGACATTGTTGCCCGTCCTCATTTTGGGAGTGGTTTTCAGTTTGACTCAGTTGTGGTCTGCCAACAAAATAACTCATTAGGAATTAACTTTACAGACTCCAAAATGAGGTTGGACAGATGTACTGCAAACGCCAGAAGAACAAGTAAAGATACCTATATACTGTACAGAATTCCAAATATATACTGTATATATAGACAGAGCAGATCCATGGACATCCATCCAGTATATGTGATCTGGTGGCGGAAGCTACTCACTGGGGATTCCAGAGACCAGTTTGAGGGGTCTGAGTACACGGACGGCCCTCAGGGTCCGCAGGTCCACTGGGATGTTCATGTGAGCTCCCGCTGTGGCCAGAATCCTGCATATATATATACACACACACACCACACAGATAATTATTAAATCAGTTATACAGCATTAATATCCCATTAACATTTAAAAGAGAATGTAATATGTGAAACATTATCTGAGTCTGAATCAGGTATTGTATGATACAAAGAAATGCATGATACATTTCTTTGTGTAGATCCAGGATCCATCATGACTGAACCTATCCCATAGTGTGGGGGGGGGGGGTACTTGTAGATAAAGTAGTTGTAGTATTCATCACATCAGTTTCCCAAATAAGCATGACACTTCATCGATTGTCTCTAATTAAACTCAGGCAAAGCTGGGCCAATTGTGCACTGCCCTATGGGACTCCCGATCACAGCCAGATGTGATACAGCCCGGATTTGAACCATGGACTGTAGTCTATTTCATTGAGATGTAATGTCTTAGGATATTAGGCTATTGGCTTCTATAACTTACAAATGTATGAATGAGTAATACTTGAATCTTAAAAACAATGAAATAGCATTGGTCAAGATTCAAGAAACATGATTGACAGATCAATAATTCAGTGAAATGGTCCATTGGTGTAATTCTGCTCCTACTCTGTTTAAAGCTAACACTCGGGAACTATCCTAGGACTTCATCTCTGGAGCTTATCATCTAAGTCGTCTGTCACATGTGTGCAGCTAACCACATTAGTTATATTTTCTCATCAGACTGGAGTACAATGAGACCAGCCATTAAAGATGTGACCCACTCAAAAGGTTCAGGAGCAGCAGGGAGGGGAAGGGGCTTCTAGGGTTCAAGCTACCTGGTTTCACTGGTACACCAGGCAGCGAATGCAGGAGAAAACAAGTCCTATTTTTGTCTGCACTGCGTAGGAGGAAGGCACTGACAAATTCTATTTAGGAAATGAAGACTGCAGCTAGTACGAGGAAGAGAGAGAGACAAGATTCCTGTCTGTGTAAGTGGGCGTTCCCTCTCTCACATGAGCATACGTTCCCGCTCACATGGGAAAGCATCCCCCCCGCATGCTCAGAAAAAAATTGCCTGTTAGATGTCTTTCTCTACCCCCTAGATAAATGGTGCAGTCCACAGGCTCCAAGTAAATATCAGCTAGTACCTGGAACAGATGTGAAGCAGCTCATTATAAAATGCAAATGTTATCCTTTCTTTGATGTGCCTCCTAATAGGAGGCAACTTATTGGAGATGCAGTGCAGCAGGTACAATAGACATAAAGGAGGCTGGTGCATCCTGGCCCCTCCTCTCCTCCTTCATCGCTCCTTCTCCCCTCTACGTTATAGTGGCACTATGCTGTGCACACTTGGGGAAGAACAGAGCCTCCGCCCACTATTTTCACCTCACCCCCTTTCTCTCTTACACACTTCCAGTGAGATCCACTCCACACCATAATAGGAGATCTAGACAACCCACGGTCACCCCTCCCTCTGCTTTTTGACCTGGTTCATTTCTGCCCTTCCCCTCTCTTTGTCCAGATCTGACAGCACGGCAGTGTTGTAGATGATGCAGCTGCAGTAGATATGACGTCATAAAACATAGAAGTGATCCCTTTTTTCAACCATTGTTAGGCCTAAATCTCAATTTTGTAATGTCCTGTTAAATGTGTTACACAGACATAATACAGATTATGTTGAATATGGCACAGATCCAATTATGGTCTGAAAAGAAGAACTACAGCCATATTTTGGTGAGGATTAGCCACATCTAGGATGTCAGGACACCGGGGTGTCAGCCATTTTAATTAAGACTAAGACTATTACTAAGACTATTAAAATAGCACATCCAAACAGAGATGATATTATTCCATCTGGGATGAGCTGAGAACAGACAGAGCCTCCTCCCCTTCACCAAATCATTACCAAATCTGGGCTGCTCTTTAGTTGTTATGGAGACGGGGGGGGGGATCTAGGAGCTAAAAATGTCATCCCCATTTAGTCTGCTGATGGACTTCCTGCTCAGGCAGACACCCTTGTGATTTGTGAGAAGCCAGCCAGGTGAGCTGTATTCTAGTCTGGTCTATATTAGTGGACAGAGAGAGTGGCCACTGGGCAGGTGCACGTGTAGGCTAGGTACATGAGCTTGATGAGACAAAGTTACAGCCTTCCAGTCCCATTCAACAGAAGGCATTATAAAATAAAGAGCAAATCTATGTGGGTGGTGCACATTTCTACAATTGAGTATTCCATTCAGCAAATACAGTTTACACAACAAAATTCAGAGGCAACAGCGTTAGTTTTTTAAAACGTTGTCAGCCTGGGAGCATAATGCGGCATGTTAAAACCCTGTGAGGAGTAAGGACACTGTGGGAGGCTTTAGAAGGAATGGAGGCTCTTTCTTTGTGCTAGAAAGCAGAGCAGTGTGGGAGTACCTCAGCAACACAAAGCCTGGGTAAGGACAAATCCACTGTCAGTTTCACTGCATGCCAGGGAACATCTACTGTCACTGACTTTACTACATCATGCCAGAAAACAACAGCTGTTCACTTTGGCACTCAGCTGCAAAATTCACACTCATTACTGATCCTATACTTCTCCATGTCTGATAATTATCTGCTGGTGTCAACAATGTGACACAACTGTAAATCCATAGACAAGTAACTGCCATAACACTTCACATGACAGTGACATAAAGTACAGATGTAGGATCTTAAAGGGATACTTTGGGATTTTGGCAATGAGGCCCTTTATCTACTTTCCCAGAGTCAGGTGAACTTGTGGATACCATTTGTATTTTTCCGTGTGCAGTTTGAAGGAAGTTGCTAACTCGCGCTACTAGCAATAGGGTATCTATAGGTATCTGCAGATACCTATAGACTTTCAGTCATTGCACTAACGCGAGTTAGAATTAGCTTGCGAAACTACCTCTAACTTCCTTCATACTGGACACAGAGACATAAAGATGGTATCCACAAATGAATCTGACTCTGGAGAAGTATTGTACATGATGGACATCATTGCCAAAATCCCGACGTATCCCTTTAATTTGAGCCAGTTTGCTACAGCAGGAAAATAATCCTGCAGCAACATGAAATATGAATTATTATGCAGATTATAATTAATTGTCACGTCGTGTATGTAGGTGGCAGGGAAGTCAAGCGCAAGAGAATTAAACTTGGTATAAATGGAGTATTTTAATAACTTAAAACAAACTCCAAAACCAAAGTACATAGTAAAATAAATGTGGGTACAAGAACCCGTCGCACACCAATCTATAAAACATGAACATAACAATAAACAATCTCTGACAAGGACATGAGGGGAAACAGAGGGTTAAATACACAACATATAATGAATGGGATTGGAACCAGGTGTGTAAGAAGACCAGACAAAACCAATGGAAAATGAAACATAGATCAATGATGGCTAGAAGACCGGTGACGTCGAACCGCCGAGTACCGCCCGAACAAGGAGAGGCATCGACTTTGGCAGAAGTCGTGACATTAATAGACATTTTTATAGGGGTTGATACATTTTTTGTAAGGGAAAATCAAGTCTATTTCAAAGTGAAAATTACAAACTTCGGAAGCCTTTTAAACCTGAAATACACTACAAATTATACAATAGCTGCATTTCAGAAAAGTTATCCAGCAACAGGGTGCTCAAATGACAATCCTTCATCTGTAATACATAAGTCATAATGCTATCAATATCATGACATGGTTGACACCTGTCACTAGCATTATGTCAAATGATAGACAGCTGTCATTTCTCAAGGCCAAATCTAGGTTAGGAAGTTATCTAACTGACAACTTTCATCTTGAGGACATGGAGAGTTCAGCTGTATCATTGACGTCTTTGCTTTTGATAAATCGCTGTAACTAAGGTCTACCTTTATGCCGTCACTGTTTCTACAAGACACCCGTTATGTTTGCCCATGATGGTGCGCTGTGTGGAGCATGCTGCTGGGCCCCTTTATAGCCTGAGACAGAGACAACAAACCCTGTCTGTCTCAGTCAGTCAGTCAACCTGACCCTGGGCTGTTCTCATGATAACATCCTGCCCACACTAGTCACAAAAACAGATCTACATCCAAAATACAATACCCTATTTCTGACTCACATGGCAAGACTTTGTGTGATCGTGGTGACCAGATATGGTGGTGGGGAATCCAATACTCTCGAAGACATAGCCAATCACTAATAAGACATATGGACCAGTAACAAATATAGCTAAACATTACTGTACTGTGTACAGTGTATATGTTGGCCACATTCAATAGTGTGTTCAATAGTGTATGTACTCTACTGTATAGTCTCTCATCAACCCTCATCAACCCTGGTCCTTTTACGCTGTGTCTTATCAATCATTCACCAGATCTATTATTCATCTTGGCTAAAGAGCAAACACTTAGCTAATTGTCACACATCCAATTCGGACAGCTGGTGACAGACACCTAAGGACAGTTAGACAACAGAGATGCAAAAGTGTTAAGGATTGCACCTCGACTTGACATTAGTAAACTGGAGCTTGCTGATTATTTCCAAACACTGTGCTAAGCCTTGGGCATAGATTCACTGGGGATTTCATAGGAGCTCATTACCAATATTTGTACCTTATAAAGGAGAAGTCCATCTAGACATCTTGTAATCCGCGTGCGTTCATATTCATCACTTCATTTTGTGGAAAATATTTGTCTATTCTCAGAATGTAGGTTAACTTTAATAACACAAAATAACATACCATTCAATGTGTTATGTGAATTATATCACTGTGTATTTATAGTCAGAAAACACTGACACGTGAAAGTTTCTAAGCACCTTAAACAGTTCTGAATCTATCTGGATGAGCATTTTCTCTCTGGCAGCCATCTGTTGTGAAACACAGTTTATGTTACACCAGGATGCCATGATGAAATCATGTTTTCTTAGAAACAAATTGTATTCTCAGGCATCTTACGCCAGAGGTTACCGTATCACTTAGGAGCCTACAACGCTACATTGCACTCCATACTTACCCAGCAGGGTGAGGTAATGCACACTCTTCCTCCACTGCGTAACCACCACATGCAAACTTCAAAGGGCCTTTCATTTCATCATCTCTGATGATAAAGACTTCTTCACATCTCTCTGTATCATGAGGAACCTACGACCCTGGCCTCACCCCTGGACCAGAGCTAATGCATAATACAACTGCAGGGAAAACACCATGTCACTTTTTTTCATGAACCTTTATTAAACTAGCAAAGTCAGTTAAGGACAAATTCTTATTTACAATGATGGCTTACTGGGGAACAGTGGGTTAACTGCCTTGTTCAGGGGCAGAACGACAGATTTTTACCTTGTCAGCTCAGGGATTCAATCCAGGAACCTTCCAGTTACTGGCCCAACGCTCTAACCACTAGGCTACCTGCTGATGCTAAATTAAAACCTTTTAGTGCATGGGGTCTCAGGCTCTGACTGACCCAGCATGTGGGAACTTGATCTACACCCAGGGATGCCAGCCCTTTCTGAAAGTCCAGGAGTGGGCAGCTATCAAAGGACATGATGATGTGTGTGTAGTAGCAGTGAGCCTGTACCACCTCCATGTGCCTAGGCACATTTGATCTCAGTGTCCCCCAAACACAGCCCATCTATCTACAGTACTCCCCTTTACACCCTGGATATCAATTTGTTCAATTTAGTTGCTTGTCACAGATACTACAGCCAATAATGAAAAATGTTTAGCTCCGTATAAACTTCAAAGGAGTTAGAGAAGGCATCCTGCAGAAGTGAAAAGGCAATTTCACCACAATGGGCCATTTGATGCTCCCTGCGGGTACATTTCAGTAAATACCTTTTGTCCCAGTGAAACACTGTGGCTCCAAAACAATGACAACAGCACACATTCATACAAGAAATGGGAGAACAGGGAGTTACCTTAAAATTGCTTTTCCACAAACAAACACCACAGGGAATCAAATGACAGAGAGATAATTTGGGATGCTATAGATGTTAATTATCCTTGGCAGATACCATCTGTCTTTGTTTGTCTGATTAAGAGGTAAATTGAAGACAAAATGTAGTAAAGATTTACAGTACAGCAATCTGGTTTCCCTTTCAGCTGGATACAAATTAAATAACCCACATAGAAAATACAGTAATCTCCTAAATTATTGGCACCCTTGATAAAGATGAGCAAAACAGACTGTATAGAAAATGAATAATACAAATACTGCGCAATATTGTATGCTCCAAATATTATTTTATACTAATGCAATTGCTCAGAGAAAAAATATTTGGTTTAACCCATAAGAGTCTAAGCCCTGTCTACGCCGGGAGAGGGGAGGAAGGGGGTTCTACTAATAACAGATTCACTACATGGAACAACAGATAGCCCCCCCAATACAATCTAAAGGAAGTTTGCATGCCAGCCTGCCAAAACTGCCCCTTTTGAGCAAACTGTATAAATGATGGGTTAAGAAAAAGCACATCAGACCAGAAACACGTGAAGCTGCAGCTGCACGTTTAAAGTGGTTTGAACTTTGAATCTCAAAATGAGGTAGAGATGTTAAACTCACCAACCGGACAATCACTGGTACGCTGATTAGCTGTCCGAAGTAAAGTATCTTCGAAAGCAAATTTAAGTAGGACCATTCTGTTACTCTGCTCAAACCATCGTATTATGCTACTCTCATCACCCCACTGGGAAACCATCGATACGCTGGCTAGCCTATCTTCAAAGAAGCATCTTCAAGAGTAAATGGAAGGAAAGTCAACTCTGTAGTTCATGACTATACGACAAGTCACCTGATACTCCTAATCTTACCTCATTTGCACAGACTGTATATAGATTTTTTCTATTGTGTTATTGACTGTATGTTTGTTTATTCCATGTGTAACTCTGTGTTGTTGTATGTGTTGCACTGTATGCTTTATCTTGGCCAGGTCGCAGTTGTAAATGAGAACTTGTTCTCAACTGGCCTACCTGGTTAAATAAAATATTCAATAAAAAAATGATCAATAAAAATACGGGACAACTACAGAGAAGGACAAGAGATGAAGACTCATCATAACCATTTCGGACAATCAGAGCCTTACAATCGTGCTGCGATTGTGCCCTAGACCACTGCACCACCCGGGAGGCCGGACAGACAATTTTCATGTGTTACGAGCTTCAGCACTCGGCGGTCCTGTTCTGTGAGCTTGTGTGTCCTACCACTTAGAGGCTGAGCCGTTGTTGCTCTTAGACGTTTCCACTTCACAATAACAGCACAGTTGACCGGGGCAGCTCTAGCAGGGCAGAAAATTGACAAGCTGACTTGTTGGAAAGGTGGCATCCTGTGACGGTGCCATGTTGAAAGTCACTGAGCTCTTCAGTAAGGGCCATTCTACTGCCAATGTTTGTCTATAGAGATTAAATGGCTGTGTGCTCGATTTTATACACCTTTCAGCAATGGGTGTGGCTGAAATAGCTGAATCCACTAATTTGAAGGGGTGTCCACATACTTTTCATCAAGTAGTGTATGTCACAGAAAGAGCAGGTGTCCTTAATGTTTTGTAGATTCAGTATATGTTGACCACTGAGACCAGATGGGTTACTTAAATTCAATATACTGGTCATATCTATTCTAGTTCAGGGCACTACAGCTTTTAGAGGAGACCACAGAGAGACTGAGCAAAGGCAAGAGGATGATAATTCAATACTGCATGTGGTTAATCTGCCTTCACCTTTATCTCTGAGGATATAAACTGATTTAGGTCATTACCACTTTGAAACAATGCAAGGTGACAAAGAGCAGAGGACAGAAAAGGGGACCTTTTACTACATGGCTGGATATTTTTTAAGGGTGCCTGGCACCTATTACTATACCCTGTTCAAAGGCACTTAAATAATTTGTTTTGCCCATTCCCCCTCTGAATGGCACACATACACAATCCATGTCGCAATTGTCTCAAGACTTACAAATCTTTCTTTAACCTGTCTCTTCCCCTTCATTTACGCTGACTGAAGTGGATTTAACAAGTGATATCATTAAGGGATCATAGCTTTCACCTGGATTCACCTGTTCAGTCTATGTCTATTGAAGATGGCACCGAAGAACATGGCTAAACTTTTACATTCTCCCAACCAATTGTGCTATTTTGTTTGTTTTTTGCATTTTGTGTAACTTGTTTATTTTAAACATATTTTGTACATAATGTAGCTGCTACCGTCTCTTATGACCGAAAATAACTTCTGGACATCAGAACAGCGATTACTCACCTGGACTGGAATAGTCGTTTCCTTTAAAACCTGTTAGAGATAGGGGGCAGTATTTCCCCTTTGGATGAATTGCGTGCCCATAGTGAACTGCATCAAAATCTGTCCTAAATTAAATATATGCATATTATTATTAATATTGGATAGAAAACACTCTGAAGTTTCTAAAAACGTTTGAATTATGTCTGTGAGTATAACAGAACTCACAGGGCAGGCAATCTTCCAAACTAGTTTTGAAATCCTGAAAGTTGGGGCAACTTTGACGTCATCGCCCCCTCCCTTCCCAACCAGTTATGGATCTGGAAACACATCCTACGTCTTCCACTAGATGTCCTCATTCAGTAGAAAGTGTAATGGAGCATTTGCTGTGAACTTTGACCTAATGGGAAGGAAAGTAGTAGATGTCGCAAAAGATTTCCATTTTGTTGAGGCGCGTTTGCGTTTGAGTGCTTCGGCTGTTCCAATCAGCCCCAGATGAAAACAAATGATCCGGTTGGAATGCTATTGGATCTATATGATTATAACATCCTGAAGATTGATTCTGCACTTAGTTTGACCAGTTTCGTCGACCTGTAATATGTAATTTGGAAGTTATCCTGGACCAGAAGTCATTTTTTGGGCATTTGAGCTGAAAGTGGTAGCAAATGCTGCTACTTGGACACTAAAATTGAACATTATGAAACAAAACAATTTATTGTTGAACTAGGACTCCTTGCACTACATTCTGATGAAAGATCATCAAAGGTAAAGGAATATTTATGTTGTAATTTTGTATTTCTGTTGACTCCAACATGGCGGAGAAATATTGTTAAGTCTGAGCGCCATCTCAGATTATTGCAATGTTAGGCTTTTTCTGTAACGTCAAAAAAAAATGACACAGCGGTTGCATTAAGAACCAGTGTATCTTTTTAATTATATGTAGAACATGTATCTTTAGTCAAAGTTTATGATGAGTATTTCTGTTATCTGGCGTAGCTTTCTATAATTCCCCCGGATATTTTGGAGGATTTCCTGAACATGGCGGCAATGTAAACCGAGATTTATGGATATAAAATGCATATTATCGAACAAAACAAATGTACTGTGTAACATGTCATATGACTGTCATCTGATGAAGATTTTCAAGAGGTTAGTGCTAGATTTTTTTTTTATCCTGCTTTTGCGATTTCTATCTTTTGCTGGAAAAAATGGCTACGTTTTTTCTCTGGCTTGGTGGTGGTCTAACATAAATATATGTTGTGTTTTCGCCGTAAAATATTTTATAAATCTGACACGCTGGGTAGATGAACAAGGTGTTTATCTTTCATTTGAGGTATTGGACTTGTTAATGTGTGGAGGTTAAATATTTCGAAAGAATATTTTTGCATTCCCTGCGCCACTTTTTCAGCTGAACGGGGGGGTGGAGTTCCCGTAGGGGAACCCCTCGCCTCAACAGGTTGTTAAAAAGTCCTACGAGACGGATATACAGTTGAAGTCGGAAGTTTACATACACTTAGGTTGGAGTCATAGAAACTCATTTTTCAACCACTCCAGAAATTTCTTGTTAAGAAACTATAGTTTTGGCAAGTCAGTTAGGACATCTACTGTGTGCATGACACAAGTAATTTTTCCAACAATTGTTTACAGACAGATTATTTAACTTATAATTCACTGTATCACAAATCTAGTGGGTCAGAAGTTTACATACACTAAGTTGGCTGTGCCTTCAAACAGCTTGGAAAATTCCAGAAAATTATGTCATGGCTTTAGAAGCTTATGATAGGCTAATTGACATTATTTGAGTCAATTGGAGGTGTACCTGTGGGTGTATTTCAAGGCCTACCTTTAAACCTCAGCTTGACATCATGGGAAAATCAAAAGAAATCAGCCTAGACATCAGAAAAAAATTGTAGACCTCCACAAGTCTGGTTCATCCTCGGAAGCAATTTCCAAATGCCTGAAGGTACCACGTTCATCTGTACAAACAATAGTACGCAAGTATAAGCAAAATGGGACCACGCAGCCGTACCGCTCAGGAAGGAGACACGTTCTGTCTCCAAGAGATGAACGTACTTTGGTGCAAAAAGTGCAAATCAATCACAGAACAACAGCAAAGGACCTTATGAAGATGCAGGAGGAAGTATCCACAGTAAAACGAGTCCTATATTGACATAACTTGAAAGGCCGCTCAGCAAGGAAGAAGCCACTGCTCCAAAACTGCCATAAAAAAGCCAGACTACAGTTTGCAACTGCACATGGTGGACAAAGATCGTACTTCTTGGAGAAATGTCCTCTGGTGTGATGAAACAAAAATGGAACTGTTTGGCCATAATGACCATCGTTATGTTTGGAGGAAAAAGGGGGAGGCTGGGCCGATTTAAAAACAACATCCCAACCGTGAAGCATGGGGGCGGCAGCATCATGTTGTGGGGGTGCTTTGCTGCAGGAGGGACTGGTGCACTTCACAAAATACAGTACATGGCAGCATTAGGTAGGAAAATTATATGGATATATTGAAGCAACATCTCAAGACGTCAGTCAGGAAGTTAAAGCTTGGTCGTAAATGGGTCTTCCAAATGGACAATGACCCCAAGCATACTTCCAAAGTTGTGTCAAAATGGCTTAAGGACAACAAAGTCAAGGTATTTGAGTGGCCATCACAAAGCCCTGACCTCAATCCTATAGAAAATTTGTGGGCAGAACTGAAAAAGCATGTGCGAGCATGGAGGCCTACAAATCCGGCTCAGTTACACCAGCTCTGTCAGGAGGAATGGGCCAAAAATGTGGGAAGCTTGTTGAAGGCTACCCTAAACATTTGACCCAAGTTAAACAATTTAAAGGTAATGCTACCAAATACTAATTGTGTGTATGTAAACTTCTGACCCACTGGGAATGTGATGAAAGAAATAAAAGCTGAAATACATTTTTCTCTCTACTATTATTCTGACATTTCACATTCTTAAAATAAAATGGTGATCCTAACTGACCTAAGACACAACATTTTACTCTGATTAAATGTCAGGAATTGTGAAAACTGAGTTTAAATGTATTTGGCTAAGGTGTATGTAAACTTCCGACTTCAACTGTTCTGCCTTCACTAGAACAGGCCCAGATCCCCATAATTTACTTGAAGAAAAAACGTAGGAAAAGGGTCAGGCTGTCCTCTGAGAATCCGTAGGCAAGCGAGTAAACTCCCACTGCCATCTGTTCTTCTTACTAACGTGCAATCATTGGAAAATAAAATGAATGACCTACGATTAAGATTATCCTACCAACGGGACATTAAAAACTGTAATATCTTATGTTTCACCGAGACGTGGCTGAACGACGATACGGATAATATAGAGCTTTCCATTCACCGTCAGAACAGAGAAGCTACGTCTGATAAAACGAGGGGTGGGGTTGTGTCTATTTGTCAATAACAGTTGGTGCGCAATGTCTAATATTAAAGAAGTCTCAAGGTATTGCTCGCCTGAGGTAGAGTACCTTATGATAAGCTGTGGACCACACTATCTACCAAGAGAGTTCTCATCTATATTATTCGTAGCTGTAAATCTACCACCACAGAACAAAGCTGCCACTAAGACCGCTCTCAACCAACTCTATAAGGCCATAAGCAAAGAAGAAAATGCTCACCCAGAAGCAGCGCTCACAGTTGCCGGGGACTTTAATACAGGCAAACTTAAATCACTATTACAAAATTTTTACCAGCATGTCACATGTGCAACCAGAGGAAAACAAATCCTAGACCACCTTTACTCCACACACATAGATGCATACATTTGTCAAACCTGACCATTCGTTTATCCTCCTGATTCCTGCTTCCAAGCAAAAACTAAAGCAGGAAGTACCAGTGACTCGCTCAATACGGAAGTGGTCAGATGACGCGTATGCTACACCACAAGACTGTTTTGTTGGCACAGACTGGAATATGTTCCCGGGATTCATCCAAGGTACACCACCTCAGTCATCGGCTTCATCAATAAGTGCATCGATGATGTCGTCCACACTGTGACTTTACAGACATATCCCAACCAGAAGCAATGGATTACAGGCAACATCGGCATCGAGATAAAGGCTAGAGCTGCCGCTTTCAAGGAACGGGAGACTAATCCAGACGCTAATAAGAAATCCTGCTATGCCCTCAGACAAACCATCTAACAAGCAAAGCGTCAATACAGGATTAAGATTGAATCCTACTACACCGGCTCTGACGCTCGTCGGATGTGGCAGGGCTTGAAAACTATTACGGACTACAAAGGGAAATCCAGAAGCGAGCTGCCCAGTGACCCGAGCCTATCAGACGAGCTAAATGCCTTTTATGCTCACCTCGAGGCAAGCAACACTGACGCATGCACGAGAGCACCAGCTGTTCTGGATGACCCTGTGATGACGCTCTCGGTAGCTGATGTGAACAAAACCTTTAAACAGATCACATTCACAAAGCTGCTGGGACGGATTACCAGGACGTGTACTCAAAGCATGCGCAGACCAACTGGCAAGTGTTTTCACTGACACTTTCAACCTCTCCCTGTCTGAGTCTGTAATACCAACATGTTTCAAGCAGACCACCATAGTCCCTGTGCCCAAGAACATTAAGGTGTCCTGCCTAAATGACTACTGACCCGTAGTACTCTAGTCTGTAGCCATGAAATGCTTTGAAAGGCTAGTCATGGCTCACATCAACACCATTATCCCAGAAACCCTAGACCCACTCCAATTTGCATATTACCCCAACAGATCCACAGATGATGCAATCTCTATTGCACTCCACACTTCCCTTTCCCACCTGGACAAAAAGAACACCTACTGTATGTGAGACTGCTATTCATTGACTACAGCTTAGTGTTCAACACCATAGTGACCTCAATGCTCATCACTAATCTAAGGACCCTGGGACTAAACATCTCCCTCTGCAACTAGATCCTGGACTTCCTGACGGGCCACTCCCAGGTGGTAAGGGTAGGTAATAACACATCCGCCACGCTGATCCTCAACACAGGGGCCCCTCAGGGGTGCGTGCTCAGTCCCCTCCTGTACTCCCTGTTCACTCGTAACTGCACGGCCAGGCACGACTCCAACACCATCATCAAGTTTGCTGATGACACAACAGTGGTAGGCCTGATCACCGTCAACGATGAGACAGCCTATAGGGAGGAGGTCAGAGACCTGACCGTGGGGTGCAAGGACAACAACCTCTCCCTCAACGTGATCAAGACAAAGGGGATGATTGTGGACTACATGAAAAGGAGGACCGAGCACGCCACCATTCTTATCGACAGGGCTGGAGTTGAGCAGGTCGAGAGTTTCAAGTTTCTTGGTGTCCACATCACCAACAAACTAACATGGTCCAAGCACACCAAGACAGTCATGAAGAGGGCACGACAAAACCTATTCCCCCTCAGGAGACTGAAAAGATTTGACATAGGTCCTCAGATCCTCAAAAGGTTTTACTGCTGCACCATCGAGAGCATGGTTGCATCACTGCCTGGTATGGCAACTGCTCAGCCTCCGACTGCAAGGCACTACAGAGGGTAGTGCGTACGGCCCAATACATCACAGGGCCTCTATACCAGGCGGTGTCAGAGGAAAGCCTTAAAAATTGTCAATGTCTCCAGCCACCCTAGTCATAGACTGTTATCTCTGCTTCCACACGGCAAACGGTACCGGAGTACCAAGTCTAGTTCCAAGAGGCTTCTAAATAGATTCTACCACCAAGCCTTAAAACTCCTGAACAGCTAATCAAATTGCTACACAGACTATTTGCATTGCCCCTCCCCCTACACTGCTGCTGTTATTATCTATGCATAGCCATTTTAACAACTCTACCTACATGGACATAATTAGCTCAATTACCTCGACACCGGTGCCCCCCGCACATTGACACATTGACTCTGTACCAATACCCACTGTATTTTGCCCCGGTTTTGTAATTTACTACTGATCTTTAATTATTTGTTATTCTTTTCGCTTACTTTTTTTGGGATTTTCTTAAAACTGCATTGTTGGTTAAGGGCTTGTAAGTAAGCATTTCACTGTAAGGTCTACCTACACCTGTTGTATTCGGCGCATGTGACAAATAACATTTAATTAGATTTTAAGTCTTTGTAAGAGGCATACCTCAGACCTTACCACAAATAGAACAAACTGTCACTTCAATGTCAATTCACCAAACCTTTACAAAGTAACAATGCCTCCTGTAAATATCACAACTGTTTTCACCTGATTTCAAAAGCCTTTCAGTCAGATCAGACAGATAAAATATCTCCCTGTGTCTCTCCCACTCAGCCTCTCTTTGAAGCAGAGCAGCATGTGCTCACTGTGGGTACTTGACCATGTGATTATCATTCACTAAATGAATCCTAAATTAGAGATAAAACACATCCCTCTACTGGCTACTCTAAAGCAATTCATAATGTTAATGAATGAAGTGAAAACAGTCCACACAAAAACTACATAAAGAAGACATTATTGTCATGACACTGATATGTTTCCTCTATGGCATGCAAGGCGCATTGCCCAGAATATACAGAATTGTGCATGACAAAAAAAGTGTCCAGTTAGATGGTCCAAAGCATGAAGTGAAACCTCAGAGTCTGTTGGCATCATCTCCCTGTATCACAGACCAACAGTGCCAGGGCTTGTCAGATCCTCCCTTATGTTCAGTAAAGCAGTGCCTCTGGGCAGCAGTACTGTGTGTTCCCATTCCAGAGCCACGTTGTCACAGAACACACTTCCTAACATCAGCCCTGAGATAATAATAGTGTGTGAACAGATCAGCACAGCACCACAATCACATGCCTGGTGAAGAGAACCAGCAGACTGAATATCTAAGGGCTCAGAGAGAACTTATCACCTCTGAAAGTAATTTGCGAACCGACTATGCACCAATTTTATATGTGAAAAATGTCGGCAGTCATAAATCTACAGCTTGTGGTCCCTAACAACAATCGTCAGATGAATGCTAGATCCACATTTGGTGTAATGTGTGTGAGCCTTAATTAACACAGTCACTCCTTCAGGGAGCTGTGACCAGACCAGCAGCACAGTCACAACACAGTCAGCCCTCACCTGTGAACTCCTCCTGCTCACTCCCTAAATGTGATGCTAACCACAGGCTCCAAAGCCTTACTTCTCTTCCCTCATTATGGCTCAGTCGGCTCTGTCAGCTCCAGTTTCTCTGCTGTGAGAAGGGAAAATAAGAAACTCTCCCATTAGGAGCCTGTCCCTCTTAGCCAAGTGAGTGTAAAAAAAAGCTGATGGGATATAAAGCCCAGGACGAACAATGAGCCTGCTAGTTGTGACAGCTGTTTGTCTGTCCTGTCTGTGTGGACACCCCCACACCGCTCCGTCACATCCTCCAGTCCTATCCTCTCCTGTCCTGTCCTCTCCTCATCTTTCAGACACAGCTGTACATCTTGCCTGGAGCCAGGGATTGAATTTCTTCACTTGTGAAAGCTCTACCATATACATGTCTCAGTCCCCAGCGTTTGTCATAAGCCATTTGATACATAGCCGGATAGAGGGGAAGCAGGTCCAAATCATTCATGTCACAATCTCCCTGAAGACAGAGGAACAAAAGCTGTGACTAGAGTTTTAAACAAACATGGTATTGTCTGTGCATTCTGAAACAGGTTATGCCTTAGACTGCTGCGCCAATCAAGAGCCCTCTTAGATGAGGCCAACTTTTTTTAAAGCATGGTAAAGTTATTAATTACACTTTGGACGGTGTATCAATACACCCAGTCACTACAAGGATACAGGTGTCCTTCCTAACTCAGTTGCCGAAGAGGAGAAGGAAAACGCTCAGGGATTCCACCATGAGGCCAATGGTTACCTTAAAACAGTTAACTTTATGTCTGGAATACAAAGCGTTATGTTTGGGGCAAATCCAACAGAACACATTAGTGAGTACCACTCTCCATATTTTCAAACATGGTGGTGACTGCATCATGTTATGGGTATGCTTGTCATCGGCAAGGACTAGGGAGTTTTTGGGGGGGATAAAAAGAAACGGAATAGAGTTAAGCACAGGCAAAATCCTAGTGGAAAATTCAGTCTGCTTTCCAACAGAAACTGGGAGAGAAATGTACCTTTCATTAGGACAATAACTTAAAACACAAGGCCAAATATACACTGGAGTTGCTTACCAAGACGACATTGACTATTCCTGAGTGTCCTAGTTACAGTTTTGACTTAAATCGGCTTGAAAATCTATGTCAATACTTGAAAATGGCTGTCTAGCAATGATCAACAACCAACTTGACAGAGCTTGAATTATTTTTTTAATAATAATGGGCAAATATTGTACAATGCAGGTGTGCAAAGCTCTTAGAGATTTCCCAGAAAGACACAAAGTATGCGCTTAGGTGTCTGTAATAGAATACATATGGCAAAGATGAACGCAGGCCTCCCGAGTGGCGCAGTGGATCTAAGACACTGCATTTCAGTGATAGCCACTAGAAATCCTTGTTCGAGTCCAAGCTCTGTTGCAGCCTGCCGCAACCGGGAGACCCATGCGGTGGCGCGCAATTGGCTCAGCGTCGTCCGGGTTAGAGGAGGGTTTGGCCGGTAAGGATGTTCCTGTCCCATTGTGCACTAGTGACTCCTGTGGTGGACCAGGCACAATGCACACTGACACGGATGCCAGGTGTACGGTGTTTCCTCTGACACATTGGTGTTTCTGTGAAGCAGACATTGTGTTAAGAAGCAGAGCGGCTTGGCTGGGTTGTGTTTTGGAGGACCTTTACCTCTCCCGGGTCTAAATGTGAGTTGCAGCAATGAAATAAGACTGTTGGGGAGAAAATGAAATAATAAATAATAAAAGACAAATGCAGATATATATTTTTTTTACATTGGTGGGGGTGCCAAGATGGAGGTATGGGGGCTTCAACAGTGCGTCCCCTATCAGTCATCTAGTGTATCATTTAAATAATTGTGTACTGCCAAGACACCAGGAAATCAGCTCCTAGTGATTTAAATGTTGGAAATCTGTTCCCAATTATTCCCACGCATAATAGAGAAACATATGCGACCGTAAACAAATAATAATAATTCAAAATTATTGATCGGATTTATATAGAACTTTTCTACCAACTGAGGTACTCAAAGTGCTTTACATAGTAGGGGGAAATGTGTAGCACCCACCTCAGTGATGCACAGTGACCATTTTTGTGCCAAAATGCTCACCACGCATCAGCTATCAGGTGGAAAGGTGATATATGCCAATTAGGAATGAGGGGGATGATTAGGTTGCCATGATGAAATGTGGCCAGGTTTGGAATTTAGCAATGACACAAAGGGTGAACACCCCTACTCTTACAATAAGCGCCATGGGATTTTGAACGACCACAGAGAGACAGGACACCCGTTTTAATGTCCCATCAGCAAGACGGCACCCTACGCAGGACAAGGTTCCCAAATGTAATCAAGGTTTGAAAGGATTATGTTTTAGTCAAATATTATATATGTTTAGGCTTCTTACGGTTCATTTGCAGTCAAAAAAATATTTGTTCTATTATGTTCCGCCCCCCCAACCATCCTTTCAAGAATAAATTGGGTCCGTGGCTGAATCTAGTTGATGATCCCTGCCTTAAACAGTTCCTTTTCCCTCTGACCTCTATCTGCACATGTCTGTTCTTTAAAAGCTAATGGATACTGATGACTCAACCACTATTACCACCAAATCACACATTTCTTAATAATGTTGCAAACCCCTGCCGGATTTGCAAGTTTGCGTGTCTGTGAGAAAGAGCAACCGCGAGTGGGAGATTCATTGCATTATATTATGGTTGCTGTGGACAGAACAATAATAAAGAAAAAAGCATCTAAACCTCACTTCATTATACTAATGTCATGACGTTGCCCTCTTTGAGTACAGCGAGCACCATCCCCCGCTCTCTGCTTCTACAACCAGAACCTGTGGTCAGAGTTCGTAAATTCCTGAGAAGACCTCATGGACACACAGTTATAGAGACTTGTTTTTCATGGAGACAAAGGAAATCCTTCCACCTCACGTACGAACAAATTTCATGTTCCAGAGAAAGTGTAAAAGATCGGTGAAGAATCGAGCTACGAACTGGTCCGTTTTTCACAACTTGGGAAGCTCAAGAGAGATGGTGTGGCCACATTACCATAACGCTGTTTATATAATAGCCTCAGATATGAGGTTTACATCTAATTGTTGTATAAGATGAATGAGTGAGTATGATACTGTTTGTATAATTGGGTAATATGATTGTGGACTGTTTAATGAAGAAAAATACAATTCCCTTTTGATTTGAACTAAATCAGAGGACCGCCCCTGAGCCCAGTCTGGGTCAGACATCCTGGGACAGCCCTCTTCTGCCATTCCAAATAAAACCCAACTTTGAGAAATTATCAGCAGACCAAGCTTACCTCAATTACGAGATGGCTAAAGGTTGTAGAATATTTTAACCATACCACGTGGTTAAACTCTTAGACTATCGATACCGACAGAATAAGAACAAGTCTTTGATACTAATTACTAGTCTGCTGCTAGGAATTCGGTATCATTGAATGTGAAGAACGACAACCCCCGAAACATCCATTCTATAACCAATGTCACTTTGAACTATCCCCTCTAACCAAGACAGAGCCAGAGAGGGAGAGAGACGTACAATTCTACATAATAAAGACTTTTCACCAACGATCAAGACGACACACTGAGCGTAATTATATATATTGATTGCAATTGTTCCCGAATGAGTGAGAGTTCATGTGTAAAGGTTTAGCATTTTAATTTTCATAATTAACTCTGTAGTGACTTCTTGGTAAAAAAAAACACTCCCCTTTTGTCAAACAAGCAGTCATGCCGGTTCAGCCCACCAGGGCACATTCTATCATTTCATGTAACCATATTTACTGTTTGTTTATGCATTTCTGTGAATTACTTAGTTATTAATAAATAAATAAATGATTTAAGACAATTGATGTATGGATGACTCATAGTGAAGACTGGGTTCGTGCAGATAACCAACAATTTACGACGTTTGGAATGTGGTTTTTGGAATGCGGTAAAATAAATACATCATTAATCAGAAGACTATTGATCAGATATGAAAATATCTGAAAGGTTATATTGGGAAATTATAACTATGTAATCTGAATACTTTCCTTGGTGCCCCAACTCCCTCGTTAATTACAGTTACATGATTATTCAGTTTAATCGAGTAACTAATTACAGAAAATCTTTGATAAAAACGAAGTCTTCAGTTTAATGATAGTAAAGACACAACACTAAAAATGAATGAAATTAAACCTACCACCGATTTATCTCCAAACTCTATCAAGTCCCCCCATAGTGGTGGCTTGTACATAAACTGAGATTGGGGCATACTGTCGTCATGCTATAGACTGTTTCATGTGAAATATACTGGTCATTCTGTATTCATGATAACAGACTGCCAGACCTGATGTCACACATGCTTGACTGGGAGCTGATATGTGCTCTGATTTACTATCAGTCAGAAAGCAGATGTCTTCTACCATCCAGGTCCATGAATCATTCAACTCTCTCTGTACGTTCAAAGTGGAGAAAACACGATACAGTTGTCAACCTGTCTTGCTGTCAGTGCTGGAAAGTGGAAAGTGTTCACTAAGAGTAATACAATTATATGAAATGCTAGATTGATACATCTGGAAGATGACATCATTTGGCAAGGGCCAGTAACTGACAGGTGAGGTAAGAAACTACTGCCAAATACAGTCATCTAAACTGGAATAGAAAACCCCTCTGAACATTGCATTAAATACCCAGTGTAGTCAAGATGCTGTGTTTTATATTATACTGTACAATGGCTGATGAAACTACCACTGTAAAAGTGTGAAAACAATTGTAGCAGTTACATTTCCTGATAGTTGCTGGTTGAAAATACAATCTACATAGGACTTCGTAATCAGCAGATTTGCATGGGCAGGAGTTTCAGCTTTCCATGGTGACATCACCCTGAGGTAAATTGGTTAACAAACTAATAACAAAGGGAGTTTCAAAACTCTCTGCCAATAACAGCTAGTTTTCAGTTTCTCTCCCCACTCAGACCACTTACAGACAGTCCTAGCAATTTGTGGAAATTAGCAAAGTGATCTCATAAGCAGACAGTTTTTTCCTCACACTTTATGATTAATTTTATATTCAATTTACATTGCTATTGTGACATTAAGCTCTACAAGTCCAAGCCTTTGGGATAGGGGGTTATACTAATATAACATATGGAATTGTTTAAAGATGTCCATACAATGGATCATTTAGCTATTTGATTTAGAATTGTAGGACCCCTGTTGGTATAAAAAAATTATATTGAAAAATGATTTGATAAAATGTTGAATTTGGACTGCTTAGTTTGTAGACCTAACCGTTTGGATGCTACGGACGTTTTCATGATGTCTCCTGGTCTGACAAACAGCGCTGTAGCTATGCCACTTTCCACCGCAGATGCAGAAGGCCAACATAGGCAGATGCAGTGGACTGAGAAGCAGCCCATACAGACCTTAAAAAGACGGATTTTGATGTACATTAGTTTCAATCAACTTCAGTGGGTTAAGGGCTCAATTTTAAAAACCCTTACATAATGGTACTCAATGGCCAATCAGAACGTGCTCCATGCTTCAAGTTGTGTATGTACAGTCTATTAGGTATTGCATTGTCATCAACTCCAATTTGAATGTTAGTCCGTTATAGGCTAGTTTGTTAATTATAAACAAAATAACAACATGTATGTAGGCCTGTCCATCATTGCTCACTATGTTGAACATGTTTGGAGCCCACATTGTAAGTAATTGCATTGCTTCGATATGGAAATACAGTATATTGTTAAACATAGCATTCACACTGATATAAGGGCTAGGCCTACTGTAAATTCCATTTTGTTTTCCATGTCTGAGCCATGGACATGCCAAACATTGTCAATAAGCAAGATTCATTTCACTAGCCTATTGATAAGGTTTAAAAAGACATTTGAATCCAATTCTAATAAAAACAAAACAACAACTTGTTTGTTTTAATAGGCTAAATACCATTAAAGGCACCATAATATTATATGCCCAACGGGGAGAAATTAAGGCAACATAGACTATGGAAGGTTTTACACAGATCCAAACTTTTCACAGGAGCTGGAGTAAGATCCAATATAAAGGGGGAATGTCGACATAACGTTATACTGTTCCCAAATATAATGTTTTAGAAACATCATGGAAGGACCTTACAGATCGCATTCACACTTCTCCATAAATAGTAGAAGGCTCCTAAAATTGCATTACATGCGAGTGATGGATTTTCTCACCATAAACAAAGGACAGTGAATCATTTGAATCAGTTTTGGTTTTTAATCAAATTAAACAAGAAATTGTTAGAGGGAAATAACTTAACTGTTTCTAACTATGAGGGTCACCACCGGGCATCAACTCATCTCTCGTCTCATGATGGGCATGTGTACAGGTAGCGTACATGGAGGGGGTTTTACGCACGTCCAAAATAATAACGAGAGCTGGCTAAAGTAATGATAGAAATGGGATGTCCGCTCACTGTTGCGGCTCCTAAACATATTATTTTAATTAAGCTTCAGTAATTAGTTTCTTATGTTTCTAAATACAAGGGTTATATGAGCATATAGGCACTGTGCGTCACGGCTGGATAGGTTGCGCTTCCTTTCTCAAATCCATGTCATTACCATCTGCGTTACCGCTAAGACCTGCTTTTCGTTGGTCTTAAATGTCACAATTTGTGATCCATGAAATTGTCACTTTGCACTAGTTTTTAAAGACACACCTCAAATATTACCACCCCTCCCACCTCAGTGCAGGAGAGCTGATGTTAGACAGGTAAATTGCCAAACCTGGTGCAAGGGGTGGAAAATGGCAGAACACCAGTTTCTATATGGCGAAATTGCCAACTAACGTGCGTTTGACACTTGCGCTGCCTTAGCGCCAGCCAAAGATAGAGTCCTAAAAGTACAAGACTTGGTATCAAGAGACTGGAATGCACTCACCAGGCACATATCACTGAAAATAATGTCATGTAAAACCTGAAGAGGAAAATGTATCAATATACACAGTGTGAGAAGACAAATGTCTGAGTAGAGTAGTAATCATGTATCTCAAAGGTTAGATTAGACAGGTCATTTATGGGGGAAATTAGGCCAGATAAGATGGAGTCTACGGAGAAAGTCAACAGTGTAACAGTCAGAGAGGATGGGTGAGGTTGGGGGCGATGGGCACTGTGGGGGAGGAGACATTATCAGGGCATGGCTCCACAGAAATTAGCTCCACAGCTACAGTCTGCCACCCCACCCCACCCCACCCTACCCTATCCCTCTCCTCTCCTCCTTTTCCTCTCCTCCTTTCAGCAGAGAGCTGGGCCTTATTCAGCACTGCAAGCCTGCACTCATTAATATTGAAATGCAGAGAATCATGTAAAATTCTGTAAGAACCTTGCCACCCTTTGTACTTTTGCACTATGGAATGGATGAATATTTAATCTGTGTGCAAATGTGTGTGTATTGAACCAGAGTTGGCCCTACTCTTTTCAACAGGGGTGGCAAGTAGCCTAGCAGTTAAGAGCATTGGGCCAGTAACTGAAAGGTCACTGGTTCAAATCCCAGAGTTGATGAGGTGAAAATTCCACAAGGCACTTAACCCTAATTGACCTGGATAAGAAATGTAACAGGCAGCACTGTTAAGAAAATAAACTGTCTTCATCTTAAAGCCTCTCAAGAGAATTCCTCACCCCTTTTAGATCTGCAAATAACCTGTAATAACCTTTCCATTTTCCACTGCAATCATTTGCTCCAGGAGTCAAGACAGTGGAAAACGTATTCCTTTCCATTGTGTGTAAAAGCCTAAAGGTGACCTGAATTATTGTGTGTTATTTTAGTGAAAGACACAACGTGCTCTAAAGCTGTGCATCCGCAAGATTGGATTATTTCACAGACAGTGTTTTGTTCTTGGCATCTGAACTGAGAAGATGTGCCATGATATTTGCCTCAGAAATTAAATTAACTCCTTCCAGGAAATGAACATCCATCTGATAAAGTCTGATACATGTGAAATAGTCCATTAAACATGCCAATAACATTGACAAACATTCAATAATGTTGGCACCTAAAACCCTCACAAACTTTTACAGATGCACAATTGAGTGCATCCTGTCGGGCTGTATCACCGCATGGTACGGCAACTGCACTGCCCACAACCACAGGGCTCTCCAGAGGGTGGTGAGGTCTGCCCAACGCATCACCGGGGGCAAACTACCTGCCATAGAGGACACCTACAGCACCCGATGTCACAGGAAGGCCCAAAAGATCATCAAGGACAACAACCACCTGAGCCAATGCCTGTTCACCTTGCTATCATCCAGAAGGCAAGGTCAGTACAGGTGCATTAAAGCTGGGACCGAGAGACTGAAAAACAGCTTATATCTCAAGGCTATCAGCCTGTTAAATAGCCACCACTAGCACATTAGAGGCTGCTGCCTATATACATAGACTTGAAATCACTGGCCACTAGTCACTTTAATAATGTTTATATATTTTGCATTACTCGTCTCATATGTATATACTGTATTCTATTTTATTCTACTGTATCTTAGTCTATGCTGCTCTGATATTGCTCATTCATATATTTATACATTCTTAATTCTTAGATTTGTGTGTATTGGGCTGTGAAATTGTTAGATATTACCTGTTAGATATTACTGCACTTTCGGTGCAAGAAACACAAGCATTTCGCTACACCCACAATAAAATCTGCTAAACACGTGTATGTGACCAATACAATTTGATTTGATTGTAATAAAACCTTTTAAAAATCAATCAAATGAACTAGGCTAGTGCAATACACCAGTCTTATTTTAGCAAGCAGCCATGAACAGGGTGTTAAAACAGGAGGGTGTTATTCAGGAGTAGTTAAAAGTCCTGCTGTGTTTCAGCTGACTGAGACAGCCTACCATACTCACCCACTCAGAACCACAATGAAATCCATGACGTTCCAGCCATTTCTCAGGTAGGAGCCTTTATGGAATACAAATCCCAATGCCACCACTTTAATCCCAGCTTCAAAGCAGAACATCCCAATGAAGTAAGGCTCTGTCTTTTCCTGTGAATAGAAAATGGACATATCAGACAACTACAGTACAAAGTGGTCATGTTAACATGAAAGGTTAAAGAATAAAGCATATGCAGTGCCAGCATTTGTGTGGGCATTTATCATGCTTTAGGTTCATGGAAAAACACTTAAATCTGTTGAAAATTAATTACAAAAATAATGAGACATTCCCCTAAAGAAGACATATACTACAGGTCATAACAAGCTATTATTTTCCAAATCCTTTCTGTTTTGCCCATTTCAAAGGCTTCTCTCAGACTCTTAAATGTGCTCAGGAAAGGGTTAATGACATTTTTCTCTCAGCAGACAGGTAAGCACTCCCATGTGCTCACAGAGGTACAATTAGCATGATCATACACATAAAAAAATATATATACAGTTGAAGTCGGAAGTTTACATACTTAGGTTGGAGTCAATAAAACTTGTTTTTCAACCACTCCAGAAATGTCTTGTTAACAAACTATAATTTTGGCAAGTCGGTTAGGACACCTACTTTGTGCATGACACAAGTCATTTTTCCAACAATTGTTTACAAACAGATTATTTCACTTATAATTGACTGAATCATAACTCCAGTGGGTCAGAAGTTTACATACACTGAGTTGACTGTGCCTCAAACAGCTTGGAAGACTCCAGAAAATGATGTCATGGCTTTAGAAGCTTCTGATAGGCTAATTGACATCATTTGAGTCAAATGGAGGTGTACCTGTGGATGTATTTCAAGGACTACCTTCAAACTCAGTGCCTCTTTGCTTGACATCATGGGAAACTCAAAATAAATCAGCCAAGACCTCAGAAATTGTAGACCTCCACAAGTCTGGTTCATCCTTGGGAGCAATTTCCAAATGCCTGAAGGTACCACGTTCATCTGTACAACCAATAGTACACAAGTATAAACACCATGGGACCACACAGCCGTCATACAGGAAGGAGACGCGTTCTGTCTTCTAGAGATGAACGCACTTTGGTGCAAAAAGTGCAAATCAATCCCAGAACAACAGCAAAGGACTTTGTGAAGATGCTGGAGGAAGCAGGTACAAAAGTATCTATATCCACAGTAAAACGAGTCCTATATCGACAGAACCTGAAAGGGCACTCATCAAGGAAGAAACCACTGCTCCAAAACTGCCATAAAAAAGCCAGACTACAGGTTGCAACTGCACATGGTGACAAAGATCGTACTTTTTGGAGAAATGTCCTCTGGTCTGACGAAACAAAAATAGAACTCTTTGGCCATAATGACCATCGTTATGTTTGGAGGAAAAAGGGGGAGGCTTGCAAGCCGAAGAACACCATCCCAACCGTGCGGGGGTGGCAGCATCATGTTGTGGGGGTGCTTTGCTGCAGGAGGGACTGGTGCACTTCACGAAATAGGTGGGAGGTGGGAAAATGATGTGGACATATTGAAGCAACATCTCAAGACATCAGTCAGGAAGTTAAAGTTGGGTCTTCCAAATGGACAATGACCCCAAACATACTTCCAAAGTTGTGGTAAAATGGCTTAAGGACAACAAAGTCAAGGTGTTGGAGTGGCCATCTCAAAGCCCTTACCTCAATCTTAATGAAAATTTGTGGGCAGAACTGAGAAAGCGTGTGCGAGCAAGGAAGCCTACAAACCTGACTCAGTTACACTAGCTCTGTCAGGAGGAATGGGCCAAAATTCACCCAACTTATTGTGGGAAGCTTGTGGAAGGCTAACGTTTGACCCAAGTTAAACAATTTAAAGGCAATGCTACCAAATACTAATTGAGTGTATGTAAACTTCTGACCCACTGGGAATGTGATGAAAGAAATAAAAGCTTAAATAAATCATTCTTTCTAATATTATTGTGACATTTCACATTCTTAAAATGGTGATCCTAACTGACCTAAAACAGGGAATTTTTACTAGGATTAAATGTCAGGAATTGTGAAAACTGAGTTTAAATGTATTTGGCTAAGGTATATGTAAACTTCTGACTTCAACTGTATATATACAGTCGTATGAAAAAGTTTGGGCACCCCTCTGAGGCTGCATAATAATTTACTCTGTCGTCACAGAAAAGGATCACAGTGGCATGCCATTCATTTTCTAATAAAAGCTGAGTACTAGGGCATTGTCCAGACAAAGATTTTTAGTGTATCAATATTAAGTTGTATGAAATTAAATCAGATGTGAAAAGTAGGCTATGCAACAATGTGGGCACCCTTGCCATTTTGTTGATTTGAATGCCTGTAACTACTTAGCACGTATTAATTGGAACACACAATTGGTTTGGTGAGCTCATTAAGCCTTGAACTTCATAGACAAGTGCATCCAATCATGAGAAAAGGTATTTAAGGTGGACAATTGCAAGTTGTTGTTCTCTTTGACTCTCCTCTGAAGAGTGGCAACATGGGGGCCTCAAAACAACTCTCAAATGACCTGAAAACAAAGATTGTTCAACATTTTGGTTTAGAGGAAGGCTACAAAAAGCTATCGCAGAGATTTAAGCTGTCAGTGTCCACTGTGAGGAACATAGTGAGGAAATGGAAGACCACAGGCACAGTTCTTGTTAAGGCCAGAGGTGGCAGGCCAAGTAAAATATCAGAGAGGCAAAGGCAAAGGATGGTGAGAACGGTCAAAAACAGCCCACAGACCACCTCCAAAGACCAACAACAGCATCTTGCTGCAGATGGTATCACTGTGCATCGTTCAACAATTCAGCGCACTTTGCACAAGGAGAAGCTGTATGGGAGAGTGATGCGGAAGAAGCCTTTTCTGCACACGCTACAAACCGAGTCGCTCGAGGTATGCAAACGCACATTTGGACAAGCCAGCTTCATTTTGGAATAAGGTGCTGTGGACTTGATTGAGTTATTTGGTCATAACAAGGGACATTATGCATGGCGGCAAAAGAACACAGCGTTCCAAGAAAAACACTTGCTACCCACAGTAAAATTTGGTGGGGGTTCCATCATGCTGTGGGTCTGTGTGGTCAGTGCCGGTACTGGGAATCTTGTTAAAGTTGAGGGTCGCATGGATTCCACTCAATATCAGCAGATTCAGCAATAATGTTGAAGAATCAGTCACAAAGTTGAAGTTACGCCGGGGCTGGATATTTCAAAGACAACGACCCGAAACACTGCTCAACATCTACCAGGAACAAGGGGAAGAGGAACAAGTACAATGTTCTGGAATGGTCATCCCAGTCCCCAGACCTGAATATCATTGAGAATCTGTGGGATGATTTGAAGCGGGCTGTCCATGCTCGGCAACCATCAAGCCTAACTGAACTGGAGATGTTTTGTAAGGAGGAATGGTCCAAAATGCCTTCATCCAGAATCCAGACACTCATTAGAGGCTATGGGAAGCATCTAGAGGCTGTTATTTTAGCAAAAGGAGGCTCTATTAAATATTGATGTGATGTTTCTATTGGGGTGCCCAAATGTATGCACCTGTCTAATTTTGTTTTGATGCATATTGCACATTTTCTGTTAATCCAATATACCTCATTTCACTACTGAAATATTACTGTGTCCATCAGTTATTTGATAGATCAAAATGAAATTGCTGATCCAAACACCCAATTATTTATAAATGGAAATCATTGAAATTGTCAGGGGTGCCCAAACATTTTCATACGACTGTATATATAATAGCTGTAATAGCTATTTATCGAATGAGAACCAATTAATCCAGCTAGTTTCTCACTCTATTAAACACAACTGTAAAACTAACGAGCTGCTAACGAGTTAGAGGGGATAACTGGGACATGCCAAAACACCCATTTGATAAAATTCTATAGTATATACACTTATTTGTACTCTATTTGGTTAAAGTGTAATATTTGATGTCTGTTAAATGTGTCTTAAAGATAATCAATGATTTGGCATTATGAGGCAGCGGGGAACTCAGAGGTCCCAATTTGGAACGTTATGGTGTATGCCATGGCTCAATAGGTATACTGCATTCAGAATGAATTCATACATAATGCAGGAAATGAACACAGGAACTTTTTTATACGCCTTTCACAAAAAATATTTTGTGAACAATTGTTTGTATTGGATCACGATGGCAATAAAATCAATAAAAAACGATACAATTTCACAAACATACCCCTGGAGCCCTACCCCATCCATAACATACCCCCGGAGCCCTACCCCATCCATAACATACCCCCGGAGCCCTACCCCATCCATAACATACCCCCGGAGCCCTACCCCATCCATAACATACCCCCGGAGCCCTACCCCATCCATAACATACCCCCGGAGCCCTACCCCATCCATAACATACCCCCGGAGCCCTACCCCATCCATAACATACCCCCGGAGCCCTACCCCATCCATAACATACCCCCGGAGCCCTACCCCATCCATAACATACCCCCGGAGCCCTACCCCATCCATAACATACCCCCGGAGCCCTACCCCATCCATAACATACCCCCGGAGCCCTACCCCATCCATAACATACCCCCGGAGCCCTACCCCATCCATAACATACCCCCGGAGCCCTACCCCATCCATAACATACCCCCGGAGCCCTACCCCATCCATAACATACCCCCGGAGCCCTACCCCATCCCCAATCTCAGTCAACACATAATATAAAATAACAAAAACAAATCAAATAATAACAACAAACACTACAATAAAAAACAAAATACAACTAATGTCCAAGCTAACAATGTACTCAAAAGTCATAAAACATGATTAAGTGTTCTCGTTTTGCTGCAACTATCCAATTCTCTCCAATCTTTGGAGAAAATGTCAGATAACAATTAAATACCAAATTTCATGAATAAGGAATTGGGAGGGAAATTGTGTTTTTGAAATAAGCTTGGAGAACCCCACTGATGATGACTGACTTAAGACACAGTGTATTAGTAGATGGTTTACTCACCAGTCTCTTAGACATGGGGGTCTTGTCCTCTCCAGGCAGGTGCTGCTCCAGGGCCAGGACGATACAGTTGGCGATGATGGTGGCGAGGATCATGTACTCAAACGGAGTGAAGCAACAAGTTAAGGAAGAATACTTTGTCACAATATACTTAACATAAACTCTATTCTTCTCATTTTTGTAACCTGTGAGATTACAAAACAAAGACATAATGTAGAATTTCCATCCCAAAATGAGAGAGATATCATAGTGTGCTGAGGTCGAATAATCCCCAATCAGAATGACAAGGATGACAGTATCATCACACCTATCTAAAACACCCCCTTCCTACTGCCTCACATTCCTAAGACATTTGATGAAAATCCCTCTCATTGATTAAATGTCAGGATGCATCTATTCTTCTTACTTCTCTGTTGGCAGGCAGACCAGTGTTAATCCAGCCTGCTGCTGAGCACCTAGCAGTGCTGTTGCTGCCTCCTCCTCTCCTCCATACAGCTGGCTGACTCACAGAGAACCTGATTGTCAGCTCCTCACAATGCCCTGATGCTGTCCATCTAGCCAGCCATGGAGAGGAGAGGGGCAGGAGACTGTTGTCCACAGTAGCTGAGGACAGTAGCAGGAGACAGGCCATAACCCTGAAAGCTGGAGGGAAAGCTGGAGGAGAGGCAAGTCTGGGTGTGCTGGGGATGTGTGGGAAGAGCAGGAGGCTGATCCTACAAAAAAGGGCACTTTACTACAAGCTTGCCAAGGAACCCCTGGTGATTGTAGATTTAAATGTGCCACAGGGATGAGCGAACGTTGCACATTTCTCTAATTTTGTGCGTGGGCACTGGATTTATTTTGGCTGTGTGGAAAAATGAGGTAGAGAATGAGGGAGCCTAAATCTCCTCAGTGGAGATGGGGGAGTAGGGGGGGGGGGGGGGATCAATGCAAACAGAGCTGGCAGCTGGAGATGCTGCCTGGAGGGTCACACAGGGACACCCCTTATTTTCTGAGCATTAAATAACTAAATAAACAAAAGCTCCAATACAGTAACACTTGTGACTTTCTGCTGTGATTAAATACTTCCTGGCCTGCTCTAATGGGAGCACTGAGCAAACTATATTCAACCAGGATTTATAGAAAACTCCTGTCCTCTTACATGTGCTAGAGGACAACCTAACATGATTCTGTCTGTCAGGGCCCTCCTCCACAACCACACCCTAATGTACCTCCATCCCCTCAGACACAAAGAGCAGCTGCAAGAAGACCATTGACACTGCACTCAGAGAGAAAGAGAGATAGGGGGGCGATAGAGAGAGGTATCCACGGCAACAGGCTCCTCTCAGCCAAAAGTCAGTGCTCACATTTAATTGGCGGCAGTCAGAGCTATCGCGACTCCCCACATGTTGCACAGCCCTCCTGACAATCAATACCAAGTCCTGCCTTATTCATTTCATTTGTGTGTAAAATCTCTTCTTCACTCAGTCAACAGTAATTTACACAAAACCATGTGTGTTTATATCATCCAATGTGAGAAGTGTGATTTCTCCAATAGGTGTATCTACAGTATCGTCTTGTAATTGGCCTATATTGAAGAGGTATGGGGCTGCGGAGAAATATATATATACCCCACATATATCCCAATATATGTATAATTCTGTTTTATCATTCATGAAATGCCTTCTGAGAAAACTGTCATTTATCCACGAAGGGGCTTTGTAATGAGGGCTCGTGGGGACGTGTGAGTCACATTGACAAGTTTGCGCTGGCTCCCGCTCTAAAACAGGTTAAAAATAGCAGTGGAGATGGAATGTGATACAGGGTGCATCTGTGCACATGTTCTTAGATTGGCTTCAAATCTTATTACACACATGGGGTAAAATAATGAATCGCTGTGGCTGAGTCAGGGTTCTCTTTCAATTACTCCTTTCAATAATCTCACATGTGGGATTCCTGAATCTCAGAAGCTCGAAAAACTAATCGCACACATCTGTCAGAGACAGACAGGTCGAGTTGCAAATGAGGTGAGCCTCTCCCCTCATGATAAGGAGCCACACACCTGCACTCTGCAAGGGGAGGCCCCTCTCTCGTCAATGGTTATCACATTGGATTATGGAAGCTATTATATTGGCCTATAATAGCAAGGGGTTACAGACTCTGGAGGGTCTGAGGGCTCCATCCACCAAAGGTATGGTTACCTCTTGTACACTGATCAAGGGCATCTCCTTATAGGAGATCTGCGATGTCGTAAGTACCAGGACATTTTAGCCCAAAACCTGGTTCCTCTGCCAGGAGGCTGACATTTGGCCTCAAGTAGATCTTCCAGCAAGCCAATAATTCCAAGCACTAATCAAAATCCTCAAAGAAATTGTTAATTGACCAAAATAAACTACATTTTGCAATGACCATCTCATTCTCTGGACTTGAACCCCATTGAAAGCCTGTGGTTTGAATTGAAAAAGGCAGTCCATAAGCGCAGACAAAGGATATCAAGGAGGAACGGTCTAAGATCTGTATGGAGAAATGGTCTAAAATCTCCAATCTCATAGAACATTTTAGAAAAAGGTTCAGTATTGGTATCCTCGCTAGGGGAGCGTGCTAGAGTATTGAAAACAGGGGTCTCAATAATTACCCCATTTTTTTGCATACAATATAGCTTAGTATTTGTATTATTTATTGAATACAGTTTTTTTTGCATATATTTATCAAGGATGCCAATAATTGTGGACCTCACTGTGTATATTACATACAGGATGATTTTAAACAAGCATGAGGAAAAGCCAAATAGTGCTTGTAGATGGATTATAATAGTAAACAAAGACATTCAAACACAACAGGTGGCCATTTTTAAAACTGTTTAAGTACATTTCTGGTTGAACAAATATTGACATTCTCTTATGAATGAATGTCAGGGTTACATTCATTCATAGGAGAATGGATTGATGGAAGGCAACTTGTTGAGATAATTAGATCTAGAATAGCAAGGCTGTCTTTAGAAATGTGCTAACATCATTTTGAATTATCGCAATAAACTTACACACAGATCAACCAAGAATACTGGAACCATGAGTAAATGTTGGGATATGCCAATGCCAGATCCGTTGTGCCATCTGAAATTGAATGAAGCTGATTTGCCACTCCTGCTGTTGGGGGGAGGGTGGGGGCTCTAGAGGGTGGCGTCAGTCAGCACCCCATCCTTCAGACCTGCTCTGCCATGGACAGGATCCATTATTAAAGAAGTACCTACACCCCGGGGCACTTCCTGTAGCAGCCTCCCAGTGTTCATCAGACAGGGAGAGCAGGAGCTCTTCCTCCCCAGGCTCCCTGCACCAGAGTGGGCAACGTGTTTCCTTAGGCCTGCCTGGCTCCTCCACCCAGCCCCTGCCAGTCTCCACATCGACCCCTGACACACCTGCTGCTCCTGCATCATGCCAGTCACGGATGCCTTGAAATAAACCCCTCATTGATCACTGCTTTTAATTGAGCAGTAGAAAAATAGAGCTGCTTATACCAGGAAGCATGTTGTTCTGCACACAACTATGACCTTTTAATAAGGGAAACGGGAAACCTAGAAAGTTGTACAACTGAATGCATTCAACTGAAACGTGTCTTCAGCATTTAACCCAAACCCTCTGAATGAGAGAGGTGCAGTGGGCTGTCATGCATAGAGAGCGTGTTGTGCGTGCCTGCGTGCGTGCGTGTGTGTGTGTGTGTGTGTGTGTCTGTGTGTGTCTTACGAAGTTCACGGTGGTTAATTTACCAGAGCTCTCTAAATGCTAAAGCTCAAGCTTATGAACAGCAGCCTGTGCTGTGTCACATCATGACAGGAAATTACTCTGAATGAGACCATCAGTTCCAGTTCTAATCACTTTATACTACATGATACAGCAGACTGATCAGACGTCATTAGACGTAATGATTGTTCATTAATTTCACAAAGTTAATTAGATGAAATGAGACACTCCCTACACAATGCCACATTAACCTTGGGGTTAGTTCATGCACTTTCCACCCAACAAAACAGAAAGATAGCCACAAACTGCCGAGAATCAGTCAGGAACTGCATAGACAACGATATGTTTGCAAGGAACCGAACAATAGATGGATTGAGGTTTGGAACTCTCTTTCTTATTGGTCTATTAACTAATTTACCATCTGGTGATGTCACCAGGCAGGCTAAAACTCCATCACACCTAAACAGGCTCAAATTTCAGGTCTTTTCAAACAGCTCTTACATTGTAAGGGCATTATCATAACTTTCACAATTTCACAGATTTATTCCAACCTCATAGTGCGGAAATATAAAGTAACAGTCAAACGTTTGGACACACCTACTCATTCGAGGGTTTTTCTTTATTTTGACAATTTTCTACATTGTAGATTAATAGTGAAGACATCAAAACTATGAAATAACACATATGGACTCATGTAGTAACCAAAAAAGTGTTAAACAAATTTGATTTATTTGAGATTCTTCAAAGTAGCCTTGATGACAGCTTTGCACACTCTTGGCATTCTCTCAACCAGCTTCACCTGGAATGCTCTTCCAACAGTCTTGAAGGAGTTCTCACATATGCTGAACACTTGTTGGCTGCTTTTCCTTTACTCTGCGGTCCAACTCATCCCAAACCATCTCAACTGCATTGAAATTGGGTGATTGTGGAGGCCAGGTCATCTGATGCAGTACTCCATCACTCTCCTTCTTGGTCAAATAGACCTTGCGCAGCCTGGAGGTGTGTTTTGGGTCAGTGTCCTATTGAAAAACAAATTATAGTCCCACTAAGTGCAAACCAGATGGATGGCGTATCGCTGCAGAATGCTGTGGTAGCCATGTTTGTTAAATGTGCCTTGAATTCTAAATAAATCAGACAGTATCACCAGAAAAGCACCCCCACACCATCACGCCTCCATGCTTCACAGTGGGAACTACATATATATTTTTTTACCTCTATTAAACTAGGCAAGTCAGTTTAGAACAAATTCTTATTTTCAATGACAGCCTAGGAACAGTGGGTTAATTAACTGCCTTGTTCAGGGGCAGAACAACAGATTTTTACCTTGTCCGCTCGGAGATTCGATCTTACAACCTTTCGGTTACTAGTCCAACACTCTAACAACTAGGCCATGCGGACATCATCCGTTCACCTACTCTGCATCTCACAAAGACACAGCGGTTGGAACCAAAAATGGTTCTACTCATCAGACCAAACAAAAGATTTCAACAGGTCTAAAGTCCATTCCTTGTGTTTCTTGGCCCAATCAAGTCTCTTCTCCTTATTGGGGTCCTTTAGTAGTGTTTTTTTTGCAGCTATTCGACAATGAAGGCCTGATTCACAGTCTCCTCTGAACAGTTGATGTTGAGATGTGTCTGTTACTTGAACTCTGTGAAGCATTTATTTGGGCTGCAATCTGAGGTGCAGTTAACTCGAATGTGTCTTCCTTTCCTGTGGCGGTCCTCATGAGAGCAAGTTTCATCGTAGTGCTAGATGGTTTGTGAGACTGTAAAGTAATGATGGACTGTCGTTTCTCTTTGGTTTTTGAGCTGTAATATGGACTTGGTCTTTTACCAAATAGGGCTATCTTCTGAATTCCACCCCTACCTTGTCACAACACAACTGATTAGCTAAAATGCATTAAGAAGGAAAGAAATTCCACAAATTAACTTTTAACAAGGCACACCTGTTAATTTAAATGCATTCCAGGTGACTAACTCATCAAGCTGGTTGAGAGAATGCCAAGAGTGTGCAAAGCTGTCATCAAGGCAAAGGGTGGCTACTTTGAAGAATCTCAAATCTCAAATATTTGTTAGATTTGTTGAACACTTTATTGGTTACTACATGACTCCATATGTGTTATTTCATAGTGTTGATGTCTTCACTATTATTCTACAATGTAGAAAATAGTACAAATAAAGAAAAACCATTGAATGAGTTTGACTAGTACTGTATATAAAACACAGGAAATCACACTTTTGATTGCACTGGGCCTTTAAAATTATAGTGTAAGGACTATTATGTTATAATAGTATATCAGAAAGCCATTCAGCTGGGCAGGACAGTAATAACACACGTGGGACACCTGGTGTAGGCCTACTGTAGATAAACAATAGCTGACCCACATAAGGGCATTGTGTTGCTTACTTTAAGAGAAAGGCAATACATTTGCTTTGGTGTAGTGCCAAGTCATTTCAGGGCTATTAGTGACCCTATCAGCTTTCCATCCCTCCATCTCCTCTCCATCTCCTCTCCCCCGTGACATGAAAATGTGGTGATATGCCTCAAATCTACAGCCAGTGATCATTATGGTCGGCAACACCTGCATCTTGTTGACAGAAAGTCATTAGCTGCATGGAGGAAAATGGAGATCTACGTGTCTAATTCAGTTTCCACTGACTGACATGCGAGTCACACTCTCCCACTGAGTCAAAGGCAAAGACAATCTTGCATGTCAATTAAGCAATAAGGCCCGGAGGGGTGTGGTATATGACCAATATACCACGGCTAAGGGCTGTTCTTATGCACAATGCAACGCGGAGTACTAGGACACAACTCTTTGCTGTGGTATTTTGGCCATATATCACAAATCCCAGAGGTGCCTTATTGCTTTTATAAACTGGTTACCAACGTAATTAGAGCAGTAAAACCATTTTTTTCAGCATTCAGGGCTCGAACCACCCAGTTTCTAACTATATATAATATACAGTACTGGAGTTTTCTAAAGATAACACACATTCTTTTGTTTTTTTTGACCATCATACAAATAACATCCATTGCTTGTCTGATGCAGATTCCCCTATGATATCCTGAATAATACTTAGACCATATTACATTTTCATAGTCAAATCAACCAATGAAAAAGGTGGCATTAAATTATATTCAAGAGTCCCTTCAGATACTGATCCAATTTAGGAAAATCAATTCAACAATGTGAATTAACCATACATTGATGAAACCCCAGAGAGAGGGGTGTGTAAGAAGTCCAAAAACTATACTGTTAACATAACATGTAGAAAAACAAGGAATCTGAAATTCGCTGATAAAATAGATCTATACCTACAGCATTGCAATGCTACAAGAAAACCATTACTATCGAGTAAAACACTGTCCAACTAACCAGGTTTCGGTCTCAAACATTTGATCATGACAGTTGGTCATTTCTGGCAGTCAAGAACAGCTCCATCATCCTGATTCAAAAACATCAGTCGAGACTTGAATCTCAACAGGTTAATAATGTGAATCTAGCACCACAAAGAGATGACACTGTATTGTTAGTGTTATACTAGCCATATCGCTTGACTCAATGTCTGTAGGACTTTTAATCAATGACACACAGATGAAGCCCTAAAGTTTTAACCATTTGGAAATCGTTGCATGGACAGCACTTTCACTCAGTGGGAATCGTGATCAATGGTTTAAAACATGTCTGCTTTTACTTCGAGTGGATTGTCAGTGGTCAGTGAAGTGAACCTCAGTGTGTGTGTGTGTGTGTGTGTGTGTGTGTGTGTGTGTGTGTGTGTGTGTGTGTGTGTGTGGGTTAATAAATGTTGGAAATCAATTTGTTAAATGATGGAACTAGGCAGATAAATCAAATCATTGGCTTGTGGAATAAAATCCCTACCCTCCTTTAAATACCAGTTATACAACTGCTGCTGGTGCTGTCCCTGGTGCTGAATTATACTGTTCTTCATGATGATAAGAAAAACATTCATATGATAGACAATTCTATATAGATAAGAACTTTCGTTGAAAGTGTGTGTGTGTGTGTTTACACTTAACCAAAAGGATATGGCCACTCTATGACCTTCTTTGCGTACTTCCGAACAATGTTGTCCTCCCCGAAAATGAAGAGTGATCTATTGACGGTGAAACAGTTCTGTCTGACAGGGATGGGGTTGTACAGGGCCATGGTGCGAGCTCTCTGCGCTTTGGTCTGTTTAAAGGCTGGGGAAACTCCACCACCTGTAGATACAGGCGCTCCCTCCCGGGTCCTGTTGCGCTTGGAGCCCCCATCCCCGGAGCCCAACATGGCGGGAACGTTGTCTCCGAACCGGGACATTCTGCGAAGAGCAAGAAAAACAGGAGAGAGGGTAGAGGGTTAGCCCCTGGGAAGCAGGGTGGGGTAGAGTAAGTAATTTGATCGGGGAAAAAATACTCGTTTTAGTCCATCATAATGTCCTTAGCCAAGGTAACAAGTGATGATAAATATTCCTATCCGCATGTGGAGTTGTTCACAAATAAATATTCCTCAGTTTTGAAGTTCACAGTTTGTATTCAAGCCTTTACTTCTTTGACCGTGGGCTTTCTACTTCTTGTGAATAAATCAAAGTCGACGCATGTCTTCAACGAGTGGGTAGGTTACAAAGAAACACATCAATTGTCCAAGAGACCGCATTCAAACCCATTAAGCAAAAATATATATATATATAATTCGAGACTCAAAATGTCAAATCAAGGCTAAACATATTCCCTTAAACAAATCTCCATAAGATCCGTTGTGGAGGGGCGGTGCATCCAGACACCACCGAAACTGTTCTCAGCACAAAAGCCACCATAAGTCACGTCTCCCGAAGGTTTGTCCACATGACAGAAAAGAACAAGAGCATTTTGTACGGTCCATCGATAAACCGAAATCCGAGCTTCTAATTACACCACCTGTCCCCACTCTCCCATCTTCTCTTGCACATCTGCCATACACATATTCCCACCGCAACAAAACAAATAAAGCACTGCGCAAACTTTTTTTTTTCTTCCAAAAATCTTGCTTGCTTTTCGCTACCACACGGACCACACCACTTCTCAAGCCTTCGATGCGCAACAAGCTACACGGGTAGTCACAAAGGTACAAGCACTATGTTTGTGCTGTCTTTTCAGCAGACTTATCCGCAATGAGGTGGCACCTGTTATGCGAAGCGAGGCTCCACATTTCGCACAGAAAACGCGTCTCCATGTTTTGCCCTATGTTTGCCTTTATCTTTAGTCCTTACATTTCAGATAGGCTATGTGCCTCAAATTCAATACCATGAGATAAAAAAAATATCTATTTCATATTGTCATGGTGATAATTCAAAAGTTTAGTCATAATTTTTACACTAGCTGCCCTAAAAGTAAGCCTCCAACCTAGTAATGAAAGTGCTTGAATGCAAGTAAAAATACCAAATCCATATAGATAAATAGGTCAATATGATCAAGATAACATATTTCATGAATAATGTGGAATCTGTTCAGCACCAAAATGTAGAGTAAACACATGTTAAAAATTCATTACAGAGGAGGCATGAGACATTTTAAGAGTAGGTTCTCTTTTTAGCAGTTCTCCACTATGAGACAGTCTGTATGGAGATAAAAGGTAATTGCTGGGTAAAAGTCACTGTTTTAGGGCATGATCTCCTAGTGAGTGGGCGTATTGCTGCTGTGTGTTCTGAACAGGAAATGGATATGTGGAGTGAGCACAAGACAGAGGAAACTGCTAGCCTACTTCACCGAAACACTGGCAGATTCCCCAGTTCCAAAATGACTCAAGTATCTCACATTAAATGTGGATACAACATCTGTAAAACATTTTATAAATGTGGAGTAAACTTGCAGTTTTATACCAAAACTAACATAGAAACTCAAATTGAGAGCCAAGAAAAAACCTTCAAAGATTTCACACTGAGGAGGGAAAGATACTAATACTTGTTAGACTAACCACAGCCCACAGAAAACTGTGTGCTCGGAGTGTGAAATCATTAGCCATAGTCATATAATTTCTGAAACTGAGAGATTAAAATTATTATGATGTGGGTAGAAAGGATAGGTGCTAATAAGGATCTATTGCCGAGTTAAACTAGCAGTGAAACCAATAGGCCCTGGTAGTATGAATGATTATGAAGCGGGCAGTGATCCAGTATCATCTCGAGGTCATTAGATAGACAGCTGCACTGCATGGAAGGCCAAAATAGAACAAGGGGGAAATCATGCTTTACTTTGTCCAAGGTGAAGAGACATTACAAAGCTTGATTTAAAGTTCTGTAAGCCCAAAAAACACAAGAAAAACGTATATTATATAGAGACAATAAAGGTTATCCATGTAGACGTGTACAGTGAGTAGTGCAAAGGCAAAAGAAGAGAGAGAAGGTGTGTTTAATGTTTCAGATTAAAGATACATTACAAATGATACAAACAATTAAATTGATAGAACCTATAATCTATCAGAAATATTAAAGCTGATTTAACCCCCCCCCCCTTTCAATACTGGTCCTAACATCTCCATTAGTACAAGAGGAAAGGATCACAGACCTACAGAACAAATTAACTGACATGAGACTCTTCAGAGAATAGCTGCTATTTCTGGAAGCACCTATTGGCATTGAGGTTTTAAAGGAGCTGCTCGGCTCTTGTCTGAAACCTGATTATGAGACTGATGTTTGTCTAGATTAGTCTTGAACTAAACAAGTCTCTGTTGGGGACACCTGAAGATTGTGTTGAATGATGCAGACAGGCTCCGTGAATAGAACAGAATAGACCTGCTGTGTAAATAAGGTATTCTCTGCAGAGAGCCCCTCTAACCACAGAGCCATCCTAACATAAAGGCCCCAGCCTCCTCAAGCTGCCAGAGCTTTCTCTCAAAAGCCAATAATTATTAATTTTTTTTAACTCCAAAGGACGTCTCTGTAGAAACAAAAGTGCACCAGGGTGGGGAACAAGTAAACACAAGGACTCATTGTGTGTGCGTGCGTGTGTGTGTGTGTGTGCCGCAAGCGTGCCTATGAGCATGTGTGCTTGTGTATGACATGTCAACACATTTTCATAATGTATTGAATGCATGTAATGAAGAGCATGGGAGCTGCTTCAATAACACAAAATCGATAAAAGGTTCTGACACCGGCTTGGACATATTGTCATGACATGGTGTATTAAAGTAACAAACACACTTTTCCTACTGATCTACAGTGCATTCGGAAAGTATTCAGACCCCTTCACTATTTCCACGTTGTATTACGTTACAGCCTTATTCTAAAATGGATTACATTTTTTTTAAATGTCCTCATTAATCTGCACACAATACACCATAATGACAAAGTGAAAACAGGTTTTTAGAAGAAGAAAAAAATAATACTTTATTTACATAAGTATTCAGACCCCTTTACTATGAGACTCGAAATTGAGCTCAGGTGCATCCTGTTTCCATTGATCATCCTTGATGTTTCTACAACTTCATTGTAGTCCACCTGTGGTAAATTCAATTGATTGGATATGATTTGGAAAGGCAGAGCAAAAACCAAACAATGAGGTCGAAGGCATTGTTCGTAGAGCTCAGAGACAGGATTGTGTCGAGGCACAGATCTGGGGAAGGGTACCAAAACATTTCTGCAGCATTGAAGGTCCCCAAGAACACAGTGGTCTCAATCATTCAATGGAACCACTACGACTCTTCCTAGTTCTGGCCGCCTGGCCAAAGTGAGCCATCATGAAAGGGCCTTGGTCAGGGAGGTGACCAAGAACCCGATGGTCACTGACAGAGCTCCAGAGTTTCTCTGTGGAGATAGGATAACCTTCCAGAAGGACAACCATCTCTGCAGCACTCCACCAATCAGGCCTTTATGGTAGAGTGGCCAGACGGAAGCCACTCCTCAGTAAAAGGCATGACAGCCCGCTTGGAGTTTGCCCAAGGACCTAAAGGACTCTCAGACTGTGAGAAACAAGATTCTCTGGTCTGATGAAACCATGATTGAACCCCTCGCTTGAATGTCAAGTGTCACATCTGGAGGAAACCTGTCATCATTGCTACGGTGAAGCATGGTGGTGGCAGCATCATGCTGTGGGGATGTTTTTCAGCGACAGCAACTGGGAGACTAGTTGGGATCAAGGGAAAGATGAATGGAGCAAAGTAGAGAGAGATCCTTGATGAAAACCTGCTCCAGAGCGTTCAGGACCTCAGACTGGGGTGAAGGTTCACCTTCCAACAGGACAACAACTCTAAGCACACAGCCAAGATAACACAGGAGTGGCATCGGGACAAGTTTCTGAATATCCTTGAGTGGCCCAGCCAGAGTGGACTGAACATATCTGGAGAGACCTGAAAAAAAGCTGTGTAGTGATGCTCCCCATCCAACCTGATAGAGCTTGAGAGAATCAGCAGAGAAGAATGGGAAAATCTCCCCAAATACAGGTGTGCCAAGCTTGTAGCGTCTGACCCAAGAAGACTCAAGGCTGTAGTCGCTGCTAAAGGTGCTTCAAAAAAGTACTGATTAAAGGGTCTGAATACTTATGTAAATGTAATATTAGATTATTAAATTTTTCTATGAATTTGCAAGAAAATCTACAATTCTTGTATTTCTGTGGTATTGTGTGTGGGTGGATTGATGATGGGAAAAAAGTCATACATTTTAGAATAAGGCTGCAACGTAACAAAATGTTGACAAAAATCAAGGGGTCTGAATACTTTCTAAATGCAGGGTATACACTCTCAAAAGCCAAGCAGCTCTGTTTTGTATTTGTATGTATTAAGGATTCCCATTAGCTGTTGCCAAGGCAGCAGCTACTCTTCCTGGGGTCCAACAACATTAAGACAGTTATATGCCGTTTAAAATATTACATGACATTACATTTCATAACACTTTACCCAATACATTAAGTGTTTTCACTCAGGCCACTGCTCCACTATCACATATTTACAATAAATCATCCATGTGTACGTGTGTGTAGAGTGCAGGTTTTATCATGTGTATGTGCATGTGTGTCTGTGTGTGTCTATTCACAGTCCCCGCTGTTCCACCAGTTCTTTCAAACCGATTCTACTGCTTGCATCAGTTACCTTATGTGGAATAGAGTTCCATGGCTCGATGTAGTACTGTGCACCTCCCATAGTCTGTTCTTGACTCAGGAATTGTGAAGAGACCTCTGGTGACATGTCTTGTGGGGTATGAATGGGTGTCCGAGCTGTGTTATAGTAGTTTAAACAGACATCTTGGTACATTCAGCATGTCAACACTTCTTACAAAAGACAAGTAATGATGAAGTCAATCTCTCCTCCACTTCGAGCCATGAGAGGTGTACAGGCATATTATTAATGTTAGCTCTCCTTGTACATTTAAGGGCCAGCCGTGCTGCCCTGTTCTGAGCCATTTTACATTTCCGAGGTCCCTCTTTGTGGCACCTGTTCAGACCATACGACTGAACAGTAGTCCAGGTGCGACAAAACTAGAGCCTGTAGGACCTGCCTTGTTGATAGTGTTGTTAAAAAGGCAAGCCAGTGCTTTATTATGGACAAACTTCTCCCCATCTTAGCTACTGTTGAATAAACATGTTTTGATCATAACAGTTAACAATCCAGGGTTACTCTAAGCAGTATAGTCACCTAAACTTGCTCAATTTCCTCATGATGTATTACAAGATATAGTTGAGGTTTATGGTTTAGTGAATGATTTGTCCCAAATACAATGCTTTCAGTTTTTGAAATATTTAGGACCAACTTATTCCTTGCCACCCATTCTGAAACTAACTGCAGCTCTTTGTTTAGTGTTGCAGTGATTTCACTCGCTGTAGTAGCTGATGTGTATAGTGTTAGACATGCAGAGAGGGAGTGTGCCCCAGACGAGCAGGCCAGTGTCAGGACACCTGATGTTAATCAAACCCGGGTGAATCAAAGTAGAGCGCATCTGTCTCTGCTTCCCTTCGTACGTCCTGTTAATTAACGCAGCTCGCCAAGGAGTATCAGCTTGAAATCATTACGTAGCTACTGCATAAAGCTGCATCCATGTCATCTTAACAGTAGTTGCCATAGCGACAGTACACCCTTGTATGTCTGATTTGTCCTCCTACTTGCCAACACTGTGCTTTGTGCACAAAAGACACCTTCTCCTTTTCCCCCAACCTCCACCACATAGCCTGTTTCTCCCCAAGAGCCACACAATTATATTGTCAAGCACACGTCACAATGCTTCATCCCCCGAAGGATATTATTATCTACTGTTTCATCAGGTATGGTTTAAACTTTAGAGTGTAGTATGACATGTATTTACAGTAGTAGCCTGTGTAAACATAGCTCAATAAACAAAGGAAAGATAGATATTTGTCTGTCTTATTTTCACCCATTGTCTCTGCCATTTCAGTCATGAATAGCTAGGGAATAACATTGTCACTTTCAGGTAAAGTAGTTATCTGTAAGGTTAGAAAACATGATCATATTTTGAAAACTGGGTCACTATATGGTCAACCAATTACTATATTAAACATATACGCCCCTAACACAGATACTCCTGCCTTCATGTAAAAAATTATAACCCTGTTCAATGAGCATTGTGTCTCCTTTGGCGTGGTGGCCGGAGATTTTAATTGTACCCTTAACCCAACCCTAGACAAATCATCTCAAGTCCCCACCACCAATCCTAGATCTGCAAAGATGTTGAACTCTCTTACTAAAGAGATGAGACTGATAGATATCTGGAGAGAGACTAATAGCTCATCTATGGACTAGACATACTACTCTAATGTCCATAACACCTACTCCCGTATAGATTACATTTTTATCCCAAAGAGGTTCATAAATTCAGCCACTTGTACAATCGGACCCATAGCACTTTCAGATCATGCCTTTGTCCACCTCCGCTTTGACCTCTGCAAAAACATCCCGAGGTCAAAGAGCTGGAAATTCAACACCTCCATGCTATCAAATGAAGTGTTCCATACATTGGTAACTACATGGATAGACAACTACACACAAGACAATAAAGATTCTCCTGTTTCTCCGGCCACAATGTGGGACGCTGCTAAAGCCTCACTAAGAGGTCATCTAATTGCATATGCTTCCTCTAAGAAAAAAGCAATGGAAGCACACAGGCTATATCTTGAGAGGGAGCTGGAATGCTGTGAAAAAATACATAAACAATCCCCAGACAGCACCTCCTGGAGTCATCTTAAAGCAGCCAAAGCCAAACTGAATTTGGACTAGTAAACTTTAGTAAAGTTTTCCGCAAAAACGGAGTTCTCCCAGACTCAATGCACACAGCTCGCATTACAGTGTTGCTAAAAAAGGACAAGGACCCCCTATCCTGCTCGTCCTTCCAGCCCATAAGCTTGTTGGATTTCGACTATAAAATAATTACCAAATTGCTCGCCAAAAGACTAAACACTCTTCTTCCCAAAAAAATAAAAGCGGACCAAACTGGATTTATTAGATACTCTTCTGATAACATTCGCCGTCTTTTCAATATTATTGATCAAGTAAACGCACAGAAGACCCCTGTCCTGCTGGCTTCACTGGATGCTGAGAAGGCGTTTGACAGGATGGAGTGGAGCTTTCCGTTTTCAGTCTTAGAAAAGTTCAATATGGGCCCAAATTTTATTAAATGGATCAAATCACTATACTCTCATCCAAATGCCATGGTCACTACTAATGGACTGAACTCTGACAGATTCCCTCTGGAACGGGGCACAAGACAAGGGTGCTCGCTGTCCCCGCTGCTCTACTTGTTGGGGGCAGAGCCTCTGGCAGAGCTGATAAGGAGCATTCCAAGTATTATGGGTGTTTCTGCAGGCGGCCTGCAGCACAAGATTTCGCTTTACGCGTATGATGTCTTGCTCTACATATCCAACCCTGAGAAATCCCTCCCTCTCATTTTAGACACAATTGCTCAGTATGGCAAGTTTTCAGGTTATAAGATCAATTTTAACAAATCCACTGTCTGCCCTCTCAATATTACACTCACCAGCTCTATGAAGACACTTTGTCCTTTCCAATGGAAAACACAGGGGTTTCAATACCTCGTGATCTTCATAACACCAGATCTGAATAGCCTTTTTAAGGAAAAGGATCTTCCACTCCTGGATCGAATCAAGAACGATCTCCAAACCTGGATCTCCCTCCCAATTAGCTTAGTAGGAAGAATTAATGTCATCCGTATGAACGTCCTCCCTAGACTGAACTACTTATTTCAGATGCTCCCATGCTATCTCCCAGTTTCCTTCTTCAAAACAACTAACCAAAGCATCACCAAATTTATATGGGGCACTAAAAAACCTAGGATCAAGTTTTCCACTCTATCGAAACCTGAATCTAAGGGTGGTCTTGCCCTTCCCTCCCTTCAATTGTACTACTGGTCTGCCCAAATCCACAACATGCTAACATGGATCACAAACAGACAAGAGTCAACGTGGATTCAGATAGAAGCCCAATCCTGTGGTTCATTGTCCTTAAGCTCAATTATATTCATTAAATAACTTTAGTGAAGTGGGCAACATAGCCAAAACCTTTGTGATTTACAGCACCCTACTAGCGTGGAGGGACTGTAAGAAATACCTGGGCATTTCCTCCCAAATATGTTCTCACTCGCCTATAGTAGGCAACCCAGACTTGCCAAAAGCCCTGAGGGATGCCAACTTGAATCTTTGGCATACTCTAGGAATCAGGACCTTTTCAGACCTATTTCATCAGAAAACCACTACACTGAAATCCTTTCAAGAGCTCTGCAGTGAATTCGATGTGCCAAGATCCCATTTTTTTTAAAAAATATCTTCAAATTAGACATGTCATTTCCTCATTTACCTCCAAGAGGAGGTTTAGAACTCAGTTGAATGAAGTTGAAACCCTTCTTGTCACAGCACAATCCATTAAAGGCAAAATATCTTACATCTATAGACTCCTTTCTGAGAAAGGAAGCTCCTCCTTTACTCCTTTGAAAATAATCTGGGAAAAGGACCTTGGTCTGACTATCAGTGATGAGTTATGGGCGGAGGTTTGCGACAGGGTATACTGCTACTCTACCAGTGTAAAAATGAAAGAATCTAATTACACATTTTTGTACAAATTTTATTATACTCCTTTGAGACTGCATAGAATGAAAACAGATATGTCTCCCAACTGTAAAAGATGTACCTCCGAAAGTGGTATTTTGGAGCTGTAGAGAGATTGCCAGATTCTGGCAATCTATACATACTGCTACACAGAAAATACTAGAGGTACAGTTTGATATGACCCCGTGTATCTATCTTCTTAATGCCCAGCAGGACTTTGTTCTTGATCCTGACAGAGAAAATTTGCTTATGACTATTACATACTTTGCTAAGAAATGTATTCTTCTATTGTGGGCCTCTAATACCCCTCCTACATTTAAAATGTGGATTGACCAGATTGTTGACTTTCTTCCTCTTGAAAAGCTCACTTATGACCTCCACAAGAGACAGCCCAAGTTTGATAGACTCTGGTCTCCACTATTCAACTATATTTCAAACTGGACAGAGTGAACGGGGTGACTAGGGAAATGCGCAGATACATGTTGTGTAAGGTACTGTAAAACCTAAAAACGAATAATTGGCCCGTCGTCTCAGCGAATGCTTGAAATAGCTGATAAGAACCTTGATAGTGCTGCTGCAAGTGTTATATGTTTTTTTTGTGTGTTTTTATTTAAATTTAGTTTTTGAGTACGTGTGTGTGTGTGTGTGTGTGTGTGTGTGTGTGTGTGTGTGTGTGTGTGTGTGTGTGTGTGTGTGTGTGTGTGTGTGTGTGTGTGTGTATGTATATATATACAGTGCCTTGCGAAAGTATTCGGCCCCCTTGAACTTTGCGACCTTTTGCCACATTTCAGGCTTCAAACATAAAGATATAAAACTGTATTTTTTTGTGAAGAATCAACAACAAGTGGGACACAATCATGAAGTGGAACGACATTTATTGGATATTTCAAACTTTTTTAACAAATCAAAAACTGAAAAATTGGGCGTGCAAAATTATTCAGCCCCCTTAAGTTAATACTTTGTAGGCCACCTTTTGCTGCGATTACAGCTGTAAGTCACTTGGGGTATGTCTCTATCAGTTTTGCACATCGAGAGACTGAATTTTTTTCCCATTCCTCCTTGCAAAACAGCTCGAGCTCAGTGAGGTTGGATGGAGAGCATTTGTGAACAGCAGTTTTCAGTTCTTTCCACAGATTCTCGATTGGATTCAGGTCTGGACTTTGACTTGGCCATTCTAACACCTGGATATGTTTATTTTTGAACCATTCAATTGTAGATTTTGCTTTATGTTTTGGATCATTGTCTTGTTGGAAGACAAATCTCCGTCCCAGTCTCAGGTCTTTTGCAGACTCCATCAGGTTTTCTTCCAGAATGGTCCTGTATTTGGCTCCATCCATCTTCCCATCAATTGTAACCATCTTCCCTGTCCCTGCTGAAGAAAAGCAGGCCCAAACCATGATGCTGCCACCACCATGTTTGACAGTGGGGATGGTGTGTTCAGGGTGATGAGCTGTGTTGCTTTTACGCCAAACATAACGTTTTGCATTGTTGCCAAAAAGTTACATTTTGGTTTCATCTGACCAGAGCACCTTCTTCCACATGTTTGGTGTGTCTCCCAGGTGGCTTGTGGCAAACTTTAAACTACACTTTTTATGGATATCTTTAAGAAATGGCTTTCTTCTTGCCACTCTTCTATAAAGGCCAGATTTGTGCAATATACGACTGATTGTTGTCCTATGGACAGAGTCTCCCACCTCAGCTGTAGATCTCTGCAGTTCATCCAGAGTGATCATGGGCCTCTTGGCTGCATCTCTGATCAGTCTTCTCCTTGTATGAGCTGAAAGTTTAGAGGGACGGCCAGGTCTTGGTAGATTTGCAGTGGTCTGATACTCCTTCCATTTCAATATTATCGCTTGCACAGTGCTCCTTGGGATGTTTAAAGCTTGGGAAATCTTTTTGTATCCAAATCCGGCTTTAAACTTCTTCACAACAGTATCTCGGACCTGCCTGGTGTGTTCCTTGTTCTTCATGATGCTCTCTGCGCTTTTAACGGACCTCTGAGACTATCACAGTGCAGGTGCATTTATACGGAGACTTGATTACACACAGGTGGATTGTATTTATCATCATTAGTCATTTAGGTCAACATTGGATCATTCAGAGATCCTCATTGAACTTCTGGAGAGAGTTTGCTGCACTGAAAGTAAAGGGGCTGAATAGTTTTGCACCCCCAATTTTTCAGTTTTTGATTTGTTAAAAAAGTTTGAAATATCCAATAAATGTCGTTCCACTTCATGATTGTGTCCCACTTGTTGTTGATTCTTCACAAAAAAATACAGTTCTATATCGTTTTGTTTGAAGCAGGAAATGTGGCAAAAGGTTCAAAAGGTTCAAGGGGGCCGAATACTTTCGCAAGGCACTGTATATATGCACCAAGGAAAATAAATAGATTAAGAAAAAGAAATGTTTTTATTTGACCTTATCATTCATTTTAATTGTATTTTTATTTTTTCAAATGTATTGTATTGTATTATTAAGAAAACTTTATAAAACTTTAAATTGAAAAAAAAGAAAACATGATCCTGTGGCCAAAAGGATCCACAGGTGGTATGAGCAGCCCTTGGCACCGAACTTCTATGCTAACTTTTCAAGTGCATGCACTGAGACAATAACTTAGACAGTCACATCATGGAAACTTTAAAGGGGAAATCTGCAGTAAACAGCTGAGGGATGGGGATGGAGAAATGTAAACCCTCTCAAATTCATAAAAACAGCTATGGACGCAAGGACTGACCACCAATGTGATCAAAATTATAGTTTTAGGATTGACAATGACATTGTTTCCAAACATTGGAGTAAAGCTTGTATTTTGGGTTGTGATGGGGTACACCAGTTGAACTAAGCTCATGAGCCATTTATAAGTTACAATATATTCTTAAAGAATCAATGGGTGTATATCAATAATTTTGAAGTCCAGTCAGTGTGTAACTGTACACATTTGAATTGAAGCCAGTTCTTGACACATGACACCTGTGCCTTACTACTCTATTTTCATGCACATTATAGTGATACTGTCTGTCATTATAGTGATACTGTCTATCAGTATAGTGATACTGTCTGTCATTATAGTGATACTGTCTGTCGTTATAGTGATACTGTCTGTCATTATAGTGATACTGTCTGTCATTATAGTGATACTGTCTGTCATTACAGTGATACTGTCTGTCATTATAGTGATACTGTCTGTCATTATAGTGCTGTTAGCACCGAAAGTACAGTGGAGGAAAATTAGAAAGACTCAAAACATCATGATTGTGTAATGAAACCATAAAAAGTAGTGCATCTAACCTGAGTTCTGGTGTTTGGAGGAAGTTTGATTGTAAACCCAATGTAAGTGTTATGATACACTGAAAGTGTTTTAAAACAGAATGGAAGTACTCTGAAACCCCCAAAGTGGTTCTTCCATCTGAATAGTTGGTGTTTTTAAGACTGTTGTTTTAAAAACAAGATGTTTTGGTGGTTTCAGTACATGTAAAAGGCAGCATCAAAACACAAAATATTTTTGGAGCAGACTGTGTCTCTCATACAATGAAATGGTTAAGACACCCAAATGGTTTATAGCTTAAATATTGATTGATGATAAGGCCCTATGGAGAATATTTATTTGTGGGATTCCACAGTAATTTCAAATCATCAAATCAAATGTTATTTGTCACATGCGCAAGATACAACAGGTGTAGGTAGACCTTACTGTGAAATGCTTACTTACAAGCCCTTAACAAACAATGAAGATTTAAGAAAAATAAGAGTTAAGAAAATATTTAGGAAATAAACTAAAGTTAAAAAAGTAACACTCAATGATAACAATAACGAGGCTATATATACAGGGTAACCGTGCTGAGTCAATGTGTGGGGTTAGTCGAGGTAATTGAGATAATATGTACATGTACAGTTTAGTCGAGGTAATTGAGATAATATGTACATGTAAGTAGGGGCAAAGGGACTATGCATAGATAATAAACAGGGAGTAGCAGCAGCAAATAGTCCGGGTAGCCATTTGATTAACTGTTCAGCAGTCTTATGGCTTGGGGTAGAAGCTGTTTAGGAGCTTTTTGGACCTAGACTTGGCGCTCCGGTACCGCTTGCCGCATGGTAGCAGAGAGGACAGTCAATGACTAGGGTGGTATAAAGGTCCTAGATGGCAGGAAGCTTGGCCCCAGTGATGTACTGGGCCGTATGCACTACACTCTGTAATGCTTAGAAGTCGGATGCTGAGCAGTTGCCATACCAGTCAGTGATGCAATCAGTGCTGGTTGCGTCAGGTGTTTGGACCATGATAATTTGTTGGTGACGTGGACACCAAGGAACTTGAAAAAGACAACAACAAAAACATATACATAACAAAAAGCGAATGCAAGTTGTAAAAATGAGTTGTTAACAAGGCTCTGTTTTAGAGGACTGCAGGTAGCCTAGTGGTTAGAGCATTGAGCCAGTAATTGAATGGTTGCTGGATCAAATCACTGAGCTGACAAGGTAAAAATCTGTCATTCTACCCCTAAACAAGGCAGTTAACCAATTATTCCCCGGTAGGTTGTCATTGAAAATAAGAATTTGTTCTTAATGGACTTGCCTAGTTAAAAAAATTTTTTTTTAGACTTTATGATTATTTTACACAATGTTTGCATGTTTGAAGATAGAAAAGTATACTTCTATATTAGTATTAAGAAGCATGTTGTGCCATGAGGTGTAATGGATCATGATGAATGGACATGAAAACCTTCAGCCAAAATGACGTTCAGGGATGAGACAACCCATTCCCACATTTCTATCTTTTAATGGTAGAGCTAAATACAGTTTCCTGCAATGCTTGCTGTGAAACCGTCAGTTACTTCTGGTGGATTGAGCACTTTGCTCAACAATGCCTGACAAAGTGGTTAAACTGGCTAATGATCAGATACATAAATCCATGAAAATACTTGAGAACAGGGGTCTCCAACAGGACGATCGCAAGCTACCAGTAGCTCACATCCCATCCCATAACTGCCAATTACTTTCCAGCAATTTTGCCCCTGTCTGGCAGCGTGGTGTGCGTATTTTCCATCACTCTGTGTGTTGCCAGTTGATGTGACAACCTTCTTGTGGATTGACAGATATACTTTACTGAAAACCTCCTCAATTAAATGTTAACTGTAAAGTAGGTTTACCTGGCATTAGTATATAATGAGTAAGTATATCGTTTGTATCTATTATTTGTCAAACTTTGCTATGAAATTAGCAGAAGCAGCATCTAACCAGAAGCTAACCAGAAGCTAGCCAGAAGCTAATCCAGAAGCTAGCCAGAAGCTAGCCTGAAGCTAGCCAGAAGCTAGCCTGAAGCTAGCCAGAAGCTTGCCTGAAGCTAACCAGAAGCTAGCCTGAAGCTAACCAGAAGCTAATCAGAAGCTAGCCAGAAGCTAGTTAGCTTCTTTACTGGCTAATCGTTAGTATTCAGCTAACCACGGTTTGTGGTCATCAGCTATCCTTTAGCTCGAAAATCTATCGCCAGTTTTGTACGGCGCGGCTCGGACCGGAACATACCGGACCTATTTTTCTCTCCATGTCCCTGGATTTCTACCGCAAGCTCTGGACATTTATACCTGGATCTCGTAGCTAGCTAGCTGCTATCCGTGTGACTATCGGCTTACGTCAATTCCGGAGCAAACATCAATTATTCCGGAGCTAGCCAGCTGAAGAGTTCCATCAGTCACTCCTGGGCTACAATCACCTATCCGGACCCGTTTTACTGCCAACGCTGAGCCCCACCGGGCCTTCACAACTGGACTACCGACGTTATCTGCCCGAGGGAGTTATCCAGCTGGCTCCTCCGTCGCGACGTTACCTGAACTCCCATCTGCGGTCCGCTAATCGTTAGCTGTCTTATCTGCTGCTATCTGAATAGACCTATCAGACACATTTTTTTCTTTTTTTCTTGGGCCTCTAACTATATCTATTTTTATTTTTATTTTTATTTATTTTTTGCGAATTGGACTGATCCCCTCTACCACACGGAACCCCACTAATCCTACCAACGGAAACGCACGAGGTGGCTAAAAACAGACCTCCATCCTATGCTAGCTTGCTACCGATGGCCCGGCTAGCTGTCTGAATCGCCGTGACCCCAACCAACCTCACTACTCACTGGACCCTTTTGATCACTCGACTAAGCATGCCTCTCCTTAATGTCAATATGCCTTGTCCATTGCTGTTCTGGTTAGTGTTTATTGGCTTATTTCACTGTAGAGCCTCTAGTCCTGCTCACTATACCTTATCCAACCTATTAGTTCCACCACCCACACATGCGATGACATCTCCTGGTTTCAATGATGTTTCTAGAGACAATATCTCTCTCATCTTCACTCAATACTTAGGTTTACCTCCACTGTATTCACATCCTACCATAACTTTGTCAGTACATTATACCTTGAAGCTATTTTATCGCCCCAGAAACCTCATTTTCCTCTCTGTTCCAGACGTTCTAGACGACCAATTCTCATTTCTTTTAGCCGTACCCTTATCCTACTCCTCCTCTTTTCCTCTGGTGATGTAGAGGTGAATCCAGGCCCTGCAGTGCCTTGCTCCACTCCTATTCCCCAGGCGCTCTCTTTTGATGACTTCTGTAATCGTAATAGCCTTGTTTCATGCATGTTAACATTAGAAGCCTACTCCCTAAGTTTGTTTTATTCACTGCGTTAGCACACTCTGCCAACCTGGATGTTCTAGCTGTGTCTGAATCCTGGGTCAGGAAGACCACCAAAAATTCTGAAAATGTCATCCCATACTACAACATTTTCAGACAAGATAGAACTGCCAAAGGGGGTGGTGTTGCAATCTACTGCAAAGATAGCCTGCAGAGTTCTGTCCTACTATCCAGGTCTGTACCCAAACAATTTGAACTTCTACTTTTAAAAATCCACCTCTCTAAAAACAAGTCTCTCACCGTTGCCGCCTGCTATAGACCACCCTCTGCCCCCAGCTGTGCTCTGGACACCATATTTGAACTGATTGCCCCCCATCTATCTTCAGAGCTCGTGCTGCTAGACGACCTAAACTGGAACATGCTTAACACCCCAGCCATCCTACAATCTAAACTTGATGCCCTCAATCTCACACAAATGATCAATGAACCTACCAGGTACCTCCCCAAAGCTGTAAACACGGGCACCCTCATAGATATCATCCTAACCAACTTGCCCTCTAAATACACCTCTGCTTTCTTCAACCAAGATCTCAGCGATCACTGCCTCATTGCCTGTATCCGTAATGGGTCAGCGGTCAAACGACCTCCACTCATCACTGTCAAACGCTCCCTAAAACACTTCAGCGAGCAGGCCTTTCTAATCGACCTGGCCAGGGTATCCTGGAAGGATATTGATCTCATCAGTAGAGGATACCCTCCTAACCATCTTAAATAAGCATGCCCCATTCAAGAAATTTAGAACCAGGAACAGATATAGCCCTTGGTTCTCCCCAGACCTGACTGCCCTTAACCAACACAAAAACATCCTATGGCGTTCTGCATTAGCATCGAACAGCCCCCGTGATATGCAGCTTTTAAGGGAAGCTAGAAACCATTATGCACAGGCAGTTAGAAAAGCCAAGGCTAGCTTTTTCAAGAAGAAATTTGCTTCCTGAAACACTAACTCAAAAAAGTTCTGGGACACTGTAAAGTCCATGGAGAATAAGAACACCACCTCCCAGCTGCCCACTGCACTGAAGATAGGAAACACTGTCACCACTGATAAATCCACTATAATTGAGAATTTCAATAAGCATTTTTCTACGGCTGGCCATGCTTTCCACCTGGCTACCCCTACCCCGGTCAACAGCACTGCACCCCCCACAGCAACTCGCCCAATCCTTCCCCATTTCTCCTTCTCCCAAATCCAGTCAGCTGATGTTCTGAAAGAGCTGCAAAATCTGGACACCCACAAATCAGCCGGGCTAGACAATCTGGACCCTTTCTATCTAAAATTATCTGCCGAAATTGTTGCCACCCCTATTACTAGCCTGTTCAACCTCTCTTTCGTGTCGTCTGAGATTCCCAAAGATTGGAAAGCAGCTGTGGTCATCCTCCTCTTCAAAGGGGGTGACACTCTTGACCCAAACAGCTACAGACCAAAATCTATCCTACCCTGCCTTTCTAAGGTCTAAGGTCAACAAACAGATTACCGTCCATTTCGAATCTCACCATACCTTCTCTGCTATGCAATCTGGTTTCAGAGCTGGTCATGGGTGCACCTCAGCCACGCTCAAGGTCCTAAACGATATCTTAACCAGCATCGATAACATTACTGTCCAGCCGTATTCATTGATCTGGCCAAGGCTTTCGACTCTGTCAATCACCACATCCTCATCGGCAGACTCGACAGCCTTGGTTTCTCAAATGATTGCCTCACCTGGTTCACCAACTACTTCTCTGATAGAGTTCAGTGTGTCAAATCGGAGGGTCTGCTGTCCGGACCTCTGGCAGTCTCTATGGGGGTGCCACAAGGTTCAATTCTTGGACCAACTCTCTTCTCTGTATACATCAATGATGTTGCTCTTGCTGCTGGTGAGTCTCTGATCCACCTCTATGCAGACGACATGATTCTGTATACTTCTGGCCCTTCTTTGGACACTGTGTTAACAACCCTCCAGGCAAGCTTCAATGCCATACAACTCTCCTTCCGTGGCCTTCAATTGCTCTTAAATACAAGTAAAACTAAATGCATGCTCTTCAACCGATCGCTGCCTACACCTGCCTGCCTGTCCAACATCACTACTCTGGACGGCTCTGACTTAGAATACGTGGACAACTACAAATACCTAGGTGTCTGGTTAGACTGTAAACTCTCCTTCCAGACCCACATCAAACATCTCCAATCCAAACCCACTGGCTCCGTGTCATCTACAAGACCCTACTAGGTAAAGTCCCCCCTTATCTCAGCTCGCTGGTCACCATAGCATCACCCACCTGTAGCACGCGCTCCAGCAGGTATATCTCTCTGGTCACCCCCAAAACCAATTATTTCTTTGGCCGCCTCTCCTTCCAGTTCTCTGCTGCCAATGACTGGAACAAACTACAAAAATCTCTGAAACTGGAAACACTTATCTCCCTCACTAGCTTTGAGCACCAGCTGTCAGAGCAGCTCACAGATTACTGCACCTGTACATAGCCCACCTATAATTTAGCCCAAACAACTACCTCTTACTGTATTTATTTTATTTTATTTATTTTGCTCCTTTGAACCTCATTATTTTTATTTCTACTTTGCACATTCTTCCACTGCAAATCTACCATTCCAGTGTTTTACTTGCTATATTGTATTTACAGTGGGGCAAAAAAACGTATTTAGTCAGCCACCAATTGTGCAAGTTCTCCCACTTAAAAGGATGAGAGAGGCCTGTAATTTTCATCATGGGTACACTTCAACTATGACAGACAAAATGAGAAAAAAAATCCAGAAAATCACATTGTAGGATTTTTAATGAATTTATTTGCAAATGATGGTGGAAAATAAGTATTTGGTCAATAACAAAAGTTTATCTCAATACTTTGTTATATACCCTTTGTTGGCAATGACAGAGGTCAAACGTTTTCTGTAAGTCTTCACAAGGTTTTCACACACTGTTGCTGGTATTTTGGCCCATTCCTCCATGCAGATCTCCTCTAGAGCAGTGATGTTTTGGGGCTGTTGCTGGGCAACACGGACTTTCAACTCCGTCCAAAGATGTTCTATTTGGTTGAAATCTGGAGACTGGCTAGGCCACTCCAGGACCTTGAAATGCTTCTTACGAAGCCACTCCTTCGTTGCCCGGTCGGTGTGTTTGGGATCATTGTCATGCTGAAAGACCCATCCACGTTTCATCTTCAATGCCCTTGCTGATGGAAGGAGGTTTTCACTCAAAATCTCACGATACATGGCCCCATTCATTCTTTCCTTTACATGGATCAGTCGTCCTGGTCCCTTTGCAGAAAAACAGCCCCAAAGCATGATGTTTCCACCCCCATGCTTCACAGTAGGTATGGTGTTCTTTGGATGCAGCTCAGCATTCTTTGTCCTCTAAACACGACGAGTTGAGTTTTTACCAAAAAGTTATATTTTGGTTTCATCTGACCATATGACATTCTCCCAATCTTCTTCTGGATCATCCAAATGCTCTCTAGCAAACTTCAGATGGGCCTGGACATGTACTGGCTTAAGCAGGGGGACACGTCTGGCACTGCAGGATTTAGTCCCTGGCGGCGTAGTGTGTTACTGATGGTAGGCTTTGTTACTTTGGTCCCAGCTCTCTGCCGGTCATTCACTAAGTCCCCCCTTGTGGTTCTGGGATTTTTGCTCACCGTTCTTGTGATCATTTTGGCCCCACAGGGTGAGATCTTGCGTGGAGCCCCAGATCGAGGGAGATTATCAGTGGTCTTGGATGTCTTCCATTTCCTAATAATTGCTCCCACAGTTGATTTCTTCAAACCAAGCTGCTTACCTATTGCAGATTCAGTGTTCACAGCCTGGTGCAGGTCTACAATTTTGTTTCTGGTGTCCTTTCACAGCACAGATCAAACAGGTGCCATTAATACAAGTAATGAGTGGAAGACAGAGGAGCCTCTTAAAGAAGAAGTTACAATTAAATATCATTAAATATCCTACAATGTGATTTTCTGGAATTTTTTTTCTATTTTTTTCTGTCATCGTTGAAGTGTACCTGTGTTGAAAATTACAGGCCTCTCTCATATTTTTAAGTTGGAGAACTTGCACAATTGGTGGCTGACTAAATACTTTTTTGCCCCACTGTACTTTGCCACCATGGCCTTTTTTTTGCCTTTACCTCCCTTATCTCACCTCATTTGCTCACATCGTATTTAGACTTGTTTCTACTGTATTATTGACTGTATGTTTGTTTTACTCCATATGTAACTCTGTGTCGTTGTATGTGTCGAACTGCTTTGCTTTATCTTGGCCAGGTCGCAATTGTAAATGAGAACTTGTTCTCAACTTGCCTACCTGGTTAAATAAAGGTGAAATCAATAAAAAATTGTTGCAGAATTTGAGAGGTGAACGGCGAAGCAGTATAGAGTTCAAATTGGGCTCTGAGTGCCTCCTTGAACACGCCTACATTGTCATTACACAAAATAATAATGCCATTGTATTCATGTTTACATATCTTGCATTACTCATATCATATGTACAGTTGAAGTCAGAAGTTTACATACATCTTAGCCAACTATATTTAAACTCGGTTTTTCACAATTCCTGACATTTAATCCTAGTAAAAAGTCCCTGTCTTAGGTCAGTTAGGATCACCATTTTATTTTAAGAATGTGAAATGTCAGAATAATAGTAGAGAGAATGATTTATTTCAGCTGTTATTTCTTTCAAAACATTCCCAATGGGGCAGAAGTTTACATACACTCAATTAGTCTTTTGGTAGCATTGCGTTTAAATTGTTTAACTTGGGTCAAATATTTTGGGTAGCTTTTCACAAGCTTCCCACAATAAGTTGGGTGAATTTTGGCCCATTCCTCCTGACAGAGCTGGGGTAACTGAGTCTGACATGGACTCAGAACATGCAATTTCATTGTTTCTCTATGAACAATTGCAGAGTGAAAAAACAAAAAATAATTTGTGAAAATATAAAACATAATTTGGAGAAACAACTGATTTTATATTGCCTCCGAGTTGTTTTTGAACCATTATTTTACAAGGTATTAACAGAAAAAATAGTGCACTACTTTCTCTTTTACACTAAGGAACTGGGGAAGAGTTGCAGGGGAGAGTAGAAGAGAAGAATTTGCCTAACTGAAATCTAGAAAAAAATGAGTAGCTCACAGCATGTTTAATTTTTTTTAAAGTAGCTCTCATGCTAGAAACGGTTGGAGACCCCTGCTCTAGAAGAAGTGATCTAATTCTGCACTAGACAGGATATACCATAATACTGTTCAGAAGCTTGAGAGAGAGAAAACGACACCAAAAGAGAAGGTATGTAATTCTAGTTTCCAACATTTAAAAAAAAACTTGTTTTCAAACTTTTCAAATAGTGCTCCCAGTCCCTGTCAAGGTGTTGCACAACCCTTGATTAAGAGGTGTAACAACACAGTGTCATGTCTCAAAACAGGATGATGTGTTTCAATACTCCATCAAAGTTAAAGTTGTCTCCTTTGCGTTGGTGGCAGCTCAGCTCCCACTCGTTTTGGTGTTACAAAGCACTTCATTTTAACAGTTTAGATTGCATGACGCAACATCTGGCAACCAAGCCATTGATATTAGCAAGTTTATTTTTTAGCATCATTGAGTTTAGCACCGTTGTTAATGATTGGATCATCAGAAGACCTTCATTCATTTTGAGTGTTTTCTACAGAACAATGTTAACAGTCCCTGTGAAAATCATGCCTGAAACTTAACAGCTGATACTCATTCATCATTGCTCTTCATCAGAACTCAAGTTCGTATGGCATTGCTCCAGGATTTCAACCCCAGCCTTAATTTGAGCGGTTAAGTGTTGTTTTTTTCCACTGTTATCTAGCAACCAACGTGTTCTATTCTCAGCCTTTATTAGAAAGGCAGTAACCCTTCATAGTGTATACAAATCATATCAATCATAATCTTTCTTCAACAATGTGGGTGCTGTGTGAAACAACAAACATGTTTTCTGTCACATTGTGATTTGATCCGGATAGAGCTGAATTAAGTAATAACTCAACAAGTGGTAAAATGGTTAGTTGATCAAAACAGACAGATGTAGTCCCTGCTGGAAAATCCAGCTACCAGCTCAACCATGTCCTTACAAGTTTGTCCGAACTGGTCTACGAGCTTATTAACAGTTTGACCAGCAACTGACCAGCTCATACACCAAGTTGGTCTAAGATGGATTTTCCAGCAGGGTTGTAAATATTGACTATTGCCATTGCAGAAGAGGAGTACCAAAAGTAATTGAATAATACATTTTTAAAAACATTGTAGATACATGCATTGTTAGAATTTAACAAACAATTGACTGTACCTTTTAAATGTATTATCAATCATTTTTCCTTGACAGAAAAATGATATCATCAATAACACTATAAATCACTTTAATTTGAACAAATAAGTTTAATATTTCATAACCCGCTCTCACAGGTATCGCAAGGTCATTGGGAAAACATAAGCTTGTGCTCGGTAGCTTGTCAGGCATCCTCAACAACTCAAACCATCCTATATGATAGCATACTACTTGCAAGAAAAGCTTGCAGAATAGATACGCAATGTGTGGCCTGGATTCTCAAATTCATATAAACCATTGATGATCTAATCAAGCACAAAATCAAGCACTTCTCTATAGAACAGCCCTGGCCTTACTATGAATCTCCTGTTTTAAGTGAATTACTTATTTACTCATCTCTTTTAAAGTGTGTGCGTGCACAAGATATCAGATTGGCCTTCTCACATGAGATTATAGGCACTTGTGTGGCAATATCAGCATCTGTGCTATGGCTGTCATGGGATATGGGTGTGGAATTCTTGTGAGAAGGTGTCCTCTGAGCTTTTACCTCCCTCTGGTGGAGTATTGTAGGTACTGTCTCTAAAATGGTCAACACAAACATCGATTCATACCAGAGATGACAACTTTCAAAAATATGCATTTAACTAGGAGTTCTGTCTTCTTTGACATAATGTATAAACCCAATAATCAAGCCAGCTATACACAGCTGTGCGATTATACACAGATTATATCCACAACGAATGGACCTCTCTATTTCAATGTCACTTGGAGAAGGAATGAATCAAAGGGAAATGTTTGTGGCAAAATAAGGGTCTCTCTGCTCGAAAGTAGGGAGGTAACCAAACATTTTTTATCAATGTAGAAAACTGATTGGATTGCAAAATGTCATCAACGTAAGGGAATTTTGTATTTTTTCTATAGAAACATTTAAATTAAATTCAATGGCATGGTGACATTTTTTGTTGATTTCACGTTAAATTCACGTTAGTTGGAAACTCAACCAAATGTTAATCAAAACTAGACGGTGAACTGATGTCTGTGTCCAGTGGGACGTTCTTACAATCCATCTATTCATGTATCTCTATCTGACGGAATACTAAAATGAATGAAAGGAATGCTATATTAATATTCATGCTGGCAGCACAACAGATCAATATTGTCCAGAGTGGGCTGTAAATTTCCTTCCGTGTACAGTAGTCTGCTAATCAGAAGCTGTTACCCTGAGCCCTCCCTGCCAGGTTTACGAGTGGCACAGAGCCACGGCACCAGGAAAAGGGCGGGAGGGTGTTGGTGCCCGCTTTGCACCCGCCTGGCACCCTCCCTACATACGCCAGCAAAGGACAACTCCACAGCTGAGACAGGGGATAGGCAGCAGATGGCCTGATAGACAGAGCTGCTACCCACTGTTACTGAGGAGGAGAAGAGTAGGCAAGGAAGAAGGTAGCCTAGCGGTTAGAGCTTTGGGCCAGTAACTGTCGCTAGTTGAAGCTGAAAAATATGTCAGCAAGGCCCTTAACCCTAATTGCTCCAGGATCACTGTTGATAATGGGTGCGTTTGAGTGGTAAGGAATGAAACAGACTGTAGACAAAAGTTGGGGGAGGTGCATTTACATTTAAGGAGGCTCTCTTATCCAGAATGACTTAGAGTAGTGAGTGGAAGCACTTTTACATTTTCCATACCAGTCCTCCGTGGGAATCAAACCCACAACCCTGGTGTTTTAAGTGCCATGCTCTACCAACTGAGCCACAAGTCACAGCATTTGTGATAGTTGAAAGTCAGACACTAATGAGTTTTCCAGCAGCAAGATCATTTCTACAAGTTTTTCTTTACAATGTAGAAATAAACATGGCTCCAACCCCCATATCACACTGAAATCATATTTGTGTACATTGTACAATCAATCAGTGAGAGAGAGCATCAAATATCACAGTAATTTGTATACAGTACCAGTCAAAAGCTTGGACACACCTACTCATTCAAGGGTATTTCTTTATTTTTAACATCAAAACTATGAAATAACACATATGGAATCATGTAGTAACCAAAAAAGTGTTAAACAAATCAAACAATATTTTAGATTTGTCACATCCTGAACTTAGAAAGCCTGTATTATCTATGGTAGAGTGGGTCAGGGCGTGACTAGGGATTTTAGTCTAGTTTTCTTTTTCTTTGTGGCGTTCTAGGTTTGTTTTTCTATGTTGGTGTTTGTGTATGATTCCCAATTAGAGTGAATGTGGAGGCCAGGTCATCTGATGCAGCACTCCATCACTCTCCTTCTTGGTCAAATTACCCTTACACAGCCTGGAGGTGTGTTGGGTCATTGTCCTGTTGAAAAACAAATTATAGTCCCACTAAATGCAAACCAGATGGGATGTCGTATTGCTGCAGAATGCTGTGGTAGCCATGCTGGTTAAGTGTGCCTTCAATTCTAAATAAATCACAGTGTCACCAGCAAAGCACCCCCACACATCACACCTCCTCCATGCTTCACGGTGGGAACCACACATGCAGAGATTATCCGTTCACCTGCTCTGCGTCTCACAAAGACATGGCGGTTGGAACAAAAAAATCTCACATTTGGACTCATCAGACCTCATCATTTCCTCCGGTCTAAAGTCCATTTCTCATGTTTCTTGGTCCAAGCAAGTCTCTTCTTCTTATTGGTGTCCTTTAGTCGTGGTTTCTTTGCAGCAATTCGACCATGAAGGCCGAATTGACCATGATTTATTTGGGCTGCAATTTCTGAGGCTGGTAACTCTAATGAACTTATCCTCTTATCCACTTGAAGAAACTTAAAGTTCTTGACATTTTCCAAATTGACTGACCTTTATGTCTTAAAGTAATGATGGACTGTCATTTCTCTTTGCTTATTTTGGGCTGTTCTTGCCATTTATTTAGTTTTTTTTTATTTAGTTTTTTTTACCTTTATTTAACCAGGCAAGTCAGTTAAGAACAAATTCTTATTTTCAATGACAGGCTGGGAACAGTGGGTTAACTGCCTGTTCAGGGGCAGAACGACAGATTTGTATCTTGTCAGCTCGGGGGTTTGAACTCACAACCTTCCGGTTACTAGTCCAACGCTCTAACCACTAGGCTACGCTGCCACCCTATAATATTGACTTGGTCTTTCACCAAATAGAGCTATCTTCTGTATACCCTGTAACTTTTGACTGGTACTATACATCCACTGTATACATGAATTGAGGCAAAGTTGATTCCTGTTTAAGTGATGTCTTTGGTCACCTTTGCATTGGTCAAACAAAAACGCAGAACGACAGATTTGTATCTTGTCAGCTCGGGGGTTTGAACTCACAACCTTCCGGTTACTAGTCCAACGCTCTAACCACTAGGCTACGCTGCCACCCTATAATATTGACTTGGTCTTTCACCAAATAGAGCTATCTTCTGTATACCCTGTAACTTTTGACTGGTACTATACATCCACTGTATACATGAATTGAGGCAAAGTTGATTCCTGTTTAAGTGATGTCTTTGGTCACCTTTGCATTGGTCAAACAAAAACATCCTAATGATTGGTTGGCAATCGAGCCTCCCACAATGAAGGCGATGGCTGCAGGATAAAGTTGGTAAAGAGCAACTGCAGAAACTTGCAGTAGACTACAGTTGACTGCAAGTTGCGCCTTTGACATGTACAGTAGGCGCAAGTCAGAACATTTTAAACCCCATAATGCAACACACTTTGAAAGGTGGTGACCAACAAGTGTCACAGACTTGACAAAAATGATCCGCTGAAAAATGGGCCCAATGGCAGAACCTGACCCTGACCTCACTCTCAGAGGGTGTCTTAGGGGGAGTTAGGAAATGCAAAAAACACATTTCCAATTCACACATGCGTATAATACACACTTGTACATGTGTGAAATAGGACAAATAAGTATCACCCACCAAATTATTATTATTGTTCAGACTGGACTGGCAGAGAGAAAAGGAAACTTCTGTGGATGGTACTAACTACTTCTCACCCAGTACTCTGTCTGTCCTGGCCAGGGTTCAGGGTCTCTCCCACTCCACCCACCTCACAAATGTACTAGCACCCATAAATAAACCCACAGAAATCTATCCATCTCCATCTCCCAGCGTGATTGAAATCCTTGAGCAGGGGAGAGTGTATGAACACCCGGTAATGAAAGTGATGTAGGTTTGTGCTAGGCTTGTTCTGTCCACGTAAGTACTATCTTCAACAGAGCGGTGGACCGCACTCCAACATAATGATATCAAATTGCAATCCCCTCCTTAGCTGAAGCAATTCATCAGCAAAAGTCATCAGAATGTTTTGGGGTTGATAAAACAGAATAAACTCTGCATATTCTCTAACATAGGAAGGGGATTGTATATGTGTCAGCAGTCCAGGGGAAATAGCAAATACCTCCAATGGATTTTCAAGTAGCTGCCATTCCCTTCTGATGAAATAATGGGATGAATGTGGCTTATTGTGAATGCTGTCAGAATCTAGTCAAATGTGCGAGCGTATGTTTGTACAACACATTATCAATTGATTGGGGTAAGTATATTACCTAAAATGCTCCTGCAACAGGAGAACACACTTCTGTGAGCCTCTTATACCGTGTAATTCCCCAAAGGTCCACAAGAGGGAGTAGAGATATAGAGCGATGCCAGTCGGCTGATAAAGACATGCTGGGAATGACGCTTCTGTGCGTCAGCCATTTGTCAAACAGCTCCCAAGATCAACATTAGTCACCAGACTCAGAACATTTGGGTTTGTTTGTTAGTGATTTGGGGAATATAAATGATGGATTACCCACATGCAGAGAGAGAAAGAGAGGGAGGGAGAGAGAAAGAGGGAGAGGGGAAGGGAGAGTACAAAGACAATACATTTGAGTTTACAAGACCTTCAGTCCCAAATGGGGCATTAGCATCAGGCTTGTTCACCACATAGCCTTCTGTACAGGAGATCCTGGATGTTGAGAACATAAGGAAGACAAGGAAAGCTAGGAAATCATACCATAAAACCCAACCAATAGAGATGGCCCCACAGAGCGAATCATTTCATGGAGAGCTCCTGCCCAAATAAAAAAATTCTCTCTCAACAAAGGCAAGAGGCATTTCCCTGCATGCCAACAGCAATGAACACAGCTTCACTTTTGATATTTACTGTAAATCTGCTATATAAATATGCAGGGGAGTGATTCCACAGCAAAGGACAGAGCATGTATTCATCCATCCTGCATTTTCATCACAGACACATGACAGACCCTCTAGCGTAGAGTTCTCAAGACTGTTGGGGTCGGGGACCCCTTTTGTGACAGCAAATTCATCAGTGGCGGTTGGATGGTTTAATATCACACGTGTGAGTTCATTAGTGGAGTACAGGTCTCCTAACTACTCGTTGCTGCCTGCTGATATCTGGAGTGCAGTCACTGCATCTATCCTCTGAGAAAGGGAGCATATAGCAGATCAAGGAGGTATGTAATGGCTATTGGGGTGGCAGGTAGCCTAGTGGTTAGAGTGTTGGACTTGTAACCGAAAGGTTGCAAGATTGAATCCCCGAGCTGACAAGGTAAAGATCTGTCATTCTGCCCCTGAACAAACAGTGAACCTGCTGTTCCTAAGCTGTCATTGAAAATAATCATTTGTTCTTAACTGACTTGCCTAGTTAAATAAAGGTTTTTAAAAAATGAAATAGTGGGTTTGAATTCCCAGGAACACCTGTATGTGGAAAATATATGCACTCCTAACTTAATGTTCTTTGTGAGGGTTGGGGACTTATGGAAAAATCAGGAAAGTGTTTACAGTAAGCTATGAACTCATCTGAGAAGATTCTTAATGATAAAATGTGTCTGAGAGCAGTCTTAACAGTTCAACACATGGATGTTGACAAACTGATGTAAATACAACTGAATCAAATCTCACCATCAAACAGTGTGGTTTGACATGTTATTTCAAGATATTGCCTGCATTCATTGAGATATCAATAAATTGGTACCCTTTCATAATTAAAACACACACATATTAAATGAGAGAAGCAGGGCCATATTTCACAGATTGGTCTCCGGAGACGCTGTGCTTTGCTGTTGGGGCAGAGGCCTGAGGGGCATGGTGGTAATATTCTGCTCTGTAAGAGGGGGTGGGTAGGTAGAAACACGCAGAGAAAATGATCATGATATAGTATACTGTAGGCCATAAAGAGTTGTCTTCATTTTCTATACCTCTACACTTTCTATACCTCTGTCACATATGTTTTTAATTAATCTAATGGCTGAGGTGGTTGCTATATGAAAATTCAATGTATATGTCTGAATGGAATAATTAGTCATTTTTTTCCAACCTCTCTTTGTTACTACAGCTAAAAATAACAAATTAATCACTCATCTAAAAAATGGGTCTATAATCAGATCCTTTTCACATTGCCATAACGACTGACGTTGACAAGTTATAGAGATAGCGTGTGCTATGCCTTCACTCACTACTATTGTTAAAGGCCTTTTAAATGCCTTGCAGTACTAGTTAATGACTGTGTCTATCAAAAGCCTTTCTTTGTCTGGGCCCCTCAGGTTTCTCCAATTTGATAATGCATCACCTCTGAACAGAGAAAGCTCAGTCATGATGTGAAGCACATTCAAGAAATCTACCACTTCTTGTATTCAAGGCTGAATGTGGACTGAACTCAGATACAGCTATTATAAACAGCTAAAGCTATACATACTAGTCTTTTATGTCACACACACTATATCACATGTGATTTTATATAATGTTATTTTCATAAACCCTCCCTCATATTGCACAGTTTGCAAGGTAATAATCCAATGGCAACCTAGTGCACCAGACAGAAACAGCACTGTTATACACTGACACTAGCTGTCTGGATGCCATTACCATGTCTCAGGGGACTCCCCCCGATCTGAATCACCACTATCTACTCCTCCCCCGGGCATGTTTTGATGAGTAAAGGAATCTGTCCATTCAGGCCAAGAAACCCTGCCACTCCTCCCAGGTTCCTGACAGCCCATAAAGAGACTGGGACCTGTCTTCTGACAGCTCTCCATACACTACACCACGACTACACACTCTCTCCTAGCTAGTGTGATATTAATTTAACATGGCAGTATGCAACTTGCTCCAACACAACACTACTGCATTACCATCACGACAGAGATGAATGCAGTGTATGAGAGTAGTCCATCACACTGAAAGTCTTCTTTGCCCTCCTCACCCCAACAACAAGTCTGTTGTTGTAATTGAAGACTTGAAACACAAGAGAAAACATTACTGTGTTACATACAGTGGAACTGCGTTCCTGCACTTTTCTATGACATGGAGGTGCTGGCTGACAGACACATTAGATAGGGCTGATGAATAGGCCTTCTCAATAAGTCAACAAAAATAATGAAGCTGTGACAAACCACTCTGACATTGTCACGTTCTGACCTTTCTTTCCTTTGTTTTGTCATTATTTAGTATGGTCAGGGCGTGAGTTGGGGTGGGCAGTCTATGTTTGTTTTTCTAGGTTTTGGGTATTTCTATGTTTCGGCCTAGTATGGTTCTCAATCAGAGGCAGGTGTCATTAGACATCTCTGATTGAGAATCATACTTAGGTAGCCTGGGTTGCACTGTTTGTTTGTGGGTGATTGTCTATGTTGATGGCTTGTTTCAGCGCAGCATTAGCTTCACGGTTGTTATTTTGTTTACTGTTTTTGTATAGTGTTTCAGTGTTCAGTGTTTTCTTTATTAAAATTCATGATGAACACATATCACGCCGCATTTTGGTCCTCCGATCCTTCTCGCCTCTCCTCTTCAGATGAAGAGGAGGACGACCGTGACAGACATTTACACTGTGCTTCTTGTCTGAGGCAGCTTGATATATTTATAGGCTGATGAGAACAATTGAGCTAGAAATTATTTTAGCTGTGTATCGGATGCAGCTGTATAAAGGCCACACCTATTGTGTGCAAGCTTTTATATGACCTTCCATGACTTCCCAGTCTTACATCCTGTTCACAGGTTTATAGAGGACCTCTGAGCCTAACTTTCAGGGTCGGCTGTTGACTGGTGTAATCCAGCATGTACGACCGGCTCAAAATAAAGCGATTAGAGGATAACCTAAACTGAGAGTTGCATTTACAGATACAAAGTGCAGCCATTTCAATAAGCGCGTCGATGGGCAGAGACACACTGAGAAAATGTGACAGAAAACATCCCGGGGGGTTTCAGTTTCCCTGTGTCAGGATCCAGTCAACCCAAATCCCCCGCACACAGGAACACCTCCACCTTCCATCCCACTGCACACTGCTCTCATCCCTACCCTAATCCTCTCCATACCACCACCACAGCCAACCAGAACCCTGTGTCTGAGTTCAACTCCTATGTGCCATTCTCAATCACAATCTCATGGTCACATGGTAGCAGTCTCACAAACTTGTTATTTCTCTATCTCTCAGTAGACTGTTATGAGGAAGGCATTAGAATAGTGGAGTTGCTGTGGTCACTAGAACAGACCCTTTACCTTTATACCTGTGCCAGGTAACCATAGCTACAGGTTCTGACAAGTTATTATGTTTTAATGAGTAGAACTGTTTTTTGTTTTTTACTGTTTAGAAAACGTGGTTGTTTCTATGGATATATAGTTATGGACACGGCCAAGGTAATTTGCAGTCCGGTATTGAACAGAATTGAAAATTGTGTAATGTGTAAACACACATGCTGAGGTCGTGCACTGATGCTGATCTAATGTTTCATCTACGGCAGCTGAGCCTTCCTGCCTTCCTGCTCCTCTCTAGAATGTTGATTCAAGTTCCCTTAAAATGTCTTCTGTGCAACCGCCATCATACGCATGTCTAGCACTGTAACCGGAAGACAATGACAACAGACAGCATGTTTTGTTGTAGTAGAACATTAGATCAATCATCTTTATGACACACATGAGGGACGGTGTTGAGGTGATAAAAACGCCAGACTCATCACTCTTTGAGTAACTCCCACATACTGCTGCGCCGTCACCACACCCAACAGGGGCAATTCAAATACGTTTTTTGGAGCCAATGAATGTGAATCATCTGATTGAGTGAGGAAGTATAAGACAAACTGATTCCTCACCAGATTTGATGTGATATTTGCCACCTCTTACTTCTCTAATTTCTTTGCTCTCATCTTTCTACATGTTGTACATGAAGAGCTGCAAGTTAGCAAATCAATGATGTTCCCTCATACAGCATTTGTTAGGCATAGGCCCAGCAAAGTGAAAAATAACACACATATATCTTTTAAGAAGACTGAATAACCTCTAGGGCAGGAGTGTCAAAGTGCATTTGGTCTTCACCAAGGTCCAATGAGCCATACTTAAAAATGATTATATTTCCATGCCGTCAAATAGTCCTCTATCCATCGCTTTTGGAATTTGCTGTGCTCCCTGGCTGTCTAGCCTTCGTTTCGATTACTGTTAACAAGCTGTACAGAGTGAAGAGACTATAAAATATAGGTTCATTATCGTTTCTACGCAGTTTCGATTTGGTTTGAGTTATTTCAATGTCGTTTTTTCAATCGTTTTACCCTGAAAAAAAGAATTATAATCAATTCCGGATGTTTGACACCCTTGCTAGACTGTTGTTTGAGTCTATAACAATGTTTACCTGTGTTTGTGTCGAGGAGAAAGGGAACTAGAGAGGTGAATCACTGCCACTCTTGAGCAACAATCACTCATACCTTCTGAGTATAGAAATAACCTGAGAGGTGCAGAGTGAACGTAATAATAGAGACCGTACGCTTGGGTTCCTGTCTGAAAGGACACCTTGTGTGTTTTCAGGTAGAAGGCAGAAAGATTGTAGAGCTACTACACTTTAATTCCTATCTCCTCTATTTGGTTTGGGTTTGATGATGAAAGTGCATTTCCCTCCCAGTGAGCAGCCCCTCACTGAGTCCCACCATAAAATGCATTACAGATACAGCGCCTTCAGAAAGTATTCAGACCCCTTTACTTTTTCCACACACAGCCTTGTTCTAAAATTGACCCCCCCATAATGACAAAGTCGAAAACAGATGTAAAATTTTTTGGCAAGTGTATAATTAAAAATATATATAAATACCTTATTTAAATAAGTATTCAGGCACTTTGCTATGAGACTCGAAATTGAGCTCGGGTGCATCCTGTTTCCATTGATCATCCATGAGATGTTTCTACAACTTGATAGGAGTCCACCTGTGGTACATTTAATTGATTGGACATGATTTGGAAAGGCACACACCTGTCTATATAAGGTCCCACAGTTGACGGTGCATGTCCATCTTAGATAAGCATGCCCCGTTCAAAAAATGCAGAACTAAGAACAGATATAGCCCTTGGTTCATTCCAGACCTGACTGCCCTTGACCAGCAGAAAAACATCCTGTGGCGGACTGCAATAGTATCAAATATTCCCCACGATATGCAACTGTTCAGGGAAGTCAGGAACCAATACACGCAGTCAGTCAGGAAAGCAAAGGCTAGCTTTTTCAAGCATCCTGTAGCTCTAACTCCAAAAGGTTTTGGGACACTGTAAAGTCCATGGAGAACAAGAGCAACTCCTCCCAGCTGCCCACTGCACTGAGGCTAGGTAACATGGTCACCACTGATAAATCCATGATAATCGAAAATTTCAATAAGCATCTCTCCAAGGCTGGCCATGCCTTCCTCCTGGCTACTCCAACCCCGGCCAACAGCTCCTCGGCCCAGTACCACCAGTGCCAGCACCACGCATCAGGCCTCCAGTGCGTCCCGCCTGTCCAGCGCTGATGGGGCCTTCCTCCTCTCCAGCGCAGCCGGAGTCTCCCGCCTCTCCGGCGCTGCTAGAGCCTTCCTCCTCTCCAGCGCAGCCGGAGTCTCCCGCCTGTTCGGCGCTGCCAGAGCTCCCGCCCCTCAGTCCAGAGGCGCAAGAGCCCCTCATTCCAGAGGCGCCAGAGCTCCTTAGTCCAGCGCTGCCAGAGCCTTCCTCTCCAGCGTTGCCGGAGCTTCCCGTCTGCCCAGCGCCATCTGAGCTACCCGTCTCTCCAGTGCTGCCGGAGTCTCCCGCCTGTCCAGCGCTGCTGCCGGAGTCTCCCGCCTGTCCGGCGCTGCTGCCGGAGTCTCCCGCCTGTCCGGCGCTGCTGACCCTCAGCCCAGAGGCGCCAGAGCCCCTGCCAGAGCCGAGCTGCCCCTCTGTCCCGAGCTGCCGCCCCTCTGTCCCGAGCTGCCGCCCCTCTGTCCAGAGCTTCCGCCCCTCTGTCCAGAGCTTCTGCCCCTCTGTCCAGAGCTTCCGCCCCTCTGTCCAGTGGGGTCATTGAGAAGGGTGGCCAGGGTTAGAAAGCCACGGACTAAGACTATGGTGAAGTGGGGTCCGCGTCCCGCGCCAGAGCCGCCACCGCGGACAGACGCCCACCCAGACCCTCCCCTATAGGTTAAGGTTTTGCAGCCGGAGTCCGCAACTTGGGGGGGGGGGGGGTACTGTCACATTCTGACCTTTATTTCCTTTGTTTTGTCATTATTTAGTATGGTCAGGGCGTGTATAAGCATTTCTCAAAGGCTGGCCATGCCTTCCTCCTGGCTACTCCAACCCCGGCCAACAGCTCCACCTCCCCCGCAGCTACTTGCCCAAGCCTCCCCAGCTTCTCCTTCACCCAAATCCAGACAGCAGGTGTTCTGAAAGAGCTGCAAAACCTGGACCCGTACAAATCAGCTGGGCTAGACAATCTGGACCCTCTCTTTCTAAAACTATCCGCCAACATTGTTGCAACCCGAGATCCCTAAAGATTGGAAAGCTGCCGCGGTCATCCCCCTCTTCTTGGGTCTAGGGGTGACACCCTAGACCCAAACTGTTACAGACCTATATCCATCCTGTCCTGCCTATCTAAAGTCTTCGAAAGCCAAGTTAATAAACAGATCACTGACCATTTCGAATCCCACCGTACCTTCTCCGCTGTGCAATCCAGCTTCCGAGCCGGTCACGGGTGCACCCATGCTCAAGGTACTAAACGATATCATAACCGCCATTGATAAAAGACAGTACTGTGCAGCCGTCTTCATCGACCTGGCCAAGGCTTTCGACTCTGTCAATCACCATATTCTTATCGGCAGAATCAATAGCCTTGGTTTTTCTAATGACTGCCTCGCCTGGTTCACCAGCTACTTTGCAGACAGAGTTCAGTGTGTCAAATCAGAGGGCATGTTGTCAGGACATCTGGCAGTCTCTATGGGGACACCACAGGGTTCAATTCGCAGACGACACCATTCTGTATACTTCTCGCCCTTTCTTGGACACTGTGTTAACTAACCTCCAAACGAGCTTCAGTGCCATACAACACTCCCTCCGTGGCCTCTAACTGCTCTTAAACGCTAGTAAAACCAAATGCATGCTTTTCAACCGTTTGCTGCCTGCACCCGACCCGCCCGACTAGCATCACCACCCTGGATGGTTCCGACCTAGAATATGTGGACAACTATAAATACCTAGGTGTCTGGTCAGACTGTAAACTCTCGTTTCAATCTCAAATCTAGAATCAGCATTCGATTTCGCAACAAAGCCTCCTTCACTCACGCCGCCAAACTTACCTTGTAAAACTGACTATCCTACCGATCCTCGACTTCGGCAATGTCATCTACAAAATAGCTTCCAACACTCTACTCAGCAAACTGGATGCAGTCTATCACAGTGCCATCCGTTTCGTTACCAGATCACCTTATACCACCCACCACTGCGACCTGTATGCTCTAGTCGGCTGGCCCTCGCTACATATTCTTCGCCAGACCCACTGACTCCAGGTCATCTATAAGTCTATGCTAGGTAAAGCTCCGCCTTATCTCAGTTCACTGGTCACGATAACAACACCCACCCGTAACACACGTTCCAGCAGGTATATCTCACTGATCATCCCCAAAGCCAACCAAACACCTAATTTGGCCGCCTTTCCTTCCAGTTCTCTGCTGCCAGTGACTGGAACGAATTGCAAAAATCGCTGAAGTTGGAGACTTTTATTTCCCTCACCAACTTTAAACATCAACTATCTGAGCAGCTAACCGATCGCTGCAGCTATACATAGTACATCTGTAAATAGCCCACCCAATCTACCTACCTCATCCCCATACTGTTTTTATTGATGTACTTTTCTGCTCTTTTGCACACCAGTATCTCTACTTGCACATCATCATCTGCTCATTTATCACTCCAGTGTTAATCTGCTAAATTGTAACTATTCGCTCCTATGGCCTATTTATTGCCTACCTCCTCATGCCTTTTGCACACACTGTATATACACTTTCTTTTTTCTACTGTGTCATTGATTTGTTTATTATGTTACTGTCTTGTTCATTGTTTACTCCATGTGTAACTCTGTGTTGTTGTCTGTGTCATACTGCTTTGCTTTATCTTGGCCAGGTCGCAGTTGCAAATGAGAACTTTTTCTCAACTGGCCTACCTGGTTAAATAAAGGTTAAATAAAAAATTAAACGGTGCATGTCAGAGCAAAAACCAAGCAATGTGGTCGAAGGAATTGTCCGTAGAGCTCCGAGACAGGATTGTGTTGAGACACAGATCTGGGGATGGGTACCAAAACATTTCTGCAGCATTGAAGGTCCTCAAGAACACAGTAGCCTCCATAATTCTTAAATGGAAGATGTTTGGAACCACTGAGACTCTTCCTAGAGCTGGCCACCCGTCCAAACTGAGCAATCGGGCGAGAAGGGCCTTGGTCAGGGAATTGACCAAGAACCCAATGGTCACTCTGGCAGAGCTCCAGAGTTATTCTGTGGAGGTGGGAGAAACTTCCAGAAGGACAACCATCTCTGTAGCACTCCACCAATCAAGCCTTTATGGTAGAGTGGACAGATGGAAGCCACTCCTCAGTAAAAGGTACAGGACAGCCCACTTGGAGTTTGCCAAAAGACTAAAGACTTTCAGACCATGAGAAACAAGATTCTCTGGTCTGAGGAAACCAATATTGAACTCTCTTGCCTGAATGCCAAGCGTCACGTCTGGAGGAAACTATGCACCATCCCTATTGTGAATCATGGTGGTGGCAGAATCATGCTGTGGCAATGTTTTTCAGCGGCAGAGACTGGGAGACTAGTCAGGATCGAGGCAAAGATGAACAGAGCATTGTACAGAGAGATCCTTGATGAGAACCTGCTCCACAGCTCTCAGGACCTCAGATTGGGCAGAATATTCACTTTCCAAAAGGACAACGACCCTAAGCACACAGTCAAGACAATGCAGGAGTGGTTTTGGGACAAGTCTCTGAATGTCCTTGAGTGCCCCGGCCAGAGCCCAGACGTAAACCTAATCGAACATCTCTGGAGAGACCTGGAAATAGCTGTGCAGCAACGCTCCCCATCCAACCTGACAGAGCTTGAAAGGATCAGGTGTGCCAAGCTTGTAGCGTCATACACAATAAGACTTGAGGCTGTAATCGCTGGCCAAAGGTGCTTCAACAAAGTACTGATTAAAGGGTCTCAATATTTATGTAAATGTTAGTAGGAAGGATTGGACCAAAATGCAGCGTGGTAGGTGTCCATGTTAATTCATTATGAACTGAACACACAAAACAAAATAACAAAGTGAATGAAAGAAACGAAACAGTCCTGTCAGGTGAAACAACACACTAAACAGAAAATAACTACCCACAAATCATAGTGGGAAAACAGGCTATCTAAGTATGGTTCTCAATCAGAGACAACGATCGACAGCTGCCTCTGATTGGGAACCATACCAGACCAAACACAGAAATACAAAACCTAGAACAAAAACCTAGAATGCCCACCCCAACTCACGCCCTGACCAAACTAAAACAGAGACATAAAAAAGGAACTAAGGTCAGGACGTGACTGGCTGTAACTTAACAAAACGTGGTAAAAGTCAAGGGGTCTGAATAGTATCCGAAGGCACTGTAAGTGATGATGTGGTGAGATTATTATGCCTCTCGGCTTGGCTGACTGATAGCAAGCAACAGATCCATAACTTTATGTTGCATTATAAATATTATTATGGGAGACTCTGGGTGTCACGATCATCTAACGAAATAACGGACCAAGGCGCAGCGTACGTAGAGTTCCACATGTTTAATCAAATGAAACTCACAAAAACAATAAACAGCAAACGAAACGTGAAGCTCAAGCAGTGCTCACAGGAAACTACACAGAAACAAGATCCCTCAAAACACGGTGGGGAAATGGCTGCCTAAATATGATCCCCAATCAGAGACTATGCTAAACAGCTGCCTCTGATTGGGAACCATACCAGGCCAACATAGAAATAAATGCACTAGATCACCCACCCTAGTCACACGTAACCGACCGTCGCCTGAAGCTTTGGACCGTGGACCTTCGCCTGAAGCTCTGGACTGTGGACCGTCGCCTGAAGCTCTGGACCGGGGACCGTCGCCTGAAGCGCTGGACCAGAGACCGTCGTCTGAAGCGCTGGACCGGGGACCGTCGCCTGAAGTGCTGGACCGTGGACCGTCGCCTGAAGCTCTGGACCGTGGACCGTCGCCTGAAGCTCTGGACCGTGGACCGTCGCCTGAAGCGCTGGAACGTGGACCGTCGCCTGAAGCGCTGGAACGTGGACCGTCGCCTGAAGCTCTGGACCGGGGACCGTCGCCTGAAGCTCTGGACCTGGGACCGTCGCCTGAAGCGCTGGACCTGGGACCGTCGCCTAAAGCGCTGGACCGGGGACCGTAGCCTGAAGAGCTGGACCGGGGACCGTCGCCTGAAGCGCTGGACCGGGGACTGTCGCCTGAAGCTCTGGACCGGGACAGTCGCCTGAAGCTCTGGACCGTGGACCGTCACCTGAAGCGCTGGACCGGGGACCGTCGCCTGAAGAGCTGGACCGGGGACCGTCGCCTGAAGAGCTGGACCGGGGGCCGTCGCCTGAAGTGCTGGACCGGGGACCGTAGCCTGAATGAAATAACGAACCAAGGCGCAGCGTACGTAGAGTTCCACATGTTTAATCAAATGAAACTCACAAAAACAATAAACAGCAAACGAAACGTGAAGCTCAAGCAGTGCTCACAGGAAACTACACAGAAACAAGATCCCACAAAACACGGTGGGGAGATGGCTGCCTAAATATGATCCCCAATCAGAGACAACGAGACAACGATAAACAGCTGCCTCTGATTGGGAACCATACCAGGCCAACATACAAATAAATGCACTAGATCACCCACAATAGTCACACCTGACCTAACCAAAATAGAGAATAAAAAGGCTCTCTATGGTCAGGGCATGACACTGGGAGCCTCTCAGCCTATCAAACTATTCCTCATCCACATGCCCAGTGAATTAGAAAATACATCTACAATCTAAGATCCTTACCATGCCTGAATACTAAACTCAATCTTCCATGGTTGAGTCATTATGAGGTAAATACTTAAATGATTATATAACTGTTATGCAACACCATTTAAGTATCATCAAGTAACTGTGAGGGTGAAAATGTAATAAGCAGCATGCATTTTCCTCCTCCATTAAAAACCATAGATATTGGATCTGATAGAATTGTAATTTACCGTGTCCTGCCAATAGCCTTCCTGCATGCCCTCTAACCAAACTCTAAGCTCAAAAGTATGAATTATCCACAAGGCTGAGATTGATGGTCACATCCCTCTGCAGCTGCCTCTGGCTCTGCTAACACAGGTTCCTTCCAAACAACGGCAGGGACAAACAGTCAGCATTTCAATGCTTTCTTCCTCCCTCACTACCACCCTCTTCCATGTCTTCACCTGCTGCAACCTTGTGCACAGAACTGTTGTTTGTGGGAGCCAACCCTTCAAAGAAGATCTACGTTTCCATGCAGCTGCACATTCAAAATTGGCCCCCTCATCCCTGCTGATAATGCATTCAAATTGGAGCGTCATTAAAAAACCTATTACTTGCTTGTGTATACCTCTCTATTTTCCTACTAGCACCTGACAGAATCATCCTAAATGACAGTGAGAGGTAAAGGCCATGGTAATAACACAACCTGACTGGGACGATTATTGGCCCAAATAGAGTAACATCAATTATCTAGGCCATAGTGGGACAACCCAAACTGTGAAAATCATTCGAACAGGCCAGCTGACACAGAAATGAACCAACTATCCCTTTGTCACACACGCTCTGTTTTCCAATTTCACAACCCATAAGAAACTCTATCAGCTGCTTAAAGCATGTCAGGACACCCTTCTGTACCCCTCCTCCTCCCCTGACAATGCTTTGTTAATGAAAACCAAGAGGCAGGGTCAGGGCAGAGAACTAAAGTAGCAATTAAGCCCCCCCTATTCCTAAAATCAATATCAACAGACAAATCAGGTTGGCAGTATGCTACAGACTGCACTCTCTCACCACCATGCCAATACCCAAGCCAGCTATAGAGGAGGGGAGACAGGATTTTTTTCCTCCCTGTGGTGATTTCTGACAGTGAGCAGCCCTTCAGTGTCCCTGCAACCCTGCTCAGCACCCCAGGCACAGGAAGACTTTCCTGGCTGGAGGGGAGGGGAAGATAGGGGTCTTTGACTGGGGCTGATGGAGGGAGGAGGGGGGGGTGTTATGTTAAACCTAATACTATTGCTCAGTGTGATATATACAGAATATAAAATACTAAAGTAATTTAGAATAAAATATATTTGAAAGCATCTTATCTGAAAATCTAATTTTACAAAATAGATTATTTTAGACAAAATAACCATAGGGTGATTTTTGTTATTTTGTCAATTTATGTTTTTTCTTCCCATAGCTGTGCGCACCATAGAGCAAATCAACTGACATGTTTGTGTACGACACTATAGACAGAAGTTGGCAGAAGAGGCTGTACCGGCTTGCAGTACCAGTCAAAAGTTTGGACACACCTACTAATTCCAGGGTTTTTCTTTATTTTTACTATTTTATACATTGTAGAATAATAGTTGAGACATCAAAACTATGAAATAACACATATGGAGTCATGTAGTAACCAAAAAAGTGTAAAACAAATCCAAATATATTTGAGATTTGAGATTCTTCAAAGTAGCCAGCCTTTGTCTTGATGAAAGCTTTGCACACTCTTCACATTCTCTCAAATATAAGTCTATGGGTATCTACCAGCATGCTAGCAGATACCCATAGACTTCCAGTCATTGTGCTAATGCTAGTTAGCATTTGCACTAGCGCTAGCTAGCAACTTCCTTCAAACAGTATCCACGAGTTCATCTGCGGAAGTACATAAAAGGCCCAATTGTCAAAATCCCAAAGTATCCTTTTAACGATGAAAAAAACTAGCACTCCTCCTGACTTCACTATAGTACAGTTGTGGAAAAAGTACCTAACTGTCATACCTGAGTAAAAGTAAAGATACCTTAATAGAAAATGACTCAAGTAAAAGTAAAAGTCACCCAGTAAAATTCTACTTGAGTAAAAGTCTAAAAGTATTTGGTTTAAAATATACTTAAGTATCAAAAGTAAAAGTATAAATCATTTCAAATTAGGCAAACCAGATGGCAGAATTTTCTTGTTTTTTCAATTTACAGAAAGCCAGGGGCACACACCAACACATACAAAATGCTAAGCATTCAAAATGTAACACGTACTTTTGGGTGTCAAGGTAAATGTATGGAGTAAAAAGTACAATATTTTCTTGAGAAATGTAGTGAAGTAAAAGTAAAAGTAGTCAAAACTCTAAATAGTAAAGTAAAGTACAGATACCCCCAAAAACTATTTAAGTAGTACTTTAAAGTATTTTTACTTAAGTACTTTACACCACTGCAGTAGTATCATTAAACATAGTCCTTGGTAATCATATCACAAGTAAAAAGGAATAACCGCAAATACACACAAATCCAGTCCATTGTTGGTTCAAAGCCATGGCAAGAGATGTTTATAATGATCTATTATCAATCTGGAGGCGAAAGAAATGCACACCTGGTTAGGCGAGGAGCTGGCTAGCAGAGTAGAACACCTGGTTAGGCGAGGTGCTGGCTAGCAGAGTAGAACACCTGGTTAGGCGAGGTGCTGGCTAGCAGAGTAGAACACCTGGTTAGGCGAGGTGCTGGCTAGCAGAGTAGAACACCAGGTTAGGCGAGGTGCTGGCTAGCAGAGTAGAACACCTGGTTAGGCGAGGTGCTGGCTAGCGGAGTAGAACACCTGGTTAGGCGAGGTGCTGGCTAGCAGAGTAGAACACCTGGTTAGGCGAGGTGCTGGCTAGCAGAGTAGAACACCAGGTTAGGCGAGGTGCTGGCTAGCAGAGTAGAACACCTGGTTAGGCGAGGTGCTGGCTAGCGGAGTAGAACACCAGGTTAGGCGAGGTGCTGGCTAGCGGAGTAGAACACCAGGTTAGGCGAGGTGCTGGCTAGCGGAGTAGAGCACCAGGTTAGGCGAGGTGCTGGCTAGCGGAGTAGAACACTTGAAAAAGAAAAGGAGAGTCGCACACTCTAGGAGCTCAGAATCAAAAATGTAATACCAACGTTTCAACAGCCAAGCTGTCTTCATCAGTATATACCCTTATGAAGGCAGCTTAGCTGTCGAAACGTTGGTTTTAAATGATTGCATCTGAGCTTCTAGAGTGTGCGGCTCTCCTTTTCTTTTATAATAATCTATTAAACACTTCATTCATTGGTTTGTTTAATTCATGTTGACAAATGTTTCTCCGCGCACTGTAATTGCTTATGAGAAAGAACTTATAAAAATGTTCCCTCTATGATTTCATTGAAGATGAAAGTCACTGTGCAACCATGTTCCATGGTGAAGCTAGCCTTAAATCAGTGAATAGAAGTTAGAATAAATAATAGAAAGATGTTTCACAGTCTGTCTATTTCACAGACTCATTCCTGTACAGTATATACTCTCCAGTTAGAATTAAACCCATACATCTCCTGCCACAGGTAATGGTCCTAACACGTGTTAGCTTTCTAGCTTAGAGAGGAGGCATGTTGTACTTACTCCCATTCCTTGCGCAGGGCTTGTGGGGTGCTCTGGATCTTGTGAGCCTGGTGGGCCTTAACGATGTCCCGCTGCTCGATGAGGCCCCCCCGGCGGCGCTTAATGACGATGGGACTGATGGGCCGGTCGGGGTCCATCCCCAGCACTCCCTCAACCCCGTTGTAGGAGCTGTCCACATCCAGGGAGAGGCCACGGTGGGCATGGGCATTGTGGGGGAGGTAGAGAGTGTCGATGGTGGCTGTGTGGGAGAGCAGGCTGTCTGACAGGCTCTGGGGTTCCATTAGGGAGCAGGAGTGGGAGCCGGTGGCCAGGCCAAGATGGTCCTTGTGCCAGTTCTCTGACTCGGGGTGGAGAATGTAGCGGTGTGGGGTGCTGCTCCCTGACACCCCCACCCTGGCCAGCTGGGGCACCCCAAGAGCATTGTTGTCCGCCAGGGTCTGAGCGCTGACTGAACAGGAGCCCAATTCCAACATTGTGGGGCCAGGCTCTCAGCATAATGCTGTGGAGAGAGGGTGAGAAAGACAGTTAACACATCACACTGGGGAAGATGGTGGGGTTTATACAGGAACTCCCAGTGGAAAGGCAGAGGTCTATTCTCACATACACACACTAATTGCTTGAGATCAACAGACCCCCATTCCAATTTTGTACAATTTAAAATAGTTTACGGTACACACAGTGTTGTCATTTTCAATAATAGAACTGTGTACACTGAGATATCTTGCTTCTGCTATGCATAATTGATTTACATTGAGGAATGGAGCATTCAGTCGTGGAATTTGGTGGATGAATGAATCAACAGGGCCCGTGAATGAATGCAGATTTAGAAGTGTTAATTTGTTCAGCAATGCCGCATATGCAATTTGCCAATAAAATACTCTCAACATTTTAAAATGACAAAGGCGATAACAGGCTCCCCAGCTTCTTAGCGTATGAACCAATTAAACAGGCTGTAAACAAATGTGGCCATTTAATATCTCCAGTGATATGCTTCATCATAATCATAGCCTCCAAGGAGCAACAGCAGCAAGACTCATTAAACCTGTTCATCCACAAGGTCCTTTAATTCTCTCATCATCTTTGGCCTGAATTACCATCCAGATTTTTCTGTAATACTTTTGAACAAGGAGGGAAACAGTGCCATCAGATATTATTCACACCCTTTGACTTTTTCCACATTTTGTTGTGTTACAAAGTGGAATTAAAATTAATTTGTCATTTTTTGTCAACAAAGGGCACAAAATACTCTGTCATGTCAAACTGGAAGAAAAATAAAACACTAATATATATTGATTAAATAAGTATTCAACCCCTGAGTCAATACACGTTAGAATCACATTTGGCAGTGATTACAGAGTCTTTTTGGGTAAGTCTCTACATTTTCCACACCTGGATTGTGCAATATTTGCCCATTATTCTTTTAAAAATGTATCAAGCTCTGTCAAGTTGATTGTTGATCATTGCTAGACAGCCATTTTCAAGTCTTGCCATAGATTTTCAAGCCGATTTAAGTCAAAACTGTAATTAGGCCACTCAGGAACATTCAGTGTCGTCTTGGTAAGCATTGATTTGGCCGTGTGTTTTAGGTTATTGTCTTGCTGAAAGGTGAATTTGTCTCCCAGTGTCTATTGGAAAGGAGACTGAACCAGGTTTTCTTCTAGGATTGTGCCTATATTCCGTTTATTTTTATCCTAAAAAACGTCCTAGTCCTTTCCGTCCTTGCCAATAACATAATGCAGCCACCACCGTGCATGAAAATATGAAGAGTGAGGCCTCCTGAGTGGTCTAAGCCACTGCTGGGCAGTGCAAGCTGTGCCACTAGTTTAGAGTCCAGGCTCTTTCCCAGCCGGCTGTGACCGGGAGACCCATGGGGGCGGTGCACAATTTGTAGTTACAGACTTGTCCCATCACTGCCATTCCCAATTGGACTCAGAAGAGGCTAAGTTTGAGAGCCATGCATCCACATGGCCAAATCTATGCTTGCCAACATGACACAACAGTAGTAGGCTTGATTACCAACAATGATTAGACAGCCTACAGGGAGGAGGTGTGGGCACTCAGAGTGTGGTGTCAGCAAAACAAAGGAGATTATTGTGGACTTCAGGAAATAGCCGAGGGAGCACCTCCACATCAACAGGACAGCAGTGGAAAAGGTGGAAAGTTTTAAGTTCCTCTGCATACACATCACGGACAAACTGAAATGGTCCACCCACACAGATCTCTGGAGGCTGAAGAAATGTGGCCTGTCACCTAAAACCCTCACAAACTTTTAAAGATGTACAATTGAGAGCATCCTGTCTGGCTGTATCACCGCCTGGTATGGTAACTGCACTGCCCACAACTGCAAGGCTCTCCAGAGGGTGGTGCGGTCTGCACAATGCATGCCCTCCAGGACACCTACAGCACCCGATATCACAGGAAGGCCAAAAAGATCATTAAGGACAACAACCACCGGAACCACTGCCTGTTCACCCAGCTACTATCCAGAAGGTGAGGTCAGTACAGGTCCATCAAAGCTGGGACCGAGAGACTGAAAACCATCTTCTATCTCAAGGCCATCAGACTGTTAAACAGCCATCACTAACACAGAGAGGATGCTGCCTACATACAGCCTTGAAATCATTGGCCACTTTAATAAATAGATCACTAGTCACTTTAATAATGCCCCTTTAATGTTTACATAATCTTGCATTACTCATCTCATATGTACAGTGGGGCAAAAAAGTATTTAGTCAGCCACCAATTGTGCAAGTTCTCCCACTTAAAAATATGAGAGGCCTGTAATTTTCATCATAGGTACACTTCAACTATGACAGACAAAATGAGAATGAAAAAAATCAAGAAAATCACATTGTAGGATTTTTTATCAATTTATTTGCACCTCTAACACTGCGATGCAGTGACTTAGACCGCTGCACCACTCGGGAGGCTTGGAATATTTTTTTACATATTTGTTCTGTACAGGCTTCGTTCTTTTCTGTCATTCATGTTCGTATTGTGGATTTATGTTAGTATTGTTGATCCATCCTCAGTTATCTCCTATCACAGCCATTAAACTCTGTCTTTGTTTTAAAATCATCATTGGCCTCATGGTGAAATCCCTGAGTGGTTTACTTCCTCTCCAGCAACTGATTTAGGAAGGGCGCCTGTATCTCTCTAGTGACTGGGTATATTGATACACCATCCAAAGCGTAAAATTAATAACTAAACCATGCTCAAAGGGATGTACTTTTTTTTACCCACCTACCAAATGGTGCCCTTCTTTGCGAACCATAGGAAAACCTCCCTGGTCTTTGTGGTTGAATCTTTGCTTGAAATTCAGTGAGGGACATTACAGATAATTGCATGTGTGGGGTACAAGATGAGGTAGTCATTTAAAAATCATGTTAAACACTATTATTGCACACAGAGTCCATGCAACTTAGCATTTGACTTGTCAAGCTAATTTTGACTTGTCAAGCTAACTTTAATTAGGCTTGCCATATCAAAAGGGTTGAATAGTTATTAACTCAAGACATTTCAGCTTTGATTTTTTTACTAACTTGTAAACATAATTCCAAATTACATTATGGGGTATTGTGTGTAGATCAGTGGCACATCTCAATGTAATCCATTTTGAATTCAGGCTGTAACATAACGTTTTGAAAAGGTCAAGGGGTTTGAATACTTTCTGAAGGCAGCTGGCCTTCAGACATCCACAAGAGTGGAAATAATCATTACCATCTGTGCTACCTTAATGAGAATAACATAGACACTACCATCAACCAGGCTGGGAAAAAGCACCAGTCAATTGCTCTGACCCACTTGAACTAAGGATGGTGTCACGCCATGATTTGTTTCACCTGTTCCTGTGATTGTCTCTACCCCATCCAGGTGTCACTTATTTTCCCCAGTGTATTTATCCCTGTGTTTCCTGTCTCTCTGTGCCAGTTCGTCTTGTATGTTTAAGTCAAGTCAACCAGTGTGTTTTTACCGTACTCCTTTTGCTATTCTCCTTTTCTAGTTCTCCCAGTTTTGACCCTTGCCTGTTTTCTGGACTTTGTACCCTCCTGCCTGACCATTCTGCCTGCCTTGACCACGAGCCTGTCTGCCACTTTGTACCTCCTGGACTCTGATCTGGTTTTGACCTTTTTGCCTGTCCACGACCATTCTCTTGCCTACCCCTTTGGATTAATACACATTTTAAGACTCAAACCATCTGCTTCCTGTGTTTGCATCTGGGTCTCGCCTTGTGTCATGATAGAATGGTATTGTCATTTTGATCAAATTTGACAGTAATTTGATCAACCGAAGGGACAGTTCTAATAACATAGGCTTGTCAGGAGAATACTGTTCACTTTGTCTAATTTCTCACTGTATCAGAACAATCCATGGATAACTGTGACATTTTGGACAAGTTGATTTATTTTATTCCATGAGGAGGGTTAATTTAAGTAAATGTTGTCCAGTATAATTTTTTTGAAAACTGTCAACAGAATGAAGCACACACTGACACTACATAAATTATAAAGATTAAGCAAATCCATCACACTGATTCACAATGCAGCTAGCATTGCAGCTCATTAAAACAACTGAAAGTGGGACAGTGGGTGACAGTGCTAGTATGGTGTTTTGCTTTATGTTCCTATAATTACCATGGCCTAGATCTCCTAGAGTCTTTCTAGTACAAACCGAGAACAGGTAGATAGGCAAAATGCCTGAGCCCCTGTGGCAAAAAAAGTATTCTGAACAACCAACAATTCCATCCAGCTAAAAATGATGAAAACCAAATACTGTATGTCATGGCATCCTATTTGGAAACCTGTCAAATGGAGAGATACACAATGTTTACCCTGTCAGTCAAACATCAGCAACCATTATTTCACCTACTTGATAGATGTATAAAGGGACTCCGAGCAGTGAAAGGAGTTGTCCTATTCTATCTGGTCCTATTCTATCTGGTCCTACTCTATCTGGTCCTACTCTATCTGGTCCTACTCTATCTGGTCCTATTCTATCTGGTCCTATTCTATCTGGTCCTACTCTATCTGGTTCTATTCTATCTGGTCCTACTCTATCTGGTCCTACTGTATTTTGCTCCCACCCACTGGGAGATATTGACAGGCCGATTGGTGACGCTAGCTCCAAATTTCAAGGGATGCGAAATCAGCCAGGTTATTTGCAGTGGCAAAGTAATGAATGGGCTTCCAACAGAGTCAGAAAACTGCACACCTGCCGCTGCCAAGTCTCCTCCCAGGGGTCTAATTAGACTCAATAGCTGCACTGGTGTTTGGCTCGAACAGAATGAAGAAAACCCTAGTAAAATAAATATGAATTTGTTCAAACAATGGAGCTATTCAGGTTTCTGGCACAGGGGCTCTGTCTAAAAGGGCAGAGTAGTACATTGATCTCAGGCGTAATGAATACATTTGCAAATTATGTTTCAAAGTGGCCTTGAGAAAGCTCGCTCAACTGGCAGAAAGAAATAGCTGTGCAAATTCAATCTCTTGACTTGATAGATCCGAGCCAATACAGTTTACTGATGATATGAACATTTCCCCCCCTGAGAAACAACACAGAAAGAATTATGATAAATTGTCAGCAGAAGAAGGGAAACCGTGCGGCGATCAATACGCTGTAACAGGTCACTGCAATAACATAGTCATTACCAACAAATAACTGTATTTGAAAATAGAAATCTGACTGCTGTCCACAGGTAGGTAATGCATATTATAAAGACAAGCAGGTTGAGAACACAAATCACCAGACCAGACTCAATCCATTCAAGCCTTATCTGTGAACACTGTTTGTATTTCCTTCACTCAGGGCTCTAGATCACTGGTTAACAACCACCAGATATGTTTACTGAAATATCTCACTTTATTTAGGAGGCTGTGTATATAATCCAGTCCAATTTATTTGAGTTGCTGTGTGAAACATATTCTTCATGGATCATATAATCCTAGGTTTGTAAAGCTGGATGTGAATGGGTGAACGGACCATCAGACAGACAGAGAGGAAGAGGTGTTGTGTGTGTGTGTGTGTGTGTGTGTGTCATAGCTTAGAAAGCTGTGTAACAACCACCTCTCATTACCCTCTGCTCATGACCATGGTCATTACTATGAAACCCCACAGCCCTTAGCCCTAGTCTCACACCAGTCACTTTGCTTTCCAAACCAACAACCCACTGACAACATCCAACTGGGTGAGATCTGAAACATTCAAAAGGAAATATTAACTCTCAGAGATAAAATCATGTTTTATGCTCATCAGAAGATTTTAAATTAAATCCTAGAGTGACTGATTATTAGGAGTGAAAAGAAAAGATCTGAGGAGAGTAACCTCTTGAAACACCTGCTGCCTACGACAGAGCCTGATTAGCCATGGTGTCTGTCTCATCTCTTCCTCTCCACTGTTGATTCACCTCCCTCCGATGTGGCCAAAGGCTGTCCGGAAATGTTAGCCAAGTCAACACACTGAGAGGAAACGCTCGACGTGATCAAATACGTAAACTTCTTTTGGCATTTCAACATTAGGGAAGCAACGGAAGGAAAATAAATTCAATGAGCAAGCCTTTGTGAATTGCACATATAAAATTGCAAATTCTTACTTATATTGCAATATCGCCATGCTTCGGATATAAATGTTCTCTTCTGGGTCCCTCCATTGCCACACTGACAGAATTCCTCAACATATTACAGTTGTTTACAATCGGTGATGGGGAGCTTGACCTGAGGCCAACATCTATAGTTTAAATGTACAACTTTCTATTGTTTTCTCTGCATCTCAGTGGGCATCAGTGTTGTGTTAGAGACCACCTAAAGCGAGACCGATTTGAGACCAAGGCTCGGAGCAAATCGAGACCGAGTCAAGACCAAGACCGGAGGGGAGAAAGGATAGAGTCAAGACTGAGACCGAGAGGGGGACAAGGGGTCCAAGATCGAGTCAAGACCGAGACCAGAAAAATTCAAGACCAATTCAAAACCATGATTGTAAATCACCACCATAATAAGAGTTCGAAATGTCCAGTATTTCAGAACAACATATGGATTCTTTAGACTTCCAGACAAGTGAACTTCTGCCTTTTTTTCACTGCGCAAATCGAGCAGCAGTTTTCCCACGGTCTAGCTAGCTAGCTTTTGTTGTTGGCTAGTTTGCAGCAGCTGCAGCAGGTTTTATCAAAGTGGATGTTGCAAATTTGTTAGCTTCTCCCTTTTCAGGAATAAGGGAGAAGGTGAGTGGAACTGTGATTTTTATTGCAGCGTGCTTCCTGTTGTTTGCCATCTCTTTGGGGGGCAGGTAGCCAACTGGGTAGAGCATTGGGCCAGTAACCGAAAGGCTGCTAGATCAAATCCCCGAGCTGACAAGGTAAAACCTGTTTATATACACCCCCAGGAAAAATATGACACTTAAAAAAACAAAATCTCACAAGTGACCCCTTAAATATGGTTATTTTCATAAATTCTTAGAATGTTTGGGAAGATTCTATAGCAATATAGAGCAGGAAAGGATTTTCTGTTTGTTTCATATATGCAAAGTAGTTCAAACACTGTCAGTTCCACTTTAAACTTTACTTTGTGTGCTAAATGTAAAATGTTTTTTGCAATGCGAAGTAATGGGTGTTCATTTCGATTGGGAAATGCTTAACGGTTGTGTTTTTGTATTCTTATAATTGGGACCTACAGGCTTATTATGTCAGAGTTTATGGACTGCTTATCCTTTAACATCTTGCTGTGTGTGACAGCTGCTTTTGATATAGATTTGTCCGATTTTCACTCTCAAAATCCCACTTTTTTTTATAGAAGAAATATAAAAATGTGATGGTGTAAGTCCACAACAATGCTTAAACCACATCAATCTAACTGGGTGGGCTGCGCCATGCCAAAACCAGTTGAGAGCTTTACACTCTTGCTGCCTGCAGGTGATATTCCGCTGAAACTAGGCTGTGTTCAGAGCACATGTGAATATATTTCATGTGCTTTGCGATTGTGTAGGCTAATTTTCATGATTTCTCTATTGTACTACATAATTGTTAAGGTCCTATACCTCCACTACACCACTGGCCCTTTGTGTTTTACAAAAAGTGCACTCTCCTACATGAGTGCGCTAGTAATACTGTTCTTTCAGAATCACGAACCTATCACACACTGAAGGCCTATAGGTTCGCCACTGCGTAAACATGTCTATAAAATATATAAAGGCTGTTAATGTTTCAAGAAAGGAGTGTATATATTTGGCCTGGCCTGGCGAAGCGGTTGTATGCCCTGACAATGGAAGCTGATAATTATGATATTTTTACTCCGTTGGTCTTGGAAATTACAAGTCCTCACTGTCTGAGACCGAGTCAAGACGAGTTCAAATGTAGCCAACACGGAGACAAGACCGATACACTCAATATGTGGTCTCGAGACAGGTCTTGAGTACTGCAACACTGATGGGCATACATAAACAGCCAATATACAAAATCTGTATATAGTTCTTGATAAGTAGTTATTGTTTATAAGTGGTCATTGTTTATGAGTGGTTATTGTTTATGAGTGGTTATTGTTTATGAGTGGTTATTGTTTATGCGTGGTTATTGTTTATGAGTGGTTATTGTTTATAAGTGGTCATTGTTTATGAGTGGTTATTGTTTATAAGTGGTCATTGTTTATGAGTGGTTATTGTTTATGAGTGGTTATTCCCGTTATTTACCACAAAAACAAAAAAACACTGATGTTGAGATGTAATTTCCAGAAAAGGCACCCGAGGGGAAATATTTGAGTGCTATTGACATCCCCTTTTGAAGATTAAAAGCAGGTGCTGTATACAAAACATTAAGAACACCTACTCTTTCAATGACATAGACTGACCAGGTGAATTCCAGGGTAAAGCTATGATCCCTTATTGATGTCACTTGTTAAATCCACGTCAGTCAGTGTAGATGAAGGGGTGGAGGCAGGTTATAGAAGTATTTTTAAGCCCTGAAATAATTAAGACATGGATTGTGTATGTGTGACAAAAATGAAAGTGCCTTTAAACAGGGTATGGTAGTAGGGGCCAGGCAGTTTCTGTCAAGAACTGCAACACCACTGGGTTTTTCATGCTCAACAGTCTCCAGCCAACTTGACACAACTCTGGGAAGCATTGTCGTCAACATGCACCAGCATCTCTGTGGAATGCTTTCAACACCTTCTAGAGTCCATGCCCCCGGGTGTTCCTAATATTATTAGATTTTTTATTTCACCTTTATTTAACCAGGTAGGCTAGTTGAGAACAAGTTCTCATTTGCAACTGCGACCTGGCCAAGATAAAGCAAAGCAGTTCGACACATACAACAACACAGAGTTACACATGGAATAAACAAACATGCAATCAATAATACAGTAGAAAAATCTATATACAGCATGTGCAAATGAGGTAGGAAAAGGGAGGTAAGGCAACAAATAGTAAATAATAAATCATGTTTGGTATACTAAGTGTACTCAGAGATTCATTGAGCTGACAATTATTATTGGACTGCTGTGTGGGTCGTCCAATTGAACTACATTTTGTGGATGCTCTTCTTGCAAAGCACAATTTTGCACTTGGCACCCAGTCCCTGTCCTTGTGCCACAACAAATCCTCAGCATTACGTTGCAATGAACAAACCGCATGTGCAATTTGATTCAGAGTAGAATATACCTACTGAGGGTCTTGCCACAGACATGACTCACATCTTGTTTCAGGATGAAAACACATTAAGTAAATAGATCACATTTTTTTAAAGTTACGGGGCGATTTAGTGCTACGGGGCGATTTAGTTCAGTTACCTTTGCTTTCTTGGGTACAGGAACAATGGTGGACATCTTGAGTGGGTACAGCAGACTGGGATAGGGAGAGATTGAATATGCCCGTAAACACTCCAGCCAGCTGGACTGCGCATGCTCTGAGGATGCGGCTAGGGATGCTGTCTGGGCTGGCAGCCTTGCGAGAGTTAACACTCTTAAATGTCTTACTCACGTCAGCCACGGAGAACGAGAGCCCACAATCCTTGGGAGCGGCCTCCGTCGGTGGCACCGTGTTATCCTCAAAGCGGGCGAAGAAGGTGTTTAGCTTGTCCAGTAGCAAGATGTCAGTGTCCGCGACGTGATAAGTTTTCACTTTGTAGTCACTGATTGTCTGGATCCCTGCCACATATGTCTCGTGTCTGAGCCGTTGAATTGCGACTCCACTTCTGTACTGACGTTTTGCCTGTTTGATTGCCTTATGGGGGGCATAACTGCACTGTTTGTATTCAACCATACTCCCAGTCACCTTGCCGTGGTTAAATGCGATGGTTCACACTTTTAGCTTTGCGCAAATACTGCCATCTACCCATATTTTTGGTTGGGGTAGGTTTTAATAGTCACAGTGGGAACAATACTCCCTGATGAACTCAGTCAGATTATTGCAATGCCCCTGATATACACAGTGAATTGACTGCAAATGTGTCTTTCAGCTCCCTAGATGTATTGTGCTCAAAGGTGAACAAGGTTCAGCTATATCACCAATGTGGTTTAGTTCCTTTACAACCAGACTCAGAAGGTTAACTCTCTTACAGTGAAAGGTCTCATTGTAAAAAAAATAGATCATTTTTTAAATAAAATGTTTCTGTCAGTCTTTCTGCAGAGGATGAACAGAAAAGGTCTGTGCTCCCACTCAGATACTGCTGTTTGTTTGACAGCATGGCACATAACACGATGACCTGTAGACATTAAAACCCACAGAAAAACGATAATGATTAGGTCCAAATAATTATAGGAAATGTCAAGAGCATCAGGTTAGTGAATGTACATGTTATAGCAACATTATCTACACAACATATACTGTGGATTCACAAAAAGTATCATACCACCATAATTCTCATCATAGAACACACTGGAAAATAAGGTTGTATGTGGTATTGTGAGATGCGGATACTGAACTTTTCATTGACTACCTTCAATTTTAGCTGACTTTAAAACTATCACATCCAGACACTAAGTGGACATACAGTGCATTCAGAAAGTATTCAGGCCCTTTGACTTGTTCCACATTATGTTACCTTACGCCGTATTCCAAAATGTATTAAGTTGTTTTTTTCACCATCAATCAACACACAATACCCCATAATGTCAAAGCAAAAACCGTTTTTTTAGGAGATTTATCAAATAAAAAATATCACATTTACATAAGTATTCAGAACCCTTACTCAGTACTTTGTTGAAGCATCTTTGGTAGTGATTACAGTCTTGATACTGCTTGGGTTTGTGGCAGCAAGCTTGGCACACCTGTATCTGGGGAGTTTCTCCCATTCTTCTCTGCAGATCCTCTCAAGGTCTGTCAGGTTGGATGGGGAGCATCACTGCACAGCTATTTTCAGGTCTCTCCAGAGATGTTAGATTGGGTTCAAATCCGGGCTCTGGCTGGGCCACTCAAGGATATTCAGAGACTTGTCCCTAAGCCACGCCTGCATTGTCTTGGCTGTGTGCTTAGGGTCGTTGTCTTGTTGAAAGGTTACCATCGCCCCAGTCTGAGGTCCTGAGCGCTCTGGAACAGGTTTTCATCAAGGATCTCTCTGTAATTTGCTCTGGTCACCTTTCATTCGATCCTGAATTGTCTCCCAGTCCCTGCCGCGTAAAAACATCCCCACAGCATGATGCTGCCACCACCATACTTAACCGTAGGGATCGTACCAGGTTTCCTCCAGACGTGATGCTTGGCATTCAGGCCAAAGTGTTCAATCTTGGTTTCATCAGACCAGAGAGTCTTGTTTCTCATGGTCTGAGTCCTTTAGGTACCTTTTGGCAAACTGCAAGCGGGCGTTCATGTGCCTTTTACTGAGAATTGGCTTCCGTCTGGCCAATCTACCATAAAGGCCGTATTGGCGGAGTGCTGCAGAGATGGTTGTCCTTCTGGAAGGTTCTCTCGTCTTCACAGAGGAACTCTGGAGCTCTGTCAGATGGACAATCGGGTTCTTGGTCACCTCCCTGACCAAGGCCCTTCTTCCATGATTGCTCAGTTTGGCTGGGCAGCCAGCTCTAGGAAGAGTCTTGGTGGTTCTAAACTTCTTTCATTTAAGTATGATGGGGACTTTTAATGGTGCGCTGCAGAAATGTTTTGGGAGCCTTCCCCAGATCTGTGCCTTGACACAATCTTGTCTGGGAGCTCTACGGACAATTCCTTCAACCTCGTGGCTTGGTTTTTGCTCTGACATGCACTGTCAACTGTGGGACCTTATCTGGACAGGTGTGTGCCTTTCCAAATCATGTCCATTCAATTGAATTTACCACATGTGGACTCCAATCAAGTTGTAGAAACATCTCAAGGATGATCAATGGAAACAGGGTGCACCTGAACTAAATTTCGAGTCTCATAGCAAAGGGTCTGAATACTTATGTAAATAAGGTATTTCTGTTTTGAAATTTGGAAACATTTCTAAAAACCTGTTTTCACTTTGTCATTATGGGATATTGTATGTAGATTGATTAGCAAAAAATATAATTTTATACATTTTGGAATAAGCCCGTAACATAACAAAATGTGGAAGAAGGCAATGGGTCTGAATAATTTCTGAATGCACTGTATACACACCTAGTTTCTTATAACACCATGACAAATCACATTACAGGACCAATAGGTCCTGATGCAATCAAACCTTCAATAAAACACAAGCTCTTTCTGTCTAGGAGTTCTCACACTAAGGTCAGATGTCTTGCTTTACTGCTCTAAAGCAAAAAATACTAAAATTAATAAGTACTCAATTGGATTTCTGACTTATGTTTTACACCCCTAATCCCACACCTGTCAGGGTTCACACATATGGATGGCGACACAGTGAAAATGTCAGTTAGCTTAGCCATGGGGAGTGGTGAAGGGAGGAGGCATGGAGAGGCTCTTATCATATAAAAATGGCAACTGTGAACTGGCTACGCTACAGAATCAGGCAAACACGAGCCAAAAGCAGCATGCTGTGCTTGTAAAATAAGTCATTTTTCAGTATTGCTTCGGGGATAGAAGAGAGAAGAACTGTATCAATGAAATACCATCTGTAAACAGATCTGTTTGTCAAATGTCTTCCACTAAGAAATGCATAGGTCACATTTTTGAGAAATGGCCTATTAAAGTACACTCTTGAATAAAATCAGCCTAATCTAATAAAGTGGAATGCTATAACTTGAATGAAAGAGGGCAACTGTTTATACATTTTGAGTCAGGACTCTGTTTTACTGGAGACTGTGCTTAGGTTTGACCTTGGATTGAAGGGACCATGGAAATGGCCTCTGAGAAATCCATCTGTCTGATCTCACAAACTTTGTTTGCAACATAACCGGTAGAGTGAAAACACATTGCTCAACTTCCGTATGTCTTCTCTCATCAGAAGTGACTTTAATTTGCACATTTAGAGATTCTGATTGTCACCAGGACAAACATAATAATCAAATCCAATAATCACAAAGTGCGATATTCTCATTGTTGTCAATGTGAAGACATTGGTATTCTGTTCTCCTTCCTAAATGCATTAGAATTAAATTGTGTTTACACTTGACTCTTACATGCGACTTCTGCAATCACGATACAAAGATCGCATTGAAAAGTTGCTTTCTGGTCTGATTGTGTTCAGATCTGGCTGACCAATTCAGGAGGTGGTCAGGGATGCATTGTGTGTGTGAGTATTTCTCCTCAGTCTGGACTCAATCAGGCTACCGAAAGTACATACAATGGGCAATGTCATCAGTACTCTAGAAAACTTGTGTTTTGGGACCGACATGCAACTTTTCATTAAAATGTTGGAGGAAATACGTTCCTAGCGTGTGAGGAATGTGTTTGCTGGCCTCATAAATGCTAGCCAGCTAGCTAATATTTTGAAAAACTATTTTTTGTTCGGCTAGAGTTATGCTAACCAGTTTGCGATCCCTTTAGCATTGCTTGCTAGCTTGATGGCTAGCTACAGAGGTTAGCTGGCTAGTTAGCTACTGCGCTCAGTTGTTGTGTTATCATATTTTGCCTATTCCACCGTTTGTAGAATGCATACTGGCATTTGAATATAGCGAGGAAAAGGGAATCCGGACACACTGTGGATACGGTAGACTCATGACGCGTTCGTCATTCCCATGATCAGAACTTGAATACTAAAGCTGCATGAACTGTCAAATCTAGACACGGCCTTAAACACCTAAGAGCAGTCTATTTTATTTAATCTTGCAACAATCAAGAGAATTGGAAGTTTTGACCCCAGGTTCAGGGCTGTGCAGTGATGTTATTGGGTTATTACTCGATAAGCACACTGAGCCTAAAGGACTGTCATCTTTCATCCAAACACAAATTATTCTAGCTGCTGCTTCGCTGTCAACCTCAGCAGACTTCAAAGTAAACATGCTACAGCTAAAATTCTGAATGTAATTACCACATCACTACACACATATCATGAGTTGGTAAACAACTGATACTATCATGATGCTACAAATGTACCTATGCATATTTTGAAACGGATAATGCAAAGTCTGAATAATGTCTACGACAGTGACTTTAAAAAATAATAATTTGGCCTGCACTATATTGGATTTTCAGTGCTTTAGATGGGACTCTATGAAGTTATTAGATTGAGTTATTAGAAGTCCAAGCTCATTTCATTGTATTGTCTTTAAAGGATTTATCCTCCTCTGTCTAGCTGTGGTAATCATTGCTTTTACCTACCTCTCTTATTGTGTTGGAATGGTTCTCTTCCCACACTCTGGCGCTTAAGATGGTCTAGTCTGTGCCTCCTTCGATATGAAGACTATAGAATTAATGTCGGTAAAGCCTGGGTTAATGCACTCATCATGAAACACTCTACTCACTGAAACATGAAGTCCTTTGAAAAGCACGACCAAAACAAAGTACCTTTAAAAACACAGACAGTTACGTAAGCACTTGACCATGTTTGGAACCTTACTAAAGTAGGCTGTACTTTCGAGAGCACCCAAGCTGGACTGGACAGTGGAGCTAGTACAAGGCCATTTCTACATAATGACTTCAGAACTTGAAGCACTAGGTGCAAAGTGAAGTGAATGGAAGCAGGTGACTCACTACTGCTCATTGGATTCGGACAGGATTCTTAGACTACTCCACTGTCCAATCTTATCTCAACTACCCTCCATTCTCTCCCTTGCCTAAAATACAAGCAAACCGATCTGTAATGATGCGTAACTTCAAACTTTAAAAATAGGGATATAGAGTGGTTATGTTGATTTTTGTCTCCTCCTATAACTGTGGTCATTCCATGTTTCATGAGCTAAAATAAAAAGATCCCAGAAATGTTCCATATACGCACAAAAAACGTTATTTAAGGTTATTTCTCTCAAATTGCCTGATCATTACACAGGTGCAACTTGTGCTGGGGACAATAAATGACCACTCTAAAATGTGCAGTTTTGTAACACAACACAATTCTACAGATGTCTCTTGTTTTGAGGGAGCGTGCAATTGGCATGCTGCTGGCAGGAATGTCCACCAGAGCTGTTGCCAGAGAGTTGAATGTTAATTTCACAAACATAAGCCATCTCCAACATAATTTTAGAGAATTTGGCAGGATGTCCAACTGGCCTCACAACCACAGACTATGGCGTGTATAGTGTCAAGGGGGAACGGTTTGCTGATGTCAACGTTGTGAACAGAGGGCCCTATTGTGACGGTGGGTTATGGTATGGGCAGGAATAAGCTACGAACAACGAACACAATTGCATTTTATCGATGGCGATTTGAATGCACAGATATAACGTGACGAGATCCTGAGGCCCAATGTCGTGCATTCATCTGTCGTCATCACCTCATGTTTCAGCATGATAATGTGTCGCAAGGATCTGTACACAATTCCTGGAGGCTGAAAATGTCCCAGTTCTTCCATGGTCTACATACTCACTAGACATGTCACCCACTGAGCATGTTTGGGATGCTCTGGATCAACGTGTACGACAGCGCATTCCAGTTCCCAACAATATCCAGCAACTTCACACAGATATTGAAGAGGAGTGGGACAACATTCCACAGGACACAATCAACAGCCTCCTCAACTCTATGCGAAGGAGATGTGTTGTGTTGTATGAGGCAAATGGTGGTCACACTGACACAGACTGGTTTTCTGATACACTAGACTCTGACTGGTTTTCTGATCCACACCCCAAATTTTTTTTAAGGTATATGTGACCAACAGATGCACATCTCTATTCCCAGTCATATGAAATCCATAGATTAGGGCCTAATGTGTTTATTTCAATAGACTAATTTTCTTATATGAACTGTAACTCAGTAAAATCTTTGAAATTGTTGGGTTTATATTTTGGTTCAGTTCATGATCAGGTCATGTGCAGCTGCACTCCAAATTGATGATTACTTGTGTGCAGCCAGCTGTGGGCACACATCCTTAATTTATGTTGTGTTGCAATCACAACCACAAGTCTCACAAAATATCCTATTTACAATTTGTAGTAAATATTGACAGTAGAATAAATTTTTCTGACTGATATCGATGCTGTTTTCCAAATGAGAAGATGGTTTTTAGGGGCAATTTCTGTTTAACATACCGTTTACACTTGTTCATGTGAGGTATTAGTTGAGTTTAGTGTGGGCGGACTGTACCTCCGACTACACTTAATTGATACTTGTTAAAATGTCAATTCTTTAATGTTTACCTTGTACCTATGTTTGTCCTGTGTAACTGCGAGATTTTATTTAGGTGCGGTACATTCTTCTGGGCTCATCGCGCTAGAACACCGTATGGAACATATGACACATATTACATAGATCTAAACTAAAGCTAGTGAGATGACGTCCATGAAGGGAATGGGAGTCAACAATGCCAAATGGGAGGGTAGGGTAGCCAACAATTTGTCAGATCCATTGAGGTGTAGCCCAGATGTTTATATTGCGCTTGCCGCCAATACGTCATCAGGCGCAGTTATTTACTGGATGCATCGCATGACATGTAGTTTGTCCAATCCATTAGAGGCCAAAAATGTCCCAACATACCCCGGCATAGACTTACAAATGCAAACCTCATACAATGTTATTAGAATGTTTAGTGGCTGCCAACCAAAAGCATTACACGAATCCCTCTGGCAACACATCAAGTCCTGAAACCTCACCGAAGTGATACAGCCAGGGCTATTCCATTTTGATTGTAAACTAAGAAATTAAATATGAATCCATGAAAAACGTGCCTGGACTCATCCTTGTAGCCGACTGTCTACGCAACGCAAAAGTTGTCTGTTTAGACTCTCCATTACAAAAACGTATATTTCCTATGCTTTCAAATGGGGAAAAATGCACAAAGCTAAAAATATGTTATGACTTCCAAAAACAGCTGTGAAATTGGCAGTCGATAGAGCTACAAGTACAACATTCGAACAGGTTATTTGCCTTCCCATTCATTCTAACTGAAAATACAGTTTTGAAAGAAGCAATTATAATACAATTTTACCTAAAGATAATGGCTGTCTCTCCATTTTTTCTTCGATTCCTTAAAAAACAAAGTGTTCTTTGGTAACGTTCATGTTCATCGAATAATTTCCTTGTTGTGATTGAGAGGAGGTGGAAAGACAGAGCCGGGCGGATATACTGTATGAGAGATTGACTGTCTGCTGAGTTTCACGGAGTCATTCAGGTTTGTTCACCACAAGGGGACCGCGAGAGTCAGTGTATTTGGCAATTTAAGAATATGAATAATTTACTGCCAACACATTGTTCATATAACCAAATGTAATAGGCATACAATAGTGCCCATGGACAAGTTATTAATTATTGTATTTAAACATGATTTGTAATTCAATATAATTCACTTTTTGTAATTGTCCTGTGTGCATTAGATCTTCCCTATGAACAAGCAACGGAGTGTATGTAGCCTATAGAAAATGCAGGTAAAAACATAAGCTTCCCACTGGGCACAGACGTCAGTTCAACGTCTAGTTTTGATTTACATTTGGTTGCGTTAACAATTAACGTGAATTCAACGTGAAATGATAAAAAAAATTCACCATGTCATTGTATTTAGGTAAAATAGAAATAAAACTATTAAATGCCCTTATGGTGATGACTTTTTTGCAAATCCAATCAGTTTTCCATGTTGATTCAACGTCATCATATAGATGTTTTTTTTTTTGTTGGTTGAAATGACATGAACAACTGTGATTCAACCTGTTTTTACCCAGTTGTTTCTGGTTTTAAAAGGAGCTCATAATTCTTAGTCATTAGCTTATATGTTCAATTCATGACTCCCCTGTGAGCAATCTCTCTCACGTTTAAACAATTTCTTATATTTTCTCAGTCTGCACTCCAATGCCATAGGGATCAAAGAGTGAAATTAACACATGCCACATAATACCAGACATTTAGCAGTAGGCTATACTGGTATGGAAAGACGTTTTAACATATATTCATTGAATTTTGTAAATAAATAATTGTATTTTGTATATCAATAATAGAAACATGTATATCAATCATTTGAATTTCTGATATACATTTTTATTATTGATATCAATATTTAGAATTTTGATATGATCATTTAATTTTTGATCTAAAAAAAATTATGATAATGACCTTCATGGGGACGAGATTGCATTTGCATGCCCCTTCATACAGTTACTAGCAAAAGTTCAAAAACCCTTTTAATTACAGTCTTCGCATTTTTCTGTCTTAAAATCATTTAAAAAAGGAATAAAATAAGATTTCTTTCCTATATATCTACACAACTTCCTCCTCTTTTTTAAAGAGAAAGAAAAATTATAGAAATGTGTTTAAATTAATAAGAAATGTAAAATGTGTTCATTGCTTATGTCTTCACACCCCAGAGTTAATACTTGGTGGAAGCACCTTTGGCAGCCATTACAGCTGTAAATTATTTTGAATAAGAATATATTAACCTTGCACAACTCTTAGGGCAACATATCCATTGTTTTGTCAAAAAAGCTCAATAAGTTTTGTTTGGGAGTCATTGATGGACTACAGTATTCAATGCTTGTCACTGATTTTCAAGCAGATTTAGGTCAGGACTGAGACTATTAGACCATTCAGGAACACTCAAAAGCTCTTGGAAAGCCATTCTGGAGTAACTTTGGCTTTACAATTTGTGTAATTGTTCCGCTGAAAAATAAAACTATCGCAGAGCTAGGTTTTCAGAATACTTTTAACCTGACCTTTGCTCCTTTCATATTTATTTTGATCCTATAACATTTTCCCTAGTCCCTGCCGGTAACAGTCATATCCATAACATGAGGCTGCCACCACAATACTCATCTTATTCAAAATTATTCACACCTGTAATGGCTGCCAATGCTGCTTCCACCTAGTTCCCCTATCCTCCTCATGTTGTATACAAATGACTGCATCGGCAGGCACCCCAACAACTACGTGATTAAGTTCCCGGACAACATCGCTGTCCTCTGGCTCTTAAACAAAGGCTCTGACACTAACGGTTACAAGGCAGAGATTGAAGGATTCGTCAGATTGTGTGATGAACTGTATAAACTGTATAAACATTAACATTTACCCCTGTCAACAAAACTGCTTAACATCAGGGCAGACATAGCGACGGCAATAATGGACTGGAGCCTGGCCTGTGGGGGTTCATCATGTGGAACTGCCACCTAGTCACAGCCTTGACTGAAATGTTTCCATTTTAGGAGACACTTTTATCTAGAGAGACTTACAGGAGCAATTAGGGTTAAGTGCCTTGCTCAAGGGCACATTCACAGATCTTTTTACCTGTTGTCTCTGGGATTTGAACCATCAACCTTTCAGTTATTTTCCCAACGCTCTTAACCGCTAGGTTACCTTCCGCCTGAACGTATTAACTTTTTGTGTGGATAGGGAGGGGGTGCATGATGGGGTATAATTCTCAATTGATTCTATGTATTTATGTATTTGTGCAGGAAGCAACAGCACTCTCTATTGTCCATGTCAAATTTCTCTTCCGGGACAATAGAGTACAGTGCATCCGGAAAGTATTCATACCCCTTGACCTTTTCCCCAATTTGTTACGTTACAGCCTTATTCAAAAATGGATTCAATAGCTTTTTTTACCCTCATCATTTCACACGCAATACCGCATAATGACAAAGCAAAATCAGGTTTTTAGAATCTCATTTACATCAGTATTCAGACCATTTACTCAGTACTTTTTTGAAGCAACTTTGACAGCGATTACAGCCTCAATTCTTCTTGGGTATGACGCTACAAGCTTGGCACACCTGTATTTGGGGAGTTTCTCCCATTCTTCTCTGCAGATCTTCTCAAGTTCTGTCAGGTTGGATCGTGAGCTATTTTCAGGTCTCTCCAGAGATGTTAGATCAGATTCAAGTCTGGACTCTGGCTGGGCCACTCAATGACATTCAGAGACTTATCCCGAAGCCACTCCTGCGTTGTTTTGGCTGAGTGCTTGGGATCAGTGTCCTGTTGGAAGGTGAACCTTCGACACAGTCTGAGGTCCTGAGTGCTCTGGAGCAGGTTTTCATCAAAGATCTCTCTGTACTTTGCTCCGTTCATCTTTCCCTCGATCCTGACTAGTCTCCCAATCTCTGGTGCTGATGCTGCCACCACCATGCTTCACAGTAGGGATGGTGCCAGGTTTCCTCCAGACGTGGCGCTTGGCATTCAGGCCAAAGAGTTCAATCTTGGTTTCATCAGACCAGAGAATATTTTTTCTCATGGTCTGAGAGTCCTTTAATTTCCTTTTGGCAAACTCCAAGTGGACTATCATGTGCCTTTTACTGAGGGGGGGCTTCCGTCTGACCACTCTACTATAAAGACCTAATTGGTGAAGTGCTGCAGAGATGGTTCTCCTTCTGGAAGGTTCTCCCATCTCCACAGAGAAACTCTGGAGCTCTGTCAGAGTGACCATCGGGTTCTTGGTCACCTCCCTGACCAAGGCCCTTACCCGATTGCTCAGTTTGGCCAGGTGGCCAGCTCTAGGAGGAGTCTTGCAGGTTCCAAACTTCTTCCATTTAAGAATGATGGAGGCCACTGTGTTCTTGGGGTCCTTCAATGCTGCAGAAATGTTTTGGGAGCCTTCCCCAGATCTGTGCCTCGACACAATCCTGTCTCGGAGCTCTATGTACAATTCATTCAACCTCATTGCTTGGTTTTTGATCTGACATGCACTGTCAACTATGGGACCTTATATGGACAGGTGTGTGCTTTTCATGTCCAATCGATTGAATTTACCACAGGTGGACTCCAATGAAGTTGTAGAAACTTTAAGGATGATCAATTTAAAAAGGATGCACCTGAGCTCAATTTCAAGTCTCATAGCTAAATACTTATGTAAATAAGGTATCTGTCAACTGTGGGACCTTATGTAGACAGGTGTGTTCCTTTCCAAATAATGTCCAATCAATTGTAACTTGGCCACTCAGGAAAATGTTTGGTAAGCAACTCCAGTGTAGATTTGGCCTTGTTTAAGTTCATTGTCCTGCTGAAAGGTGAATTCATCTCCCAGAGTATGGTGGAAAGCAGACTGAACCAGGTTTTCATCTAGGATTTTGCCTGTGCTTAGCTCCATTCCGTTTCCTTTTTATCCTGAAAAACTCCCCAGTCCATAACAATTGCAAGCATACCCATAACATGATGCAGCCACCACTATGCTTGAAGATATGGAGAGTGTTACTCAGTAATGTGTTGCATTGGATTTGCCCCAAACATAACATTTTGTATTCAGGACATTTACTGAATTGCTTTGTCACATTTTTTGCAGTATTACTTTAATGCCTTGTTGCAAACAGGATGCATGTTTTGGAATATTTGTAATCTGTACAGGCTTCCTTCTTTTCCCTCTGTCAATTAGGTTAGTATTATGGAGTAACTACAATGTTTTTATACATCCTCAGTTTTCTCCTATCGCAGCCATTAAACTCTGTAAATGTTTTAAAGTCACCATTGGCCTCATGGTGAAATCCCTGAGCGGTGTCCTTCCTCTCTGGCAAAAGAGTTGGTAACAATGCCTGTATCTTTGTTGTGACTGAGTGTATTTATACACCATCCAAAGTGTAATTAATAACTTCACCATGCTCAAAGGGATATTCAATGTCTGTTTATTAAAAAAAAAAAAAATCTACCAATAGGAGCCCTGCTTTGTGAGGCATTGGAAAACCTCCCTGGTCTTTGTGGTTGAATCCCAAGGATGAACCAGACTTGTGGAGGTCTACAATTTTTTTCTGAGGTCTTGCTGATTTCTTTTGATTTTCCCATGATGTCAAGCAAAGAGGCACTGAGTTTGAAGGTAGGCCTTGAAATACATCCACAGGTACACCTCCAATTGACTCAAATGATGTCAATTAGCTTATCAGAAGCCTCTAAAGCCATGACATCATTTTCTGGAATTTTCCAAGCTGTTTAAAGGCACAGTCAACTTAGTGTATGTAAACTTCTGACCCACTGGAATTGTGACACAGTGAATTATAAGTGAAATAATCTGTCTGTAAACAATTGTTGGAACAATTACTTGTGTCATGCACAAAGTAAATGTTCTAACCGACTTGTCAAAACTATAGTTTGTTTACAAGAAATTTGTGGAGTGGTTGAAAAACGAGTTTCAATGACTCCAACCTAAGCGTATGTAAACTTCCGACTTCAACTGTACATATCAGTCATTGCATACACTAATTTCAATCTAATTTGGTTCTTTTTAAATGACATCGGTCTAGACTCACCCAGCAATATGTTAACATTCAATCAGGAGATTAAGAATTGAATCCCTTGGAGGGTTGCGCTCAGCCCTCTCTCTTTCGTTTCCCTGTATCAACACACAGTTTAGTTTTTCAAGACCAATTAATCCGGGTCACGGCACCAAGTGTTAGCAGTTGATGTTACTCTTAAATAACACAGACCCCAAGGCAAATAAGGGGGAGGTAAATAGGTGTATTCAAAGAGGACAAATCATAGATGTAATGCTGAAAGGTAGATGGTCCATCTCCCCTGTCCTCAGTGATTCTCTCCTCTGTGATTCTCTCCACAGAACAAAGAACAGGATGTCGTTTTATAACCCAACCCTAGCCTGTGGTTGACCAATTAGAATTCCTAGAATTGAACTTCTGACTTCAACTGTAGCTATGAGTCCTGGACTGAACCCCTGCAGTGGACTGAACACCTGCACTAACTCTCCAGACCTTAGCGCACATGCACTCACTCACGCACACACCCACACAGACATTCACTCATCCACACACACACACACACCACAACTGCTGCTACTAGACTCTTATTATTATTGCTAAATACTGCACCATTTTTTGCTGATCTGGCATAAGGTTCTACCTATACAACATTAATAATTTCCTTGTTGGAAGAAAGGAAAGGTGGGTGGGTGGGATGATGGATGTTCGAGGAGACCATCCAGCAGAGGGTACTAAAACTCTTTCTTTAAAATTGGCGAGCTACTATAGTTGGACATTTTTCAAATGAAATCTTAGTATATACAAAGATGATCTACATATAGATAAAATTTAGCCTTTTCCTCTCTGATATATGTCAGTACCTAACCACTGTATCTAACCATTCTGCCGTTTGTGTGTCTGTTCTAAATGTGTGCCGTTTCCCTTATTTTCTCAGAGTGACCGGAGATTGGAGATTGCAGAGGCACAGCCTTGTAGATATGTCTCCGGGCCAGAGCCCTCGTCTATGTACTTAGTTTGAGGAGTTAGCAAGGTAACTTTGGTCAGCTCTGAGTTAGTGGCATTGGCGGAAAACTAGCTAAAATGTAGGGCCAGCTAAAATGTAGGTGGGCCAAAAATTTTCTATCTGTGATACTACTCTAGAAATGAGAAAATTCATAACACTCTGCGCTTGGGATTCTTGACCAATCATGTTCACATTGTCATGCTGCATCACACAGTTGGTATGGTGGCTGTTTGCAATATCACACACACATCAAACCACACCCCCAAAACAGCTCTCAGTCATGGCTTCTTTGCATTTCTTAATGAGCAAGCTAAAAAGCCAGTCCAAATCAGTGAGTTCTTTAAAGTAGTCAACTGGGTGGGGATTTCTATAGGTTGGGGGCGATCAGCCAATGATCAGAGCATTGTCTTCTTCTTCAAGCATTTCACTGAACTTGAGCATGTGACAAATAAAACTTGAAATAGGGTGCTATGGTTTGTAAATGGCTATAAGCTATATCACCACTGTCTTGTGGCTACAATAAATTAATGACACACAATATTTGGTTCAGGATTCCAGCACTGCAGGTGGTATAGAGGTCCTGGATGGTATGAAGCTCAGCTCAGTACATACGCACTATATTCTGTAGCGCCTTGCAGTTGGATGCCAAGCAGTTCCATACCAAGCGGGGATGCAGCCAGTCAAGATGCTTTTGATGGTGCAGCTGAATAACGTTTTTAGGATCTGATGGCCCATGCCAAATCTTTTCAGCCTCCAAGGTTGTTTTAGAGAATTTGGCAGGGCATCCAACCGGCCTCACAAGTGCAGACCACGTGTAACCACGCCAGCCCAGGGCTTCCACATCCGGGACAGCTGAGGAAACTAAGGAGTATTTCTGTCTGTAATAAAGCCCATTTATGGGGAAAAACTCATTCTGATTTGCTAGGCCTGCTCCCTAGTGGGTGGGAATGTCTCCCAAATGGGTGGGTCTATGCCATTCCAAGTTCACAGGCCCACCTATGGCTGCGCCCCTTCCCAGTCATGTGAAATCCATAGATTAGGGCCTTCATTAGAGCCTAATGAATTCATTTTAATTGACTGATTTCCTTATATGAATTGTAACTCAGTAAAATGTTAGAAATTGTTGTGTTTACATTTTTGCTAAGTATAAATGAAACCACTGATGGAAGTGATCACCTCCTGCACTGTAATTGTTCTCCACCGCCTAGCTCATGCAGCAGCACTGCTCAATGAAGAAAGGAATGTTTGTTGAGGGAAAGAGGGGCCAAGCACCGAGAGTTATGCTAATTATCACCATCTACATGGGAGCTGTGAATTGCAGGTTATTATCATGTGTTCAGGTAGAAGCCATTAGCCTAGCCATTAACCCAAACAAAGTAAACCATGTTGCAAAGTTGATGCCGCATTTATGTCATGTAGGAGTGATTGGAGGAATTGCTTGTCTACATCGGAGGAAAGACTTGGAGTGTTCACATGCTCGGGGCTCGGAAGAAATGCAAGAATCATTCTCACCATTAACAGCTGAAATCGCGGCATTGTTTTTTGCCCTTTTCAGTGGTGCGTGACGTCAGAGTTCCGCATGTGGGAAAGATCGGGGTCCAGAGATCATACCCGAGTTTCCTAGTTGTAATTACAAGTTGGAGGGGCATTCACATGCATTTTTCCCAATAGGAAGGTCATACTTAATGTGAACATGGTCTGAACTTGGAACGATGCATGTGCATTTTGTATACTTATGTGGATGAGTCAACTTATTTGAATTACATTTTCATATGATTTAATACATGTTTTTAACAAAGTGCGCTCCATTTGTGGTAGAAATCGAAAGTAAACGTTATTACAAGGAAAAAAACTTTCAGGCCTAATCATTTTGAGACTACAGGAAATAGGTTGACTGCTATGTTAATTAAACAACTGCAGTCATGGCTGCTTGGATTGTTAACAGCCTTGTGGCTATTGAGGTCTTTTGACTGTGGGCCGGTTAAGGAGTTTTGGTGTCTCTGATGGGTCTTTGGCCTGGTTTGCTAACTACCTCTCTCAAAGAGTGCAGTGTATAAAGTCAGAACATCTGCTGTCTAAGCCACTGCCTGTCACCAAGGATGTACCCCAAGCCTCGATCCTAGGCCCCACGCTCTTCTCAATTTACATAAACAACATAGCCCAGGCAATTGGAAGCTTTCTCTGCCATTTATATGCAGATGATACAGTCTTATACTCAGCTGGCCCCTCCCCGGATTTTGTGTTAAACGCTCTACAACAAAGCTTTCTTAGTGTCCAACAAGCTTTCTCTACCCTTAACCTTGTTCTGAACACCTCTAAAACAAAGGTCATGTGGTTTGGTAAGAAGAATGCCCCTCTCCACACAGTTGTGATTACTACCTCTGAGGGTTTAGAGCTTGAGGTAGTCAAGTACTTGGGTGTATGGCTAGACGGTACACTGTCCTTCTCACAGCACATATCAAAGCTACAGGCTAAAGTTAAATATAGACTTGGTTTCCTCTATCGTAATCGTTCCTCTTTCACCCCAGCTGCCAAACTATACCCTGATTCAGATGACCATCCTACCCATGCTAGATTATGGAGACATAATTTATAGATCGGCAGGTAAGAGTGCTCTCCAGTGGCTAGATGTTCTTTACCATTCAGCCATCAGATTTGACACCAATGCTCCTTATAGGACACATCACTGCACTCTATACTCCTCTGTAAACTGGTCATCTCTGTATACCCGTCTCAAGACCCACTAGTTGATGCTTATTCATAAAACCCTCTTAGGCCTCACTCCTTCCTATCTGAGATATCTACTGCAGCCCTCATCCTCCACACACAACACCTGTTCTGCCAGTCACATTCTGTTAAAGGTCCCCAAAGCACACACATCCCTGGGTCACTTGCCTTTTCAGTTCGCTGCAGCTAGAGACCGGAACGAGCTGCAACAAACACTCAAACTGGACAGTTTTATCTCAATCTCTTAATTCAAATACTTGATCATGGACACTCTTACTGACAGTTGTGGCTGCTTTGCGTGATGTATTGTTGTCTCTACCTTCTTTCCCTTTGTGCTGTTGTTTGTGACCAACAATGTTTGTACCATGTTTTTTTCTGCTACCATGTTGTGTTGCTGCCATGTTATTGTCATGTTGTGTTGCTGCCATGCTATGTTGTCCTCTCAGGTCTCTCTTTATGTAGTGTTGTGTTGTCTCTCTTGTCATAATGTGTGTTTTGTCCTATATTTTTATTTAATTTATTTTTAATCCCAGCCCCTATCCCCATATAAGGTATTTTGCCTTTTGTGGGCCGTCATTGTAAATAATAATTTGTTCTTAACTGACTTGCCTAGTTAAATAAAGGTTGAATAAAAAAATACAAAATAAAACAATAAAAAACGGGGACCATTTCTGAAGTTTCCAGACTGGGAATGCAAAGGAACTCGGCCATCAATCGTCACTAGTTATCACAGCCACACGTTCATAAATGGCTAAACTCTGTAACACCTAAAGATTTTGCAATTGTTTTAGATGCCATTCCCTCAGGTGTTGCTATGTTATTCAGGAACATGTCAAGACCTGACCCTCAGAGCCTACCTTCTATTGACCCTGTTGACTCATCAGTAGGAACGATTTGTTTCTCTTTTGGTCCATTCAACAACAGAGCAGAGCGATACGATCCTTGTTTCAGCAGGATGTTGTATCTTATGTCATGCCTTATTGGAATGGATTTATTGATAATATCTGTTGGAAAAAAAGTTTGGATGTTGCCACACACATACCTACTTGTTAACAAAATTAAGGAAGTTTCCTTTAAAATTATTCATAAATATTATCCTGCCAACCACTATATGAAGAAGTGTAAGGAAAACATCAACTCAAATTGCTCCTTTTGTAATGACCACCCGGAAACAGTTTTGCATCTTTTTTTGCATTGTATGCATGTAAGAAAACTGTGGCAAGACATCAGTAGGTTTATAATTGAACACATTTATGAAGATTTTACACTATTGTGGAGAGATGTGCTGTTTGGATTCTTGACATACAATAGAAATAAGCGGAAACATTTTTACGTAATTTCGTATACACAAAAGTAAATTTACAAACAGAAAAACACATTTTCGTACCCTACAAAAATAAATTGAACTGTATTTTAAGACGTTTAAATGCTCTACTAACAAAAAAGCTGTTAGAATTGTAAGTATATGCATGTCCCTTAAGGTCCTTGTGTAATTGTAATGTGATATTGTATCCCCTAGCTTGATGCTTGTGTTCCCTCATGTGCTTTATGTATTGATTTGTTGTTAATAATAAATAAAAATAATAATAATAAAAAAATTATTAAAAAATGGCTAAACTCCGCCTGTTTCTACAATTTCTGATTTTAAACCTACCCCTAACCTTAATCACACTGCTAACCTTATGCCTAACCTTCATTTAAAGCTAAATAAAATATATATTGCCAATTTATATTTTGTGTCTGCAGTAACTAGTGACGCAACCCCTCTGGACTCCACCCACTGAAGACGGCTCCAGCAAGGATTTGAATAACTTAACCTGTGGCTCCAGCCTTGTTTTGTGAAGTCACGTTTCCACCTCCCGCGAGTTTACACGTCACCAGTTTCCTGTTGTTATTTTGTCAATGGTGGACAGTCTAACTAACTCATAAATGTCGGGGAATATCAACACTGTAACCAGGAAAAGACGGGAAGGCGGTTAGCTATTTATTGATAGAAGCTAAAACCAAACTCTCCAAGCCTGTGGCATTGACAAGAGGTGGCAGCTAATTAGCTTAATAGCTGGCAAAAATCTGACAGTAGGCTAGCTACTGTAGCAGTAGCAGCGGCCTTGGTCGGTTTTGGAAAAGTTGCCTGATTTTATGTCCATCATCAAGAAATTACCATCATCACGAGCTATGGACATCTAGTTTGGAGCGTCACCCGGACCGGTATGTAGCCACGATTGGCATATTTTAGAAGTTGTGCAAAATTACATCTAAACGAAGCCCCAAACTATCGTTAGCGTTCTAACTACAAAGTTAACTAATATTACGCCACTTGTTAGCAAACATTGCGTTAGTAAAGTTTGATAGCTAGCTAGCTAACTGTGTTAGCCTGCTGTCACTTTCAGCTAGAAACAGGGGATGTTTGCTTGCTGATGTTATCAAGCCCATAGCCCACAGCACAAGCATCCCCATAGTTACCGAAGAGTTATGATTAAATATAAAATGTTCTATACTATATGTCATGTAAGTCCCCGATTGGCAAATAATTAGTTAGGTAAAGTTAACTTACGTTAGCTAGCTACAATTAGTAAACTAGCTAGGCTAACTAACTATTCACTTAGATGACTAATAATGTCATGTAGTTGTTCAGCGGCTTCACTGCAAGTATATTGTATGTTTTTAATATTCAATAAAAAACGGGATAGTAAGTTTTTCTAGATTGGTTACAAATGATCACCTCTCCTTTGCAGTGACAATGAGAACTATTTGCAGCCGATCGATGTTGTGCTTCAAACTGTAATACGCGACAGTTTCTGTGAATAATTATTCACCAAATGTATCGTGGAGTTGGGTTTAATCGCCTACTCGCTAACTAACCAAGTTGATTTAACTTGGTTGGGAGCCACACCTCAGCCGTTCTGCTTTTGTTGAAAATTATTTGGCAGATTTATAGTAGTAACTGTTTATGACAATGTATTTTAAAATGTAACGTTAATAACACTGAAACTGTAGCTTGTAGCTGTCATTTTACACTTAGTTTGTGGCTGTCAATGGGTTTTCAGCCAGACTGTCAAAAGTGGTTGCTGCGAGTAGATGGGCTGTAGGCTGGATCTTGAATATTAAAATTCAATTTGAAATAGTCATCCACGGCCTGAGCTGTTGTTTATTACATAGAGAACCTATTAAACCTAATTTATGTCGTTTATTATGAGTAAACTGCAGTGACATGAGAGGAATGCATGGAGTGTGAAATATGAGATTCCAGAAGGCCCTGTTTTTTTTTTCTTCAAAGAACGCATAGCTAGATACATGGACCTTATCAGAATTCCCGATATGCCCTCAGATGAACCATCACAGGCAAAGCGTCAATACAGGACTAAGATTGAATCCTAGAACACCGGCTCTGACGCTCGTCGGATGTGACAGGGCTTGCAAACTATTACGGACTACAAAGGGAAAACCTGCCTCAAACTGCCCAGTGACGCGAGACTACCAGACGAGCTAAATGCCTTTTATGCTTGCTTCGTGGCAAGCAACACTGCAGCATGCATGAGAGCACCAGCTGTTCCGGACTACTGTGTGGTCATGCTCTCCGTAGCCGATGTAAGACCTTTAAACAGATTCAACATTCACAAAGCTGCAGGGCCAGACAGATTACCAGGTCGTGTACTCAAATCATGCACGGACCAACTGGCAAGTGTTTTCACTGACATTTTCAACCTCTCCCAAATCGAGTCTGTAATACCTACATGTTTCAAGCAGACCACCATAGTCCCTGTGCCCAAGAAAGCGAAGGTAACCTGCCTCAATAACTACCGCCCTGTAGCATTCACATCGGTAGCTGTGAAGTGCTTCGAGGCTGGTTGTGGCTCACATCAACACCATCCCGGAAACCCTGGACCCACTCCAATTCGCATACCATCCCAACAGATCCACAGTTGACATAATCTCAATCTCATTCCACACTGCCCTTTTCCACCTGGACAAAAGGAACCCCTATGTGAGAATGCTGTTCATTGACTACAGCTCAGCGTTCAACACCATTGTGCCCACAAAGCTTATCACTAAGCTAAGGGCCCTGGGACTAAACACCTCCCTCTGCAACTGGATCCTGGACTTCCTGACGGGCCGCCCCCAGGTGGTAACGGTACGCAAACATCTGCCATGCTGATCCTCAACACTGGGGCCCCTCAGTTGTGCGTGCTTAGTCCCCTCCTGTACTCCCTGTTCACCCACGACTGCGTGGCCAAGCACGACTCCAACATCATCAAGTTTGCTGACGACACAAGTGTTAGGCTTAATCACTGACAACGATGAGACGGCCTACAGGGAGGAGGTCAGATATGGACAACGACCTCTCCCTCAACGTGAGCAAGTCAAAGGAGAGGGGGTTGAACAGGCCCCCATTGACGTGGCTGTAGTGGAGCGGGTCGAGAGCTTCAAGTTCCTTGGTGTCCACATCACCAACAAACTAACATGGTCCAAGCACACCAAGACAGTCGTGAAGAGGGCACGACAACACCTTTTCCCCTTCAGGAGACTGAAAAGTTTTAGCATGGGTCCCCTGATCCTCAAAAAGTTCTACAGCTGCACCATCGAGAGCATCCTGATCGGTTACATCACCGCCTGGTATGGCAACTGTTCGGGATTCGACTGTAGGGTGCTACAGAGGGTAGTGCGTACGACCCAGTACTTCACTGGGGCCAAGCTTCCTGCCATCGAGGACCTATATACTATACGGTGTCAGAAGAAGGCTCAAAAAATTGTCAGACTAGTCACCCAAGTCATAGACTGTTCTCTTTGCTACCACATGGCAAGCAGTACCGGAGCGCCAAGTCTAGGTCCAAAAAGCTCCTTAACAGCTTCTACCCCCAAGCCATAAAACTGCAGAACAGTTAATCAAATGGCCGGCCACCTGTACTATTTACATTGACACCCCCTCCTTTGTTTTAACTCTGCTGCTACTCGCTGTTTATCTGTGCGTAGTCACTTTATCCCTACCTAGATGTACTAATGACCTCAACTAACCTGTACCACCGCACATTGACTCGTTACTGGTCCTCCCTGTATATAGCCTCGTTATTGTTAATGGTTACTTTTTATTTTATTTTTTACTTTATTTCTTGAACTGCGTTGTTGGTTAAGGGCTTGTAAGTAAGCATTTCACAGTAAGGGCTACACCTGTTGTATTCGGCGCATGTGACATACAATTGTGATTTTGATTAATTTAAGCAGGGGGCCTGTTGTGTGATAAATAATACACCCAAAGTCATGTATTTTTCTTTCCTATGTTCCTGTCCCGTCATAAGGAAACCTTGTTAGGTATTTGCTGTAGAACCGGTTGGAATGGAAATAGAACAGCTCTTTAAATGGAAGTGCAACAGCTCTTGAGTCAGCAGTCTGTCATTAATGATACATTGGTTATTTATTTCCTTCATACATCCTTACGTATGTATAATCAATCCTTTTTTTAACCTCTGCAGATGCTGGGTAAGAGGTGCTTGTCCCAGTCACTTAGATTCTTTTCCTGCCTGCAAGTAGCATTAATGCAGTGTTTGGCTTCAATGTGTGTCTGCTCAGGTGGTTTGAACTCTGTTTTCCTGGATAGATGGCAGCATAAACGTACTGCTGCTGACATTAGGTTCTTATTTCTCACATACAGTGCCTTCGGAAAGTATTCAGACCTCTTGACTTTTTACAGATTTTGTTAGGTTACAGCCTTATTCTAAAATTGATTAAATTGTTTTCCCCCTCATCAATTTACACCCAATACCCAAAGCAAAAAAAACATGTTTTTTATTTTTATGTGAAATTATTACATTTACATAAGTATTCAGACCCTTTACTCAGTACTTTTTTGAAGTACCTTTGGCAGCGATTACAGCCTTGAGTCTTGGATATGACCCTACAAGCTTGGCACACCTGTACTTGGGGAGTTTCTCCCATTGTTCTCTGCAGATCCTCTCAAGCTCTGTCAGGTTGGATGGGGAGTGTTGCTGCATAGCTATTTTCAGGTCTCAGATTGGGTTCAAGTTTGGGATCTGGCTGGGCCACTCGAGGACATTGAGACTTGTCCCAAAGCCACTTCTGCTTTGTCTTGGCTGTGTGCTTAGGGTCGTTGGCCTGTTGAAAGGTGAACCTTCTCCCCAGTCTGTGGTCCTGAGCACTCTGGAGCATGTTTTCATCAAGGATCTTTCTGTACTTTGCTCCATTCGTCTTTCCCCTCAATCCTGACTAGTCTCCCATTCCCTGCCACTGAAAAACATCCCCCACAGCATGATCCTGCCACCACCATGCTTCACCGTAGGTATGGTGCCAAGTTTCCTCTAGATTGTGACGCTTGGCGCTCAGGCCAGAGTTCAATATTGGTTTCATCAGACCAGAGACTCTTTTTTTTTTTTCTCTCATGGTCTGAGAGTCTTTAGGTGCCTTTTGGCAAACTCCAAACAGGCTGTTGTGCTTTTTACTGAGGAGTGGCTTCAGTCTGGCCACTCTACCATAAAGGCCTGATTGGTGGAGTGCTGCAGAGATGGTTGTCCTTCTGGAAGATTCTCCCATCTCCACAGAGGAGCTCTGTCAGAGTGACCATTGGGTTCTTGGTTACCCCTGAGCAAAACCCTTCTCCACCGATTGCTCAGTTTGGCCGGGCGGCCAGCTCTAGGAAGAGTCTTGGTGGTTCCAAACTTCTTCCATTTAAGAATGATGGTGGCCACTGTGTTCTTGGGGACCTTCAATGCTGCAGAATTTTTTTTGGTCCCCTTCTCCAGATCTGTGCCTCGACATAATCCTGTCTCGGAGCTCTACGGACAATTCCTTCGACCTCATGGCTTAAATTTTGCTCTGACATGCACTGTCAACTCTACAAAGTTTATATTGTCAGGTGTGTGCCAATCAATTGAATTTACCACAGGTGGACTCCAAGTTTTAGTTTGCATCTCAAGGATGATCAATGGGAACAGGATGCACCTGAGCTCAATTTCAAGTCTCATAGCAAAGGGTCTGAATACTTATGTAAATTGCAGATTTGTATTTAATTTAGTAATTTTTAGGATAAGGCTGTAATGTGGTCTGAATACTTTCCCAAAGGCACTGTACAGCCACACTGAACTTTAGCAATTTTTATAAAATAAACTTTTCTAATTGAACGTGAACAGGAGTGATGTGGAGCTCCGAGCGGAATGAGCCACCCCTGACTGTCCCGGTGCAGACTACTGGGCAGGACAGCTTCTTAATGTCTGATGCAATTTTTTTGATGGAGCCTTTATTTAACTAGGCAAGTAAAGTTAAGAACAAAATCTTATTACAATGATTGACCTACACCGGCCAAACCCGGATGACGCTGGGCCAATTGTGCGCTGCCCTATGGGACTCCCAATCCCGGCCGGTTGTAATACAGCCTGGATTTGAACCAGGGTGTCTGTAGTGACGCCTCAAGCACTGCGGTGCAGTGCCTTACCCGACTGCGCCACTCGGGAGCCCATTCTTCTATCAGTGCAACATTCTGTCTGTCACACTGAAGGAATAAGGATGTGGGATACCTTGAATGTTACCTTGAATGTCTCTATGGGTCTGCAAAGGCTTTGTTTGCCTTTTTGTGTTGCAGATTTTTTTTCTTTAATGCCTTTCTCTCCTCAGAGCTGTCAGCTGCATGGAAAAGTCTGAATCAGACCAAAGCTGCTGTAAGTAAACCCATATTAACAATGTTGTTTCACAGTTTTTCTATTTTTGTAGACTCACCACTTAATGCAATGACACATGGGCTGTGGTATTTGAGTTTTTGTTCTGCATTCTTTGTCTGAGTCAGGCGCTTTTGTTTTCCTTGCAGTTGCAGCACATTGAGAACCACCTGGAGGCTTCTCCTGGCTCTGGAGTTCTGCTGGATTCCGTCATGGATACAAAGAAAAGCTCTGGAGGCGCCACCAGGAAAGTGAGCCGCAGAGGTGAGGTACACAGTGATATATCTCATCCTTGTAAGCCATGGTTACTATTTACAGAACAAGGTTCTCAAACTGGACTTAGCAGCAGGCATCGTCATTACTTTGCGTTGTTTGGCATTGCAAGGTTACTTTGCAGGAATTCTAACCCTATCTCTCCTGACTCAGATGAGCGGCGCACAGAGGACTGCTCCCAGGCAGGCGGAACCTCCAAGTCCAGAAGGAGGAGTCATCGGAGCCCAGACAAGAGCTCACGCAGCCCCCTGAGGAACACCACACAGGACAGCAACGTCCACAGGAACAACTGTGTTGAGTTTAAAGAGCCTCTGACCTCTTATAGGTATGCACTGTTAATGAGATGTAAAAATATTTTAAGTGTATTTCTACCATGTTAACTAATGTATGCTGAGATTGTGCAACGATACAGTGCAAAAGGTTGTTTTTAGTCCCTGACCTAACCTATAAGTCCTGCAGTCAGAGATGGTCGTTAAGTCGCTACTTTTACAGCCACATGTACATGTGTAGGTCTTTGCACATAAGGCTGCCATTCAAAGCCATGTGATCTTGACACATCCCATTCAAATAGCCTGAATGCTCAAGTGACCCCCCCCCCCCCCCCCCCCCCCCCCCCCCCCAGGGAAGCAACCCCAACACCCCCCCTGACCTCCTCCCAGCTGGAGGCCCAGAGTCTGCAGTCGGAGGATGCCACCCCCCCTCCCCCGGACTCCTGTCTCAGCCAGCTGGTCTACCAGAGCGACACGCGAGACCAGCAGACTCGCGGAGACCTGGACAGCACACACTCGTCTGCTCTGGACAGCACTGTGGTGCGCTACCTCAACCACTGTCCCACGCTGGAAGCCCTGCGGCCCCCAGGCCACGCTGCTACAGCCAGGGACGCTAACAAGGAGGGGGGCCCGGAGCACAGGCCCAAAGCACACACCCTGGAGGGCCCGGCCCCACCCCCAGCAGAGACCGTTTCCTCAAGCCCTGGTTCGGCCTCCCAGAGGCTGGAGAACCTGAGGCGGAGGAAGCCTGACGACAAGCTGGAGAAGCTGAAGGAGACGATCCGCAGACAGAGAGAGCACCTGGAGGTTGCTGACCGAGACAGGCTGCTGGAGCAGCCTGTGGGCATCAGTGGAGCTGTGGAGACCACCAACGTACCCACGGCTAAGATACGCAAAGTGACAGCCGCACCTCCGGCACCTATATACAAAGGTAAAGCCCACTGGATAGAGAAAGTTGGTCTCCAATTGCACTGGATGTAAAAATCTGATTACATCATTCCTTCAAACCAAACAGTCATTTGTTCTTATCAGGTTTCAACAGGAGTGAGACCAAGATCTGCACTCCTGATGGTAAAGTGTGGCGAGAGATCTACAGAGACCTGTCTCGCCAGCTGTCAGGTGAGCACTGAGTGGTAGATGACCAATCAAAGGACACACCCTATGCTATTAGCTATGCTTACATAATGACCCTTGCAGTTAACAGGTGTTATTGACAGATGTGGGGAGTGACTGAAAGGACTGTGGAGATGAACTGCCAGCTCATCACCGCTCAATAGAATCAATGGGCTGTTGACGTCATAGTGGATTTACAATGGAAAAGGGCATCAGATGGACAGCATAGTCCAGGGGTGCTCAAGTACTATTTGAGAAGATCTGATCATACAAATTTCATGGTGGCACAGGTCTGAATGGATATTGTCGTTTACTGGCATAATAACAAACCCCTACATCGCAACCCATGCGATCCCTTGTTCACACCTTTTGTTGGCGGAGGATTTTTAGCAGTTTTAATGCTCATTTCCTGCAATTGTACACATTTTCCCATGTATTACGTGTTTCTATGATACAGGGGTCAAAGCTTCCCCCAAAATAACTTGGTCGCTGTGTTAGAACATTTATTTTGATTGGCGATTTTGTGCATTTATCAAAAGGATTTGCCCACGTGAACATGAACATTTTGTCTGATACGGCAAAATCGTGGCAAAAGACGGCTAAAATCGTAGTCTGCAAAGTCTTTAAGTGTTTTTCTTTTCGAGCCACATAATCTTTGGGATGGAAGAAGGCTTTGTTTTACTTGAACTACTAAAACCGGATATAAAGTATGTAGAAAAGATGATGGACCTATATAATCTTTGAGAACTAACAATTCTGAGAACTGAATTCGAGACCATTTATTTTATGTTTGAGCATAAGAACACTGCATTAGCCATGGCAAAATGCATAGAATTGCAGGAAATTAACTTTAAAACTGCAAAATCTTCTCGGCTCCATGCAGAATAAGTGGAATCGCATGAAATTTGCTTTAAAATTGCAACATTTTCTCTCCGCTCCATGGAGAAATCTGTAGAATTGCAAGAAATTGGCAAAAAAAAGTAAAACAAATGTCTCTACAATGCCAAGATGTGGGCCAAATATTATTGTCCAGGGCCATTCAGATTAGCTGACCAGACCTATTGCCACTCCCAATACCTAAACTCCCAGTTTGATCTGGGAAGAAAACTGTAATACTAGGCTATAAATATAGTTGTTGTTCCGATTTCAAGCTCCTGTGCTTAAATACTGCTCTGCCGTTCAAACTGCCCTGGAAATGAGATGGCATAAAATACACTCCAGTATTTTCAGAAAGACTAAGAGCTATTTTACCTATCCCAGTCAACTGTTTCCTTCAATAAATAAAGCAACTGTCCTATTTCGGACAAGAAGGATTTTGAGAGAGAACATTTCCACCAAAGAAATGAGTGTCCTCTAAATTTAGGATATGGTGATCTGCTGCAGCAGATTTTCCAGGCATTTTGCCACAACCGCAGCACTGCTCGCTTCCCTACCATTTTGTATGACTGTTTGAAGAAACATTTTTGTATTTTCTTTGTCCTCCCTGGCTCTCTGCTGATTCCTGGGCTTCCTCACAGGTTTTCATGCCAAAGTTCTCTGCTTTGTCCTCTGATACTGTTACAGTCCACCAGCTTCATATTCAATTGCTTTGTTTTGCATTCAGATGTCTTTCAGGAAGGTAGCAACTTTTTAGAAATTTGATAGTTCTGTTATTTTTCCATATCCTTTCTCCCCGTCTTAGAGAGCACCAAGCCCAAGCAGCGACCCACAGAGAAGGCTAAGGAAAGAAAGACGTCCAAGCCTTTGAGGAAAATCCATAAATCAGCTTCTGTTCCCGACCCGGAAACCAAGCTAGGTTGGATCTCTTTTCATTTATCCCTGTCTCTCTCTATCGCGCTTTTTATTTGTCTCTCGTGCTTACTCATCCTGGGTCTATGCGTTCAATAGAAGATGTGGAAGCTTCTCCAATATTGTGTGTGTAGGTGATAATTCATTACAAAGCCCAGGGGTCTTTCACAAACAGGGGGAATCTCCTCATTTGTTTTGGTTCATTAGTTACTGTGCAGCAAGCACACTGAACCTGAGCAGGCGTATCACAGTGAATACATCTGGAAGGCGTGTACCACATAAGGCCTTAACTGTGTGCTCTTAAACAGGCCTCTGTTTGTCAGTGGCACCATTTAAGTCACTTATCCACAAAGAAATGTCCAGAATGTATCGAATGCTGATTGCAAGCAAGCCGCAGTGTAGATGCACACTGTAGTTGGAATGCAGATGCGGCACAGTTCTGCTGGGCTGGGCATACCAGCTCTCTGACAGCCACCCTGTACTGGGCCCATACCAGCCTCCCTCCCTCTTTCTTTGCCTCTCTCTCTCTGTGTGTGTGTGTGTGTGTGTGTGTGTGTGTGTGTGTGTGTGTGTGTGTGTGTGTGTGTGTGTGTGTTCACAGTGCAGTTGAAAGGGAGATGAGTGTGGTATAGTGTAGTTTTACCCTGTGTTCCTGCTGCTGGACATCTGCTCCCAGCCCGCTCACCAGAAATAGCCCCCTGAAATCTAGGATCACGTTCAGCTCCTTTACCAAACAGGAACAGCTGCTGGCCTAACATCAGCCCCTGCATTGTAGAGCAAATCGGTAGGCTATATTATTCAAAGTAATGGAAGAATTGAGAAATGGTAATGTATAAATGGTAAAATGAATCCAGCAACACTGTGCTTTGTGTTAGATCCCTTGAGTTCACTGCAGTGCTGACACCTTTTTATGAAGGAATTTAAACAAATATTTTCGAAGTTGGTTATGCAGATGGTTCATAATTGACCCATACTCATTAAATTTGCATAATGAAGCTCTAAAATAATTTCTCTCCAAAGACTTCATATTAGAGCGAGACGACATCATTATGTCTCTTTTGTGCACGTGAGTATCACTTCAGTAAAACAACATTAGGATTTTTTTGACGCATTTTCAAGGGGCAATAAGCTGTTGAAACATCCATTTCTGGACATAGAAATGAATTATATGTACCAATGAAATCTTGAAGGATATAACTTATAAATGCCTCATGAGTTCAACTGTTGTACCCCATCATAACCCAAATAAAAGCTAGTTTTACTCCAATGTTTGTAACTATGTAAATGAAAACAAACACCGTATAGCCTCAAAGCATCGTTAACTGTCATTTTGATATCATGGATGGCCAGTCCTTGCATCCATAGCCCTGTCTATTACTGAGTGGCAAAAATGTCAGGTATATCCCTCCAGCTTTTTACCAAAACAGAGGAGGGTTGACCACTTTGTTTCAATTAAGGATTTAAGTTGAAAGTCTTTGCTTTCTGATAAACAGTCCTGCCATATGTCATTACTGCTGAACTCTACAGCGACCATGACCTTTGTGTGTTTTCTTGGTGTGCTCCCTGTTGCTGCAGTGATCAGCACCTCGTCATGGCGGGGGGGCCAGAAGCTGGAGAAGATGGTACTGGGCCCCGCTCTACGTCTGCCTCAAGAGCAAAGGCCAGAGCCTACAGACAGACTGGCCAGGACAGGTGGGTTGGGAGACATACAGTGCCTTTGGAAAGAATTCAGACCCCTTGACTTTTTCTACATTTTGTTACATTACAGCTTTATTCAGAATAAATAAAAAATTATCCTCAGCAATCTACACATTATCCCATAATGACAAAGCAAAAACAGGTTTTTAGAAATGATTGCATATTTATTAAACATAAACAGATAGCTTATTTACGTACGTATTCAGACCCTTTGCTATGAGATTCAAAATTAAGCTCAGGTGCACCCTGTTTCCATTGATCATCCTTGAGATGTTTCTACAAAGTACTGAGTAATGGGTCTGAATACTTAGGTATATGTGATATTTCAGTTTATTTTTAAATGTGTGAAATTTTCGAAACATGTTTTTGCTTTGTCATTATGGGGTATTGTGTGTAGATTGATGGGAAAAACCCCTTAATTTAATCAATTTTAGAATAAGGCTGTAACGTAACAAAGTGGAAAAGGTCAAGGGGTCTGAACACTTTCTTTAGGCACTATCCACTACCCTCACCCATCTCTGCTCTACTTGGCCTTCTCTCCTCTATCCCTCTCACCCCCTCATCCCCCTCCACTTAATCACACAATAATGTGTACGGCTACATGCACACAATAATGAGATTGTTGTGGATAGTCAGATTCATATAATAGTTTGATTAAAATGTTTACATGCTATGCAAGAAGAACGATTCCCCTAATAATCATGTTTACATGGACACCTAATGGCACTCTCATAAATGCAGAAAATTGCATTTGTGTTACTGTATATGTGGCGTTCATGTTTTTGTTTGTTTATTGCATGTTAAAAGGCGTACAGTGCACGGCTAAAGGAATATCAATAAATAAAGAGTTTGTCGTCTCTTCTAGCACAGGCAGTCTCCCTACATTAGCCAACTTTGGCTGTCAGTGACCGGAATGAATTAAGATTGACTAGCCGTTTCTGACTGACTGCGCAATTCAGCATGGTCTGGTTTCCATGGGTTGTGCTGGTGGTAGACTCATATCTGGGGGATGGGGGTGAAGCATGAGGCTGCTTAAAGGGTTGTACTGCCAGTCTCTTTTTTTACTGCTATATTAATTTCTGCATTGTTGGGGTTAGACTTTGCAAGAAAGGCATTTCACTGTACTTCTGCAAGTGACATTAAAACTTGAACTCCACACAGAACATTTACTTAAACAATTGTAGATGTGTTGTCTGGATATAGCTACTAGGGCTGTCAAACCATTACAAACATTTATCAAGTTAATCGCATGGTTTCAATTAAAACACATCACATTGGGTTGTAAGAATAATTTAATTTGACTATAGGGGAAGAAAACACAAAATAGACTATTTAAGACAATTGAATAATAACAGATCAGTCAAGTCTTGAGTTCATGTAAAATATCATACAGCTATTAGATCTAGCCTAGACTACTTCTTATCCATGTTCTTCAACATGAACTAGTTACAAGCTGTTACTACAAGAATTAGGATAATTTGATCATATCTTTTGACCTGAGGACTATTAACAAAAACAGCTAAATTGAATGGCTGTTCTGTTTTTAAAATCGGAGTTTAATCTAGAGGTATTCTGCCATTACATTCTCGTTTGGCTAGCTAGCTAACGTTAGCATAACAAGCTAGCTACTTCTGTGCAAATTAAATGTCTGCTGTTATTTATAGTAACGCCTGAGAAAGTGTATGGTTGAACTTTCTGTATGTTTTCTTTCAGAATTGTTGCTCAAAGCTGCGTGTATAGTTGTTTTAGCACTACAAGAGAGGCAGACCGCTCTGCTGTTGGTAGCAGCTGTTAGTAGACCAACAGCACAGTGTTCCGCTTAAAGGGTCTGTGAGGAAACGGACTTGGCTGACAAAAATTAAATGCGTAGCAAAGATTGCCGTTTAATTGTAACGCTTTAACTCTGACAGCCCTAATAGCTACCACGATTTTCCCCCTAATCATGCACACAAAACACATGTTCCTTTCCATTCACAATAACATTTAGTCACAAATCAATACAATGCCCCTTGTCCTTTGCAATTTTTTTCCAGCATACCATCCTCGGTCAAATTCGGATCCCTGTCCGGAGCTGAATCGTCGGTCCAGACCCAGCAGCTCCGAGAGACCCTGCAGCCGGGACAGGACCACCCAGCCCACCCCAGACCCTTTCTCTGCAGGCCCAGCCGAGGACGGGGCCCTCAACACAGATCTCCTGTCTGTAGACATCCGGGGCATCCTGGACGACCTGCAGCTGGAGCACAGAGCAGAGGAGCGAGCTCCAGTGGAGCCCAGGATGGGTTCAGTGTCCGGGGCCAGAACCACAGCATGGACGGCTGGTTGCTCATCCTTACGGGGCTCCCGCAGTGCCAGCCCCACCAAGCGCAACAAGCCAGAGCCATCAGAACCAGGGCCCAAGAAGAGGCACTACGACGCAGACTCAGTGCGCCAGTACATCACCCGGCAACAAGAGGAGCGTAAAAGACGTCTAGTGGAGGAGCGAAGGGCCCAGAGGGAGGAGGCGGAGAGCAGGAGCCAACGTCTTCAGGAGCTATATAGGAAGCAGAGAGCGGGGGTAGCCAATAAGGGCCCTGCGGTACTGGAGAGTTCAGTACAGAAACGCCTGCAGGAGACCTACACCAAACTACTACTGGAACAGGCTGAGTTAGAAGAGGAGCCTCTGCCTTACCAGACTCAGCCAGCCTCTACCACAGTCATCCACCAGGTAAAGGCATAGTTGAAGCCCTCACTGTCCCCTTACTCACATGGCAAGCTTTAGCGAAAATGTGGGTATAGAGCATGGTATGTATGTATGTATGTATGACGTGTCAAATGCATTTTTTATAGCTGTCCTTGTTACATTAAGAGCCAATATGTGAAATGGTGACATGTCGAATTACCCTCAGTATAACTTTGGACATATAATGCTATTGCTCGTATTTCATGTAGTCAAGTGGCTTGTAGGAAATGACTCATCCTGTGGTGAGTTAAACTAGCTGTGAGTTATTTGTGGTGTGTGTTCTCCTTTAGCAGAGGCCCCTGTACCAGCCATCCGGGGAGTCGGACAAGGAGAACAAGAGGCAGGAGAGACCCCAGAGTGCCTCCTCTAGCAGTGACCTGTCTCTATCTGAGATACAACCTCATCCACTCTCCAGGTCAGCACACACCTCACTAAAACACTAATTACAGCTTATACAGTGCCTTTCGGAAAGTATTCAGACCCCTTGACTTTTTCCACATTTTGTTAGTTTACAGCCTTATTCTAAAATGTATTTAAATTGTTTTTGTAGATTGTAGTCATCAATCTACACACAATACCTCATGACAAAGCAAAAACAGGTTTAGCAAATTTATTATAAGTATAAAACTGAAATCACATTTCTATAAGTATTCAGACCCTTTACTCAGTACTTTGTTGAAGCACCTTTGGCAGCGACTACAGCCTTGAGTCTTCTTGGGTGTGATGCTACAAGCTTGGCACACCTGTATTTCGGGAGTTTCTCCATTGTTCTCTGCAGATCCTCTCAAGCTCTGTCAGGTTGGCTCGGGTTCAAGTCCGTGCTCTGGCTGGGCCACTCCTGCATTGTCTTGGCTGTGTGCTTAGGGTCATTGTCCTGGAAGGTGAACCTTCATCCCAGTCTGAGGTCCTGAGCTCTATGGAGCAGATTATCATCAAGGTTCTCTCTGTACTTTGCTCTGTTCATCTTTTCCTTGATCCTGACAAGTCTCTCAGTCCCTGCCGCTGAAAAACATCCCCACAGCATGATGCTGACACCACCATGCTTCACCGTCGGGATGGTGCCAGGTTTCCTCCAGACGTGTTTTTAATCATGTTTCTCATGGTCTGAGAGTCTTTAGGTAAATTTTGGCAAACTCCAAGTGGGCTGTCATGTGCCTTTTACTGAGGAGGAGCATCCGTTTAGCCACTCGACCATAAAGGCCTGATTGGTGGAGTGCTGCAGAGATGGCTGTCCTTCTGGAAGGTTCTCCCATCTCCACAGAGGAACTCTGGAGCTCTGTCAGAGTGACCATCGGGTTATTGGTCACCTCCCTGACCAAGGCCCTTCTCCCCGATTGCTCAGTTTGCCCGGGCGACCAGCTCTAGGAAGAGTGTTGGTGGTTCCAAACCTCTTCCATAAGTTCCTCAATCAGCTTTCTGAATTACCCTAGAGGCACCAGAACATCAAATTTTAAGAACATTTTGAAGATCGTTCCACAAATAAGGTGCAAGAGAACTAATTTACCTAGTATGCTCGGTTAACCATAAAATAGGGTAATTCTACCTCAACAGTAACTTCAGATACTGTAAATATCTGTCTGGTCCTCACATAGGGTAAACAATATGGATGTAACTGTCATCTGCATATGTTCATAAACTAATGAGTTGCTATGTAGTTCTTGGAATCTTGAGGTGATCCTCGACCCTGAACAATTTATGCTTATATAATGAACAAAGGTGGTTCTCAGAAAGTCCTATTTAGACTGTACAAGTCACATATTTTAATGGCTTCATGCATATTTAGATGTCTTAAACCTTTGGCATAGTATCCTATGGACAATGTTGCTCTGTACTAAAAGTATTTAATGGGTCCATATACTAAAGGACTTTCTGAGCCCTTTGTTTAAGAAATTGTATATTTGAATACTAATCCTCCAGTCTTTCTCCTTTAGGAATGAGATGGGACTGGGAGTTCCATCGTGGCTGCAGCCTGACCATCTTTGTTCTGCAGTCAGACCCTCTACTGCTCTGGCTCCCCCCACAGACAAGCTTTTCTCCCTGTGCCTGGAAACGGGAGTGGGCTCTGGGGTGAGGGGAACCAGCCCTCCAGCCAGGCCTCAGCACTCTACTCTCACAGGAGCGGCCAACAAGACCAAGATGAACCGCATTGAGGCCCTGAAAGCCACAGCCGCATCCCTGTCTACCCGCATAGAGAGTGAAGCACGGAAACTGGCCGACACAGGGATCAATTATGGCTGTGCGAGGGACATGGATCTTACCGGTCTGACCCATCTTCAGCCTCAAGACGACGGCTGCTGGGCCAAGCCTGTGAGCCCATCGGTCAGAGAGCGCACTGATGCTGCTGACGAGCTGTCCCTGAGGATCCAGAGGCTCCTGAGTGCTGGCCAGAGCACATACAACGAAGCTCTACCAGGGGTGGGCAACTTGCACAGCTTCAGAGAACAGAGAGGCGGGGCCTCTGCTTCAGGCAGCAGGCCACAGACATCTTCAGTCCTCGGCTCCCATAAGAGGCCGGAGGAGCACCCTGAGGTACCAGGGAAGACCAAGCTCCATGACTCCAGTGGTGACTCCATCAGTGAGGGCCCACTGCTGAGCGAGGGCAGCCTGTCAGAGGGCAACGAGAGCCCCCGCATGCACATAAAGAGGGACCCCAAACCAGCAGAGCGTCTCAGGTCACTGGACTTCTGTGCAGGCCAGAGGGAGGGCGTCCAACCCATCTCTCACTTCCAGAGAGCGGCAGAGAAGTACCCAGCCCTCAGCACCCTCCCCTTCTCTCAGCCACGGGACCGCAGCCGAGGCCCATGGGAGGAACTGACCAAGGGAAGTCCTCATAGCGTCATCAACATCTTCACTAAGAACCACCTGCACAACCACACCAAGGGTTAGCCAACACATTTACACACCCACCCTATCCATAGAAGTGTTTTGAATGAAGAACGAATGTTTAACCCATCGTCTGTTCCTCTGGCTTCTCCCTGCAGTTGGAGGAGAGGAGCAAGCAGACAGGAGCTCCCCTGCTGTGCATTGTGGCCTGTCTGCAGCCAGCTCGGTAGATGTGGCACCAGCGTATGAGGATGACTTTGTGTCGTCCCGTAGCAGCAGCGGCAGGAGCAGCCTGTCTAAGAAAGGATACAACGGATGCAGGTAAAGTGGTTTATACCACTCTCACATGACTGGGTGTTGCTATCTGAATACCTCTCATGCAATTAAAACATCATTTGAAAATCCTGTAAAAATTATGGGAACCCGACCACAAGGTGGCACTAATGTCACATGGCTGGCTAGGAGTTCAACTCAACAGATGTGAGTTGCTGTTTTTGAAGTTGTTTTAGTAGTCTGTGGTGGTTTGATGCACATGATGTGGGTCTTGAAATATGGCTTATCTCGACATCTCATTGCAGCATCACCAGCGGGAACAGTCACTATGGCGAGTTGATGAGTCGCAGGTCCCCTTATGACACCCGGACTATAGACCTGCCATCCCATCACTCCTCAGGCTCCACTCCAGTATCTTCACCTCACTCAAAGGGCTCAGTGAAAAGGGGTGAGACTTTCCCCACAAAATAAAATAACCACTTCCCTGAAATCATACAGCCAAGTGACAATTTCTTACTAGTGTAAGTGTCTCCCACCTCTTTAGGCACTGCTTCAGACAAGAGTGATGCCACTCTGGTGGAGGAGCAGAGGAGCCCCTGCTCTCCGGGGTGGGAGAGCCTGTCTAGAGACTCAAGACGAGGAGGCTCAGCCTCTGAGAGAAGCTCCATCCACACCCTGGTGAAGAGTGTGTACACTGACAGTACACTAGGGGGCGCCTCAGGCCACTTACACTGCAGGTAAGGCGTTCCAGCCCAGACCACTTCTGAGGGGCTCAGGGGAATTCCCAGGAGCTTGAATATCCTCCTTGACCTTCAGTGATTACTGGTATTTCCTTCCTTCCTGAGCTTCTTGGTTGTCTTATAATCTCTGAGCACATTTGTGTGGGGATATTATTGCTGGCATATGGGCACAATGCCTCTTTCAATTACATGAGTTTCTGGTCTATTTGTTTCACTGTGCAGTTTCACTTCAGGTATGCGACACAATTTCCTTGTTAGCCAGCAGCCTACCACCCTGCATCCACTGCTGGCTTGCCTCTAAAGCTAAGCAGGGGTGGTCCTGGTCGGTCCCTGGGTGGGAGACCAGATGCTGCTGGAGCGGTGTTCGAGGGCCAGTAGGAGGGCCTCTGGACAAAAAACAAATATCCCAATGCCCCAGAGCAGTGATTGGGGACATTGCCCTGTGTAGGGTGCTGTCTTTCGGTTGGGAAAGGTGTCCTGATTCTCTGGTCACTAAAGATCCCATGGCACTTATCGTAAGAGTTGTTGTGTTAACCCCGGTGTCCTGGCTAAATTCCAAATCTGACCCCACCATCATAGCCACCTAATTATCCCCAGCCTCCAATTGGTTCCTTCATCCCCCCTCTCCCCTGTAAATATTCCCCAGGTCGTTGCTGTTCTCAGTCAACTTGCCTGGTAAAATAAGGGTGAAATAAATCAATTAAGTGGTCCTTGGCTTCCAAAGACCACCACTTATAATATTTACACATTTCAAGTGACTGGAGAGAATGTTGGAGTCATCTTGGACACCACATCAGGTACAGTGTTCTTTCTACAGGGTCTCTTTGCCAACATAAAGATGCATCTCACTCTGTCAGGCTTGAGCAGCGAATGAATGTGGTCTTTTCAGTTCAGTTCCCAATATAATGGGGTGGCCCATTTATATACACTGAGTGTACAAAATATTATGAACACTTTCCATGACAGACTGACCAGGTGAAGGCAGTGATCCCTTATTGATGTCACTTGTTAAATCCACTTTAATCAGTGTAGATAAAGAGGAGGAGACAGGTTAAAGAGTTTTTTTTTTTTGCCTTGAGACATGGATGTTATGTCTGCCACTCAGTGTTAATGGCCAGGACAAAAAAATCCAACTGCCTTTGAATGGGTTGTGGTAGTAGGTGCCAGAGTCACTGGTTTGTCAAGGACTGCTTCTGGGTTTTTCTTGCTCGACAGTTCCCCGCGCGTATCAAGAATGGCCCACCACCCAAAGGACATCAAGTCAACTTGACACAACTGTGGGAAGTATTGGAGTCAACATGGGCCAGCATCCATGTGGAACACTTTCAACACCTTGTAGAGTCTGTCTTCACAACTTGAGTCTGTTTTGAGGTCAAAAGTGGGTGCAACTCAATATTAGGAAGGTGTTCCTCATATTTTGTACACAATTATATTTATTTTTGTGAATGGATTTAGTCATACCCAATGCATTTGATCAAAAATCACTACATCACCAAAAGTATATGGACACCCCTTCAAATTAGTGGATTCGGCTATTTCAGCCACACCCATTGCTGACAACGGTGTAAAATCGAGCACACAGCCATGCAATCGCTGTAGACAAACGTTGGCAGTAGAATGTCCTTACTGAAGAGCTCAGTGACTTTCAACGTGGCACTGTCATAGGATGCCACCTTTCCAACAAGTCCTTTCGGTGAATTACTGCCCTGCTAGAGCTGCCCCGGTCAGGTTTTTGGCTTCATGCTTCTTCTTCGCCATCAAATACATAAAAATAAAAAAATTCACTCGGAAACACATATACAATATAATATGGCTGTGGTTTTCATTGACTGATAATGCAAATTTGAGGCTCATTCTTAGCCTACATAACAAGGAATACTGAAGTAAAATTGACGTGCCACTTGCACATCGTAGGGCTTTTGCTAACTCAACACTCTAGAATGCTTATTTTGCTGTGGCTATAGATCTGGGCATTGAGGCTAAGAAGTAATGATTCAAATGTGTTCAGGAAGTCTAGTGCAGAGTGCCAGGGAAAAATAGTATTTTGGCTGTTGCTCTGGTTGCGGCTGAAGGGTCTACAGCAGCCTGCCTCATGGCAGCCTAACACTGACTCTTTTGTTTGGGCAGCGAGGTTGTTAAATCTCCTCACTGCAAAATGGGCATGTTGCCAGGGAGTTTTTTTCTTCTCCTGGGACATTTGAGCCTCCCCTGATTGTGTTTATTGTGTTTTTTTTTTGCCCAGGTGGTAGATTCCCTCCATACCTTTGTCTGCTTGATGTGATAGCGATTACATTCAGGATCAAGTCCTTAATGCTGCAGTTGGAGCAGGAGAGATGCACCGCTGTCTACCATTCTGTTTCTAGCTAGGAAGCAGAAGCACATTATACTGTATCATCATGATTAGACTTCTTTGGGCATTTTTGTTTGGCTCAAAGCAGCACAATATGTTAATTGAAAGTTATTTTCTTCACTTACTGTATGTCTTAGGATGGCTTTCCTGGGGCCCCCTTTTCTTAATTCTGTTAGTTCCTGGTTCTCCATTTCACCTGGTTAATTTAGTGTTCTGGCAGTATAGCACACATACCTGAACTGAATCAAAGTTGTTAATGTTCCATCTGTTATGTTTTACGTATACTGTACGTAATGTACGTATACTGATGCTCCAAAAAATAAAGGGAACACTTAAACAACACAATGTAACTCCAAGTCAATCACACTTCTGTGAAATCAAACTGTCCACTTAGGAAGCAACACCGATTGACAATACATTTCACATGCTGTTGTGCAAATGGAATAGACAACAGGTGGAAATTATAGGCAATTAGCAAGACACCCCCAATAAAGGAGTGGTTCTGCAGGTGGTGACCACAGACCACTTCTCAGTTCCTATGCTTCCTGGCTGATGTTTTGGTCACTTTTGAATGTTGGCGGTGCTTTCACTCTAGTGGTAGCATGAGACTGAGTCTACAACCCACACAAGTGGCTCAGGTAGTGCAGCTCATCCAGGATGGCACATCAATGTGAGCTGTGGCAAGAAGGTTTGCTGTGTCTGTCAGCGTAGTGTCCAGAGCATGGAGGCGCTACCAGGAGACAGGCCAGTACACCAGGAGACGTGGATGGAGGCTGTAGGAGGGCAACAACCCAGCAGCAGTACCGCTACCTCCGCCTTTGTGCAAGGAGGAGCAGGAGGAGCAATGCCAGAGCCCTGCAAAATGACCTCCAGCAGGCCACAAATGTGCATGTGTCTGCTCAAACGGTCAGAAACAGACTCGATGAGGGTGGTATGAGGGCCCGACGTCCACAGGTGGGGGTTGTGCTTACAGCCCAACACCGTGCAGGACGTTTGGCATTTGCCAGAGAACACCAAGATTGGCAAATTCGCCACTGGCGCCCTGTGCTCTTCACAGATGAAAGCAGGTTCACACTGAGCACATGTGACCGACGTGACAGTCTGGAGACGCTGTGGAGAACGTTCTGCTGCCTGCAACATCCTCCACCAGGTTAGGCGGTGGGTCAGTCATGGTGTGGGGTGGCATTTCTTTGGGGGGCAGCACAGCCTTCCATGTGCTCGCCAGAGGTAGCCTGACTGCCATTAGGTACTGAGATGGGATCCTCAGACCCCTTGTGAGACCATATGCTGGTGCGGTTGGCCCTGGATTCCTCCTAATGCAAGACAATGCTAGACCTCATGTGGCTGGTGTGTCAGCAGTTCCTGCAAGAGGACGGCATTGATGCTATGGACTGGCCCACCCGTTCCCCAGACCTGAATCCAATTGAGCACATCTGGGACATCATGTCTCGCTCCATCCACCAACGCCACGTTGCACCACAGACTGTCCAGGAGTTGGCGGATGCTTTAGTCCAGGTCTGGGAGGAGATCCCTCAGGAGACCATCCGCCATCTCATCAGGAGCATGCCCAGGCGTTGTAGGGAGGTCATACAGGCACGTGGAGGCCACACACACTACTGAGCCTCATTTTGACTTGTTTTAAGGACATTACATCAAAAGTTGGATCAGCCTGAAGTGTGGTTTTCCACTTTAATTTTGAGTGTGACTCCAAATCCAGACCTCCATGGGTTGATAAATTTGATTTCCTTTGATAATTTTTGTGTGATTTTGTTGTCAGCACATTCAACTATGTAAAGAAAAAAGTAGTTAATAAGAATATTTCATTCATTCAGATCTAGGATGTGTTATTTTAGTGTTCCCTTTATTTTTTTGAGCAGTGTATAAAACCCTTTCCATGACAGGCGAAAGCTATGATCCCTTATTGATGTCACTTGTTTAAAAATGATGTCAATTGACATTGAAATGACCAAAACCTAATCAAAACTGTGTAGGAATGATAATGAACTTATATTTTATAGTCTCGTCACTCTGTCCAGCTTGTTAAGTCTTCGAATGCTAGACAGGGAGCATCAGAAATTCTAAAAGCGATGGATGTGGGACTATATTTTGCAAATTTGACAGCGACTAAATAATATAAGAAATTTTAACAAGGAATACTAAAGTAAAATTGACGTGCCACTTGCACATCGTATGGCTTTAGCTAACTCAACACTCCAGAATGCTTATTTTGCTGTGGCTATAGATCTGGGCATTGAGGCTAAGAACTAATGATTCAAATGTGTTTAGGAAGTCTGGTGCAGAGTGCCAGGGAAAAATAGTATTTTGGCTGTTGCGCTGAAGGGTCTTTAAGCGCGGCCCTCCGGACCTTGGTTAAGACTGAATGTAACCCGCGGGGCAAAATATGTTTGACACCCTTGGTTTAAAGCATAATCCCCAGCCCCCACCCCACCACTTTTTCAAGCGATAATCCAGCCTTCTTTAAGTTGACAGTTCCAAATCGGAGTTTGTACGTTTTCAGAAAGCATGCATATGAATCAATTATTTATTTTTCCTTCTCTTGGTTCCAGTGTGGGCTTGGACAGTAAGAAGTCCCCCAGAAGCCCAAGCCCGTCTCCAGCTGGCTCTCCAACAGACTCTAGTTCCCGTCGTGTGTCTCCAGGCAGCGCCTCCCTAGCCGGGGCAGACATCCTTGGTCTTGGATCCGGCTGCCCTCACTCCTCAGCCCGCCCCAGCTCGTCCTCATTCCGGTCCGCTACACTGGGGGGCAGAGCAGAGCCCACAGCTGCAGGTATACCACCTAGAAACACCCGCTCAGCCGTTTTGATAAATACTCTATTGCCTATCTACAACTTCCTTTGTTTCTATCCATCTCTCTGTTGTCCAGGTGAGCTCCACTACACCCCAGGGGTGTTGCAGCAGCGTATGTCTGCAGAGCTCCACTACCTGGAGTCTATAGAGGAGTCTGTGCGTCAGCTGGGCGACATGGAGCAGTTAAGGGGTGTGTCTCTGGCGCAGCAGGAAAGTGTCTCGCTTGCCCAGATACTCAAGGTGAGGGAGGCCCAACCCAACCAATCAGAGCACCTGAAGAGTGCTCACTTATGTATATGACTGCTTAGTATAGGCACTACTCCACTCTTGAAATGTTAGCTATTGGCATGTAGTCATGTTCTGGTGGTTTTCATTCACCTTTTTCCATAGGTCCTGACCTTTGACCTCTAACCTTTTCAGGCGCAGCAGCAGCGGCACGAGCGTGACCTTCATGAGTTGAAGGTGAAAGCAGAGCAGGAGGCGCTGGAGACCCAATGGCAGCTGGAGGAGACACGGCAGAAAGCAGCCAGGGTACTGCACACAGCACTGGCATTTAGAACGGGCAACTCTGCAGAATCCACGTACTTCTCACCTAGAGTTAGATCCATGCACCAACTTGGTAGATTGTTGATCCTCTCGAGGGTGGCTTCATATTTGTCAACACCTTGAATATTTATAGAACTTAATCTACCTTCACTGCATGTAGTGTGAGAAAGGAGCTATTTTACTAGACGTGTGTAGGCTGTAGTGTGGTTCAGTAACAGAACTGTGTGTGTGTGTCGTTGCAGGCTCACGTGGAGCTGCAGGAGAACATGGCTCAGACCCAGCAGCAGTCTCTGGGAGGCATGCAGGAGGCCAACGCTAAGATGATCAGCCAACAGGCCGAGTCTGTACGCTATACGGCCGTAGCTGCCCACCAGATCAAAGAGGTCCGAACACTCTCGCTCTCCCCCTCCACTCTTGTCCCTACAGCCCGTCACTGGGCTTGGTTTGTTTCCTCACTGTTGCATGTATTTGCAAATGTCTGACTCTTGCTTCTCGACACAGTTTCGTTCAGTTGATATATTGCTGACTTAGTTGCTCTCTCCTCAGATGACGGAGCTGGCCTGTTCTCAGATCGGTGACCCTGCTGCTGCTCCCATCAGCACCCTGTTTGACCAGCAGAGGCAGCATCACCAGAGCTTCATGGGTGAGATGTCTTCTGCCAAGAACAAGACCGAGGAGCCCTTTTCCCTGGACAGCTGCTCTGACTCCACCCCCTCCAGGAGACCCAACATCAGGTACTGGAATTCACATTCTGGTGTTCCTCACAGACAGACACCGGTAGATGTTTCTCCTTGTCAGCATACTTGGCTTGGTCAGGTTAAACTTTATAGGCATGGCTAGATAAGCAATTGGTTTTCTCCCTCACATGTCCTCTCTGCGTTGTACCACCCCCCAGTGGTGGAGAAAGCAGCCACCGGAGTCCCTCCCTGGCCTCCTATGAGAAGAGACAGAGGAGGAAGGTGGAGACGGGTAACAGCTCACTGGTGGAGGCTGTGACCCATACAGCAGCTGAAGACTCCATCCCCAGTGACCGTGTTCAGTCCCTACTGGATGAGAAAGGTGAGGCCAGGGGTTCATAGCACTCATTGTGGGGATTGGAAGGGAGCCATTATCACAAACAGGCAATGCATAATAATCGTTTGATGCGTAAATAGCCTGAAGTCTCTTAGAAAGAGAAAACAACAATGTTCCTCTCCCCAACAATCTGTCCCCATAAAGACAGCGCCTCAGTGGGTACAGAGTACTCTCTGAAGTTTGACGAGTCCATGACGGAGGATGAAATTGAGGAGCGTTCATTCCGCTCGCTGCTGCCCTCCGAGTCTCACCGGCGTGGAGTGTTGGAGAAGAATAGAGTTCCTCACGAGGAGTCAGATGATGTTCCCAGTCAAGAGAACCCCGCAGCACAGGACAGCTCCAAGGTTAGTTTGCCACCTCATTTCAATAACTGTAATGCTGGCAAGGTAGCAAGACTACTCAAATACATAATGATTGGCTGAAATCTTAGCACTTATCCAAAAGCTTAAATGTACTAGTTTACTTTGGGAGGTTTCTCCTTAAAGTCACCAGCGTATAATGCTTATCCACATTTAGCCCGATTTGACCGCAGTAATGGTGAGCTTCTGGCTCACCATTACTTCTAGCTTCTGTCTAATATGTTGGCAGCAGCATTTGTCTTAGCTTTTAATGTCAAGCCACAGTGGTAGCTCCCTGCCTCTCTGAAGGGTTCAGTATGCGGGATTGTGCCTAGCCATACTGACGCCTGGAAAGAGCTGCCTGCCTTGTAAGGCTCCACTGGCCATGGCATCAGAAAAACTGGGAAAGCCTGCTCAACTCATTACTACCCTGGGCACAATCAACATTCTGTGTGCCCCGGCCCCGCTTAACTGGGTTCTGGGAGATTCCCTGCCTGGCTGTATCGTTCCCTCCCTGACCCATACCTGGTCCCCTCAAACACAGCAGGTGGAGGAGAGGTTGTGGTGCGGCTAGGAGAGGTTGTGGTGCGGCTAGGAGAGGTTGTGGTCACACCTGGCTGCCACATGTAGGGATGATCTTGTACATACCTTGGCCTTAATTGGCCGCAGGTGTTTTGACAGCGCTCTGGATACACTTTGGCGTTTACAACACTGATTCTATATCGCAACCACCAAGGCCAGCAGCCTCTCCCTCGCCTCAATTTGTTTGCCAGCTGGAGGGAGCATGTAACCAGTGGCCAGAATGATCTTCCATCTACCACTGTTTGCTCTCTGTGTATGCCTGGTTTCCTGACTGATAAGGCTTTGTGATGTGTTAGTGACTCATTGTTCCCGCTCCCGGCAGCAGGACGGCAGCATGCCCTTCTCCAGCGGACAGGACAGCTTCTCCAGGTTCACCATGGACATGGTGCGTCAGTACATGAAGGAGGAGGAGGTGCGCGCCCACCACCAGAGCTCCCTGCTGCGCCTGCGACAGAAGGCCCTTAAGGAGAAGACCAAGGCCGAGCTCGCCTGGCTGGAGCATCAGAAAAGGCACTGGTTTACTTTTATTAGGATCTATGTTTTCTGAATAAATATTGTCTCATTCTCCGCTAACGCCAAAGTTTTTTTGTTTTCCATCATACGAAAATGTGCGACTGAAATTCAGTAGAACACATTGACCAAAACTATTAGTCTAGTTTTGGTCAATGTGTTCTGTTGAATTTCTTTCGCATGAGGCACTTCTGTCCTCATTTTGCATTCATGTTCTCACTGTTTCTCCTTTCTGACCTCATAGGCGCCTCAGAGACAAGGGTGAGGATGACAAGATGCCACCCATCAGAAAGAAGCAGAGAGGCCTACTGATGAAACTTCAACAGGAACAGGTAACTAACCAACAAAATCTCTGCCCATCTCACCTGCTCCCATCACTGCCCATCTGTAATGCTAAGTGACCATGACCTTTGACCCTGTCTGTGTGTGTTTCCAGGCGGAGATCAAGCGTCTGCAGGAGGCCAACAGGGCAGCCAGGAAGGAGAGGCAGCTGCTTCTCAAACAGCAGGAGGAGATAGCGAGAATGAGATACACCACCCTCAAGCTGAAGGAGCGCCTCAAGTGTGTCGGCACCGGGGACACCCCACCGGTCAGTACTACCACCTTCTTACATCATATTCATATCTGGGAATGTGTTATTTATGGAGATATTGAGTTAATCCTCAGAAAGAGATGCTTTGTGTTATGCATTTGTCTAAAATAATACTGCATGGTTCCATTTAAGATTTGAAAGGGTCTTGCGCTCTTCTTCATTTCTGGTGTGTGAGTGTGTAACCATCTATGTCCTATAGGAGACTCCAGTGTCGGAGCACGTCGAAGGGGCAACCTCCCCCAGTGCTGCGAAGACTGACGGGGACGTGCGCAGCGCCTCTCCTCTCTCAGTGTCTGGCAGTGAGACCAGCAGCATCATGCAGAAGCTCAAGAAGATGCGCTCTCACATGGATAAGAAGTAATTTAAACGTCTATTAACCTAAATGTCTTATTGGAAGTCTTTGTCATGGGCTCTTTTTTTGCTACTTCAGGGCTTATAATAAGAGACACAATTTATACCAACTTTTCAACAGCTGAAATTACCATATTTGATAGCTTTATCTTTATGGGTGTGATTGTTAACTTGTCTTAGACTGACGATCTATCAAAACCATATTGGGCATATCAATCATTAAAGATGGTTTCCTTTGTTAATCACAAGGAATTATGTACCAGCTTCAGAGCTTCTGTTACTGAAAATCATTTGATGGAAGTTGCTGTTGCCTTGTGAAAGTGAGGGATTGGCTTGCCTAGAAACCTTAATTCTTCTGTGGTGTGGATATGAATATAAGCATGCTCCATGTCCTCTATAGATCAGGGATCATCAACATGATTCAGCCGCGGGCAGATTGTTTTTGTTTGCGCAGAAAACCTGGGGGGGGCCATTTAAAACCACCTCGCGAACAGCCAGTTGGGGAACCCTGCTATACATACATGTTAGTTATTCAGACTGCATCTTCTGCAAGCTCTGTACTTATTCCAAAATTTACCATTTGTAGTGTAAAATGTCTGTCTGGTGTCTCATACAAGCAGCGAGGGCAGGTTTTAGTCTTTTAACAATGTGGTTATGTGACTGGAGGGGACTCTCACGATGGTTAAACAGCCAGACCTGCACTCCGACTGACCTCATTCTTATGCTTTTGCATTCTGCAGTACAGGTCCTAACAAACGTTCAGTTGTTGTGGTGTTTAAGGATTTGTAACTTTCGTTCAATAGCAACGTGATCAGTAGAAATTGTAGGCCGAGAGCGAATGATTCCTTGAATTGAATAATCTACCAAAAATCATGAAACTGAATGTACCCAATATCACAGCTAAAAGTGGGAGGTCACTGTCAATTTGAGCCTAGACTTTATTTTCTATAGGGAACTAACAAGCTGCTTGTAGCCACGCCTCTGTCTGCTTGCATTGGTCGTCTAACAACCTGCCATTTCAATATGTTAACACTGTCTCTTTTAATAATGCTCTAGTGTTGTTGTGGATCATAGTGAAGGTTAATGTGTGATTTAGCCAGTGTTTTAGTCTAATAAAGCCTAAATCAGATTTTAGTTACCAGTACTTAAAAACAATTATCACCCACCACTACATTTGCAACTTTTTGCTAAAATAATCTTGCAAATTCCTCCACCCAGTGCATTTAATTAAGGAGAAGCACTATGTCCTCTGAGGTGCAACATGAGACAAAGGCCTCTCTTAACCTTTTTAGGATTATAATTTATCAGTCTCTGGCACTGCCGCATGCTTTCACACATGGCTGCACATTCCTACACACCTGCTCTTTATTGGAGTCCAGCTCCAAAGACACACATGCACATCTTGCCATGTCCTGGCCAACTCCTGATGAAAAGGACTGAGTTTTAATACCCCTCTAAGCTCTGCCACCAACACAAAACCCTGGCAGATTAACTACATTACTTCTCTTTGAATGAAACCATGAAACATTCAGTACGATTAAGCACATGCTTAATCACTACTGTATTCTCTCTCTAATTGGCTGTTTTCACATTCTCCAACTCATATTTTGTGGGGGTTTTCCTGTGTCACGTGTCCTTGCTTTGTTTGGTTGTAGACACTGCTCTCCTGTTCACTACTACTTCTCTCCGTTTACGGCCCACCACTGGGCATCTCGCAGTGTCTGTTTCCCCTACCTCCAGCTGTTTATCTACATCCAGTTGGTCAGGTACAGTGCTGCTCTCGTCTCTCACTGCTGCCTCTCCTTCTCTGCCCCCTGTCCCAAGGACCATGCTTGTGTTCAGCTCCCGCCTCCCAATTTCCTTTTTTCCAGGAAGTGTGAAGTGAAAGCTTGAATAACACCCAATGGCATCCTGTTGGCAACACAAACCAGGCATTGCATGTACGTTCACAACCATATGCATGAAGGGGCACAGAAATTAAACAAGAAGTGAAAAAACGAAAGGCATTTTTGCCAGTAATGAAATGACCTCACATTGGTCTGCTAAGGTCAAAGGTCCTATTCCTTTTAATACAGTTGGCCTGATTTGAACGAGACTCCCATTGAACAGCGAGAGCTCTCCAATCTCTGTGGTGTTGCTTTGAGGGACTCATTTAACTCATTCAGAGTGAATGAATCAGGATCTGCATGACTTTCTCATATTCATGTCACTCACTACTTTTGTTGAAGAAATGTCCAATGTCCAGAGTAAATTATAAGATATTAGGCTACACGCCGTCCATGCAAAAGAAGCAGTGCCTTTGGCCGGTGCTTTAGCATTGATAGAGGGGTTTAATCTGTTCAATGAGCCCAGTAAATCTTCACCGACGTTCCTGATTAGGTAACTGTTGCTTGTGATGGGCTAATGAGTATGTATTGCAAGTGGGCTTAATAGAATTGGGAGCGCAGTCTAACCCAAAGCTGTACTAGTGCGCGAAAGACAAACAAACACAGTACTGTCTGGCACTTCTACTAATTATAGTCAACATGCAAAACAGCTGATTAACTTGCAGTGCATAATGAACCAGTTCTTTTCAATGTACATTATATATCAAAGCAATGGAGAAACCATTTTGAAAGTAGTTTCTTTCCGCAGTATACATGGGAAATGCATTTTGACTCTTGTGTTGTGTAGAATTCATGTCGACGTTACACCCATAGACATTTTGACTCTTGTGTTGTGTAGAATTCATGTCGACGTTACACCCATAGACATTTTGACTTACAATCTGCAATGTGTTTTTTTTTTAACCATTGGTGGTCTTTGACTGATGTTTTGTGGGGTGTCCTACAGTGATGTTAAGCCCTGGGGTCAAACCAACTGATTGAACCTAACTACTACTCTTTGTGCCTGTTTTATCCATTTTGATCAAATGTTTGTACTCTGTTGTTGGGGGAAGAGTTTGGATGACTTGTGCACTATGGTGTCAAAATTAAACCATGTCTGAGGTGTGTGGACCGTCCCGGAGGTTTTCAGTTTGCAGTTAAGATGGGCAGGGGGTGGTTGGGTTGACTGGTTGGACTGCTGATGACTCCACTAGCTTCTGCGACGTTGCAATCATTTCACTGCTTCTCACACCAATTGCACCTACCATTCTTTGTGCTTTCTCTCCCTTCCTCCTGTCCTCCCCACCACCAGGTTCCTGACCAAGCGGGAGCAGGGTCTGATGCATCGGCGGAGGCACGCGGAGGAGCTGCTGGAGTGGAAGCAGAGGCTGGATGCTGAGGAGGCTGAGGTGAGGCAGATGGAGAAGCAGGCCCTGGCTGCCTGGGACAGAGAGCGTCCTAGAGACGGAGACCAGAGGTCAGATCACAGAGACTGCTCCAACGCCAGCCCCAATGCCAGCTCTGGCCAGCACGATCCTGAGGGAAAGACTGACAGAGGTGAGAGACCGCTGTTGACAGACACTGAGCTATAGGCCTATTGTATGAGATGAAATTAGCACATGCTGTAGTATGCAGTAGTTTCTGTTTATTGCCTGTTATCAGGTATGAGTTTGCTTGCCTTGTGTCGTATACTTTTATGAAGGCGAGAATATCATACAGCAAGCTGCATATCCATATTTGAGGCTGCAGGTGTATTCATCTGCTCTTGACCTTTGTGTCTCTCCTCAGACTCTGTGAGTGAGGGTGACTACTCCCCAGTAGTGACTGGCTCCAGCGTGCACACAGAGCTCTCTGGGTCCCAGCAGCCAGACATCCCCTCCACTGATCAGCCTGGCTCTGTCTCTGAGCTGCCCTCCACCCAGCACAGCCCCTCCATCTACACCCAGGACTTAGACTCTCCCCCTGTGAGCAAGAGAGTAAGGCCCTGTGCATGTTGTGGTGTCATGTTATCTATTACTACAGTAGAAATACATTGATTACATTTTTTTATGAACCCTTCCATAAGATTAGATTGTTTTATTGTCCCCCTCCCACACAAAAAAGCAACATGCACAGGGCCTTACTCTCTTGCTCACAGAGGGGGAGTCTAAGTCCTGGGTGTAGATGGAGGAGCTGTGCAAGGAATTGTATGAGTTAACAGAATCTGTCAACGCGCATGCTCCAAGTATTATCCCTCCTGAGAGCAAAGTGAGACTTTGTTAGCGCTCTTCCCATCAAATTTAATTTGTGACGTGCGCCGAATACAACAAGTGTACACTTTACCGTGAAATGCTTACTTACGAGCCCTTTCCCAACAATGCAGTAAGAAAATTAACAAATGGATACAAATAAAATATTAACACAATGAAATATATGTTGTACCAGTAACAAATCAGTGTGCTGGAGTATGAGGTAATTGGAGTGATAGATTGAGGGGGAATTGTAGGTTTGGTTAGGTGATTGAAGTACTATGTACATCTGGGTAGGGGGTGAAAAGGAAAAAAATCCCTGTAGCCATTTAATGAACTGTTGAGCAGTCTTATGGCTTGGGGGTAGAAGCTGTTCAGGAGCCTTTTGGTCCCAGACTTGGCTCTCCGGTAACGCTTGCCGTGCGGTAGCAAAGAGAACCGACAATGACTTGGTTGGCTGGAGTCTTTGATTATTTTTAGGGCTTTCACCTGACCGCCTGGTTAGAAGGTCCTGAATGACAGAGGGCTCGGCTTCAGTGATGTACTGGGCCGCACGTACTACCCTCTGTAGCGCAATACGGTCGGATGCTAAGCAGTTGCCATACCAAGCGGTGATGCAGCCAGTCAAGATGCTCTCAATAGTGCAGCTGTAGAACTTTTTGAGGATCTGGGGGCCCGTGCCAAATCTTTTCAGCCTCCTGAGGGGGAAGAGGCTTTAGGCAGCTCTGTGAATGTCGGCCTTTGTCCAGGGTCCAGACTCAGTTGCTTCTTTCAGGGAATTGTCACTTTCCTTGTGCACAGTTAATGTGTTACTTGATTGTTATTTGAGTGTGACATTAATAATACTCAATTAACTGCCCTATTGGGTAAAGAGGAAAACACTTTAAAAAATCACTTCTTTCATTCACTCCTGTGAGCTCATCTTATGGAGCTAGATGTCACTATAGTTATTTGGGGTTATTTAAATCGTCTCAGGAATTTAGAAGCCACATGCAAATGAGATGTAAGCAGAAACACTCAAGTCTAAATGTCACAGAAAGGCATCTGTGCATGTACCGTTAGAGACACTGCCTTTTGAGTGTGTTTGTTTTTGTGTATGTATGTGAGTTTTGGTGTGTCTTGGTTAGTTAGTTTGGGGCATGCTGTTGTGGTGAATGTGAGACTGTCCTGAATTCCCCTTGGGCCCTATCCTTTTCCTCTGTTGTACAGTCTCCTTCACCAAAAGCCAGCCTCAGCACTAACACACACCCAGAGGGCAGCAGCAAGATGCAGCTCCGCTCCTCCTCCAGGACCTCCAGCCACGACCCCAAGGCCGCTGACACTCCCTCTGGCACAGGTGAGCTGGTCCCCTCTCTGGAGCAGTAGGGCCTCCAAAACGGGACATCATTTTTATTTTCTGTTAGAGCTGTTGAAAAGCAGAGTCGAAAGAGGACTGACTGCAGGCATAATTTGACGCTGTAAGAAAAGGATTATGCGTGCAGTTCCCTGACACTCAACCTGCTTAGTTGTGTTATGGGAGTATGGAAGCTTCCCAGCCGTCACTGAGCTACAGTCGTAGTCCTTTAAACTGTCGTTGCTGGTTCTGTTGGGCTATTATAGTGGACATTTCAATCATCAGATTTTTATCACTAACATAACATGTGCAGGCATTTTTGGAGTAGCCTATGAATGTCCGGATGGACAAACCGCAAATAAATAAATATTTACTCCCCCTTCTGAGAATTTGAGTTCAGTAGTTCTAAGTTGGATTACTTTATACTAATCAGTCTGGCATGGATTTCGCATTCTAACCGTACTTATTGTGTCACACAGAGCCTATGTCAGATCAGAGCGACATTGAGAGCCGTATCCGTGCCCTCAAAGAGGAACTGCGCAAACGCAAGTCTGTGGTGTACCAGCTGAAGAAGGAGCAGAAGAAGAGGCACAAAGAGCGTCTGAAAGCCCAGGAGGCCAGCCTACTGAAGCAGCTAGAGGTCAGTGTATATCAGAGAATCCTAGCCTGCCCTGCTCCATTCAATGAGCAATAACAAGAACAGTGACTTACTTTGGGCTTTGTTTGTTTCCTTATGTCTAGTCCTACAATTATTTCATTGAGAAGACTGAGACTGAGTTGAGTAAGGAACCGGACTCGACACCTGCTGCCAAGCCTCAGATCCTGGCCCCCACCTCAGCCACAGAGAAGCCCCAGATTAAACCACCACCTCCTTACAGGTACACCAACGTACTTACTATGTGTATGTTGCACAAACTGATGAATTGGTCCATCTTCATAAACATGTTTTTTTCCTCTCCAGACCTGAAACCGACTGGAAGGTTGTCTCTGACTCAGAGAAAGCTGAGAAGACACTTCCACATTCTCCAGTTGAACAAGGTGTGTTGTGCATTGTCAAGAAGTGTAATTCTCCACGTTGACATTTGTGCCCATACTGTGATAACACAAGTTGTTCCATGTTTTGTTGTCAGATGACCTCACAACATCCGGGCTCAGTAAATATTCAGCATGGCATGAGGAGTCCTCAGACGAGGACCCCCCTACTGTCACCCCAACTCCAGTGTATGGGAGTCCAGAGCACACCAACAGTCTGAGGGGCCTGCTGTCCCCAGAGCCTCTCCCCAGGCAGCCCTCTGAGGGGGCACTCCCCCTGAGGGAGCCAGCCAGGCCACAAGCTACCGACTCTGGGGATGAGCGTGTTGTCTCTAGCCACCAGTCAGAGGTCATGGAGGAGCTGGACTCTGTGAAGTCTGAAGGAACTGAGCACACTCAGTCACGCTCTGAAGACCATCACTTTGACCATCTACTCAAACTTGACCTAGAGCACAGCCCAAGTTCCCAGCAGCACCATTCTCTGTCAGAACATGTTTCCTCAGAGAAAGGAGAACAAGGGATTTCCCTGATAAGCAGTCTTGATGTTGATGAGATATCTGCTAAGTCACCATCCCCCATCAAAGAGCGAGCCTACACCCCTGAGTCTGATGTCTTGTCATCAAAGGGTGACTTTTCAACCAAGGGTAAGGATGCCTCTCCTCCTTCAGCTGATGGTTATCATGAAGACTTTGAAATCTCAGTGGAGTCGTCACTCAGGGAGGAAAACCAAGGCACCAAACCTACCTCACCATCCCGCCAAGAGACCAGAGAGGCTTCCCACAGCAGGTCCCCCTTCTACAGTAGTGAGGAGGAGATTGGTGAGGAGCCACGTGGAAGATCTGGAGCTCCTGGTGGCAGTCCTCACTCTGAAAGACTTCTTGACCTGCAGAGCCAAACCAAGGATTCCCAGGTCATTAGTTCAAACTGCTCCCCAACTATCTCCCCTTCCCAGATCCCACCTTCACCAGCACTGGATGAAATGCCTAACTTTGCCATTGGAGACAGGGTTTTAGTGAGCAACGTCCAGCCTGGTATGCTTAGATTCAAGGGCCACACCAGCTTTGCCAATGGCTTCTGGGCTGGAGTGGAGCTGGACAAGTCTGAAGGAAGCAACAATGGCACCTACGATGGGGTGGTGTACTTTGAGTGTGAGGAGGATCATGGCATCTTTGCTCCTCCGGACAAGATCCTCTGTATGCCAGATAAGTTTGAGATCTATGTGGACACCACAGAGGGCGAGGACTCGTTCCTTGACCACCAATCTGAAAAAGAGCCAAAGAAATGCAACTTTGAGGAGGAAATGCATGAAAGCAATCTGCAAAATAAAAGAGGGGGTGTATCTCAGCGTAATCGTTCTGGAGACAACGGACCTACTGATGTGAATGATGATTCAGCTGAACACCAGAAAAACTTGATCAACTTAAATGAGTTCAAAGAGGGAGAATATTCAATGTCCAATAAAAGAACCAAGACCATCATTCTGGACCTTGAAGATGTACCTACCAGTCTCATCACTGACATAGACCGTAAGATAACTCTTGATGAGACCTCTACCATCATTGAGAGGAATGGCCTAGATGCCCATCAGAAATCTACTCCAGAGCAGACCGTGGGGAAAGACACCCTCGGTGCTTTTGCAGATAAGCTTCTCAACAACTTCATGAAAGACGCTGTGAAGCAATTCGCACAGATCAGAAAGGCCAAAGAAGAGAAGATATCAGCTGTTGAACAAATGAAAGATTACCTTACCGAGGGTAGGGAAACGGTCTCCCAAGCTCACGTTGTGGCACAGAGAGATGGTCTGCCCTTCTTCCTAGATGGAGACCAAGAGGAGCAAGTGTCGTCTCCAGAACTCTGTAACCGGCCGGTGAGTTTTGATCCCATTTTGAGACGGTTATAGAGTAAATGTTCGAAGTGTTAAAATATACAGTATTTTCTTCAGATAATGTGATAACCTGCAATCACATCATGTGTAATGCATTTAATTTAGGATATTTTCAGCTAAAGTACTTAAAAGAGCTGATTTGTCTTAGTAAATGATTAAACAGAACTGATTACATTGCTGTAGGGGAATGGATCAATAATTGAGCTTAGCAGCACTGTTGATAACCATCCAGAGTTGATTTGACCTCAAAATACCCTTTTTGTGGATTTGTTTGAGTCCAAAGGTCAAACAACAACTTTGACCAATGTGCTTATCTACGCTGAGTGTATAAAACATTATGAAAACCTGCACTTTCCATGACAGACTGACCAGGTGAATCCCAGTGAAGGCTATAATCCCTTATTGATGTCACTTCTTTAATGTAGATGAAGGGGAGGATATGGGTTAAAGAAGTATTTTTTTAAGCCTTTAGACAATTGAGACATGGATTGTGTATGTGTGCCATTCACAGGGTGTATGGGAAAGACAAAATATTTAAGTGCCTTTTGAAGGGTTGTGGTAGTAGGTGCCAGGCGCACTGGTTTGTATCAAGAACTGCAACGCTACTGGATTTTCCGCGCTCAACAGTTTCCCGTGTGTATCAAGAATGGTCCACCACCCAAGGGACATCCAGCCAACTTGACACAACTGTGGGAAGCATTGGAGTCGACATGGGCCAAAATCCCTGTGGAACACTTTCGACACATTGTAGAGTCTATGCCCTGACGAATTGAGGCTGTTCTGAGGGCAAAAGGTTGTGCAACTCAATATTAGGAAGGTGTTCTTAATGTTTTGTACACTCTGTGTATATCCATTTCAATTTGGTGCTCTGTTTTCTTTTGTTATGTAAATATTTATGCCAGTAGAAGTAAAAAATACATCTTAGACTTTCTTAGGGTTTTCACTTAGTGACTCTTGTCCTTACTCTGTATCCATAGGAGAGTCCAGTGTTGGGGGCTAGTGGTCAGGAAGAGTTGACCAAGCGTCTGGCAGAGCTGGAGTTGAACCGGGAGCTGCTGGATGAACTGGGGGACGAGCAGGACTGGTTCGATGAGGATTATGGCCTCAGCTCTCGTAGAGAGCAGCAAAAACGGAAAATACAGCAGGAGGAGGGGGGGCTGTCAGTAAACCAGGTGAAGACCCCACCCAGACCAGAGCTGCCCCGGCAGCCCAAGCTCCCTGAGCAGCCTGCCATGGTGGTGCCCCACTCCGCCCCGAAGGTGGAGAAGCTGGTCGACGCTGCCACCCAGGAGATCTGGAACCAATCTAAACTGGGCCAGGGCACACAGACTCTCACTGGGCTCCCAATCCCTAAGCCTTCAGAGGAGTTCCTGGGATGCGAGGGCAAGGATCAAGAAAGTCAATGTGTTCGCAGCTACAGACAAGTAAGGACACATTGAAAAGAGATGACCCTTGTCATGTATTGAAATGTATCCACTGACATTTGCTTATTATCTGCAGGCTGTATATGACTTAACATGGGAGATCATCCAGGAGATCTTTGCAGAGGATCCTAACGCCCATCAGCCTCAGTGGGTCAAGCCTCGACGCATGAACTCTTCCTACTTCCATAGAGTAAAGAGCCCTGGCGACATCACCAGAGTTCAGGTGTGTATGTGAAACTGACGTCCGTGTGCTGCTAACAGTATAGCTTCCTCCACTGTCCCTGTTCCATACCAGGCTCAAACTAGTGGTGTTCTGCTCGCAAACACATGTGACTGCCCTCCTTGACAACGTACCAAGCAATTGAGCTATAGAAAAAGCTCTGTATCGATGGCTCCATTGGCAACATTTCAAGCTAGCTGTGGAGTGATCTTACGCCACGTTCTTAACTCTTGTTACATATGCCATGCTTATGGTGCCATCTAAAGTAAAATCTCGTCTTCCAGGCGTTCATCACCACAGAGGTGTTGAAACTGTATAGCCTGAAGAAAGACCTCAACCAGAAAACAGATTGGCAGAAGATGCTGAAATTCGGAAGGAAAAAACGGGATCGAGTAGATCATATTCTGGTAAGAGCATAAAACAGTGAAGCTTTAGGGGTGACTCGTTCTGAATTCAAGAAGTCCTTTATTTTATGAATTACCCAACTAATGTAAAGTGTATTTTCTGGTAGTGAGATGTCTTGTGTGCATTTTCAGGTCCAGGAGCTTCATGAGGAAGAGTCTCTGTGGGTGAACTATGATGAGGATGAGCTCTATGTCAAGATGCAGTTGGCTGACGGTATCTTTGATTCGTTGATAAAAGACACAGCAGAAGTTCTCACACAAATTCAGGAGAAGAGATTGAAAAGAGCCCTTTCCTGAGCTTTTAAGCCCCCATTGTAAACCCATCTTCCACCAGACAGTCCCTCCCACAGCCAACGTGCCAATGATCTCCAGATGCCTTCAGTTCAGTGTAACTGGTACCCCTCTGCAACACAGCTTTGGACTAGCTAATTGTGGATCTACCACATGTCTTACACCAAACATCTTTGATCCAGCCTTCAACCAACATGTAAAGCCTCCCATGCTGGCTGCCCTGTTCATGTCCAGTCAAAGATGGAGTGGATCTTGTTTCCCATTAAATTCATCAATGCTGCTAAATTGACTGTTCCATGGCTCATGAACTCAAGACAGTATTGAGGAGCAGTCTGGGTCATCTAATAATAGGTGATGATGAGAAGATTTCTATGTCAAGTGTGGAAGTCATTGGGGTTATCAGGTTGTATAAAAATGAAATATTTTGCCTTTTGTATTGTGCTATTTATTGTATGGAAAATTTGCTGTTAACAGGTTTTCGAAACAAATTACTTCAGCATTTTGTAAAAGAATGATGAAATAACAAAGCACAAAAAGAAATGTGAATGTAGACATGGCAATACATTGTATAGGGAGTGAGTGAAAAATAAATTAAAATCTACCTTTTTTGTATTTAATATTTAAGAATCCAAATATTAGTAATTGATGGGTTTAAACACTGTCCTTCTTCTAACATGTTTTTGCCTCGTAACTAGTGTATTGGCAAGGAGAACAGATGCCTAGAGGTTCTACCTGGTTAGATTGGAAACCAGCCTGTCACGCTGGATTCAAGCCTTAAAATTGGCCTTTTACTTGATTCATTTATTGTCTCCTTTTTTTGTTCTGTATGATTGTGAATTGCCACACTCAAAAGCAACAGGCCTTAGTTGATGTCTCTTATGTACCTCCTTTATTTGAATGATATTTACATATACAGTACATACCTTTTCATAAATACCTAAAGGAAAAGTATTTTTCCAACTGGGTTAAACTTCAGCCTCTGCCTTGTTCAGTGTTTACCTAAGCATAGTTCTAACCAGAGAACACCCTTTGAAATCCCCCATTTGCCTTTTGCTCACAGACTCGGTATTGCATTTCTAATGGTTCTAAGGTAGCATGACTCAAATGCCATTTATGGTAGGTAAATGTATTATGCCTTTGGGTGTCACTGATGATGCACTTCTGACTTACTGCAATGGAACCTAATGTTCTCTCCATTCGTCACGTACACAATGGCTTTAGCAGCATGGTAGCAATTGTGAGTCATTGATTAATTTGTGTGGGTCCTAGCATTCAACAACAATGTTCAAGGGCTTATTCTGTCCTCTCATCAGTAGATACTTTAGTCCAAGAATGCTGTGATGTACAAGTTAATTTACCATGCACGGTGATGCTTGTCAATTGTAATTTTGGTTAGACAAGTGACCTTAATGGTGGGAATGAAAGTAGTTTCCATGCCAATTTGCATTTTTACAATCACTGTTATTTTACCAGAAGGAGTAGATTAACTGTCTATTGTGAATTTGCATTTTACCACTGCTGTTATTTTACCAGAAGGAGTAGATAAACTGTTAACTGTCTATTGTGAGATGTTGAACTGTACATTTCCCTTTTAATACCCATTTCTCCATGATATGCCCCATGTTGTGTGTTATGAGAAAATAGTGATGTGATTTAATACCTAGTAAATTAATTTCCACAAGGCTGAATTGCAACCCCCCCCCGTAGAATGGTGAGAATAATCTGAATTGATTGTAGCTGTGGATAAATATGAATTGATTGTAGCTGGTGGATGTAATGTCCCATTAATAACTATGCAGTATTTGTTGGTTGGGTACATTGTTTTATGTTTGGATCATACAAGCCAGCTTTGTAGTCTTGTGGAAAAACATTTAATTGCAATGTAACCAATACGCCTCCAGACAGTTTTCAAACTGCTGTCTGTAGTAGGTTTGTGTTGGCCCTTGCTGTGAAGATGGGTATTCTAACTCCAAAGCAAAAATGTATATTAGGCTAAAATGGTTTGATAATGAAATTGAGTACACTAGAGATCTTTTTGCATCTTTTAAAGTGTATGAATATTTAGAATGTACTACTGTCAGAGACGCAGCTACACTAGACTTGTGAATTGTTTTATGGGGTGTAAATATATTAGAACAGTTCCCTATTGGATCTGACTCACTATTGAACCTGGAAGATTTTTGTGAAATAAACATTGTTCACATTGCAGATATGTATATAGTATACATATATTTTAACTAAATTGAACGTTGAAGTTGTAAATAAAGCTTTATTTCCAAATATTAAATGTCTGCTATAACCTGCAAAAATCATCCCTAGCACAGTGCCTCAAGTACGTTTGGCCAAATGTAGTTTTCCTTTTCCTTTTTTTTGCCTTATTATTTTTCCCAATTTTAGTGATTGTCATAAGTGTATTATTATAAACAAAGCTGCAGGACTTCCTCACTGTGTCCTGTTGCACCCTGAGTTACACCCCACACGTTATCACAATGCTGACTCATCACCTCAGTCTTTGATTGTCATTAGCTTGTGGAAGTAGAATATGACAAGCATTAAAGTACAGTAAAGCTCATACATTGAAAATGTAACCCATACAATTTACTTTTATAACTGTAGAGAACAAAAATATACCTCAATATTACTGAGTTACTGTGTATAAGGAGATCAGTCAATTGAAATAAATTCATGTTAAATCTAATCTATAGATTTAACATGATTGGGCATGGTGTGGGCCTGGGAGGGCTTAGACCCACCCACGGGGGAGCCAGGCTCAGCCAATTAGAATGAGTTTTTACCCACAAATGGGCTTTGTTACAGACAGAAATACTCCTCGGCACACCCTCCCTCCAGATGATCCCGCAGGTGAAGAAGCCGGATGTGGAAGTCCTGGGTTGGTGTGGTTACACGTGGTCTGCCGTTGTTCGGCCGGTTGGACGTACTACAAAATTATCTAAAATGCCGTTGGAGGTGGCTTATGGTAGAGAAATTAACATTACATTTTCTGGCAACTGCTATGGTGGACATTCCTGCAGTCAACATGCCAATTGCACGCTCCCTCAATCTGTGGCATTGTGTTGTGTAACAAAACAGTACATTTAAGTGGCCTTTTATTGTCCCTAGCACAAGGTGCAGCTGTGTAATGATCATGCTGTTTAATCAGCTTCTTGATATGCCAAACCTGTCCGGTAGAAATTGACAAAGGAGAAATGCTCACTAACAGGGATGTAAACAAATTTGTGCACAACATTTGAGAGAAATAAGCTTTTTGTGGGAATTGAACATTTCTGTGATCTGGGGTTACAAATTGGATGTTCAAATCCTGGATTGGAAAAAACACTTTCTGATATGTCAAGTCAAGTGATAAAGACAGATGCAGCTGGTAATGGTTGATTGGCCAGACAGTATGGAATAGCCACAAAGTAAATATTTAACAAGAGGGTGATTCTTGATAGAAAACAGAACTAGCAAGTCAGGCTGTATCAGCTGAACATGTGGGAGGTTACAAATGAATACATTGTATCAAATATAGGCCAATGGATAGACTTTGGACACCACAATTCTTGGGGATGTTACAATGTATATCTACTGTCTGTTGGCAAAAGTTGCTTGTTTGCATCCTCCAAAATCAGGATGCTGATTAAACTAAATTGCGTTCCATAATCGAGGTTCAAGTACAACTATAGTCAATGGAATTACACTGTCTTACTTTATGAATTTAGCCAAATGACTATGATTTAGCCCTGCTTCGGCTGGCGGTGAGAGGTTGGGGGAGGGAGTTGGACGAGTGACAAAAGTGAAAAAGTTTATCACTTTCTTTTACAGTGGTTGCCTTTCTGAGTTGCTGGCTGTCAGAAAGAAAACACTCGAAGATGGCGCGGCGCTGCTGCCGTGCCACGTCTCGGTTTACAGGGGAAATACATACAAATTTCAGAGAGTCATTCATATCTACGATTGTCCTATTTGTGTGTTTAACTTTTCCTTTTACCACCGAAGCTGGCTTGTACACCGCTTCTGATCAGATAGTAATCTTAACCCCGGATAATGTGGACAGCGTTTTGGTCAATTCCACCGCCGCACTGGTGGTTGAGTTTTACGCCTCTTGGTGCGGGCATTGTATTGCATTTTCTCCCGAATGGAAACGTCTCGCAAGAGATATTAAAGGTTGGTATGCATTTTAACGTAATAAACATTTTCAATGTAAATTGAACGGGTTGTTAGTAAACCAATCACAATTAACTGGTCGTGGTATGCATAAGTGCATGGGTTAAAACAATACATATGTTCTTGCCATGGGGATCCCTACATTTGTCTTCATTTTGCAGAGTAGGCCTATGCATGTTTTCTTGTATGCCCATCGAACTTAAGTGCAAATTAAGGCAGTGTGTAGTAACCAGTTCAAAAACAAAAAAATCAAATCAAATGAATTATAGACTTTTTAAATAAAATAATTGTTAATAATTGTTTTAATTTATTCCTGTATTCCACTTTAACATGTAAAAAAAAGCTGTGTGATTCTGACTGGGGAATTGAGAACACACCTTGTTGTTTCCCACAGTACAGCACAGACAGTTTCTCAGCCCTCCCTTCCCCCTTCCAGAAAGCAACCTCTACATGTGATTATTGGAGCATATGATGTGATTTAGGAGTTCACATTCTGTCCATGTCTCATTGCTACTCTTGTTCAAACACCATCCTTTGGAATCTCAAATGAGAATACTATTTGACATTTCAGGCCTCAGTCTATAAGCAGGAACCAGTTAACTATAACAGGAAAAGAATTCCATACAATTAGTTTGAAATTGACATCGTTTCCTATTGGCAGCAGGCCTGAACACAGAAAGGTTTTAAGGCCTCAGATCTAGAGAGCGCATGACCCACCAGCCTCTGGCCTGCTTTCAAGCTGACCATACAGAATACTTGTAAATGCTTAGGAGCATAGGAGGAATATTTTTTTACACAGATCAAAAGCTGTTTTGACTTCTGAATTCCTACAGATAACCCTTACTGTGTAGAGTAATGCACTTTTGGTGCATTGACTTTGACACTAATTATCTCTCTCCCCAGAGTGGAAACCTGCTGTGGATTTAGCTGCCATAGACTGTGCTAATGGAGATAATGGGCCAATTTGTTCCCGTTTTGGTGTCAAGGGGTACCCAACACTGAAGGTACTTCAACTGTTATATTCCACAAGCCTTGTGGATTTTCAGTCTTACCTCACCGGAACATGTATCCAATGTTTAAAAATGAACCGTATCTCACAATGATCGTGAGTCATTATCAGCTATTTTTACTCTGAAACGTTTCCATATATAAACTCATAACCTCTAACAGTGTTACATTTCAGTCAGCAATGCACTCACTTTAGATTAGTCAGCAATACATCAGTTATTTTTCTTCCTTTCTGTCATCCGGTGAAAGTCAAATGAAAGAGATCATTTGTCTGAATGAATGAGGGAGCTGAAACATCTGCAGTTGATTTCAAGTATGAAGGGGTTGTGGGGGAAGGGGTGTCCCCAGTTCCTCCCAGTGGTCAACATGCGGTCACCTGTCATCTGATCCTCTCTTTCTCTCCCTCTGACAGTTCTTCCATGCTTACTCCAAACCTGACTCCAAGGGACAAGGTTTCAGAGGTAATGTTCCGATAATTCATAGGGCAGATGGTAATGATATGTATGGTTAGTATGAGAAGTTAAAACACACAAAACGTGATCCATATCCTCTTATTAATCCTGTGTACCTGAATCCTCCCAGAGGGTCCTCGTGATGTGAGGGGCTTACGCCATAAGATCATCGAGAAGATGGAGACCCATGAGGAGCCTTGGCCCCCTGCCTGCCCCCCTCTGGAGACCGCTAGGTGAGGCAGCCTCTTCTGATCATTTCAAACACCCCGGAGCTCACACATACAGACAGTACCGGTCTCCAGCAGCTCAATCGCGAGATCCAAGTAGCTAGCAGACCCCCTATGAGTAGCTCGCCAAACAATTCTAAAAGTAGATGGACATGTTCCACTGCACAATGTCATAAATATATCTCACAAGTATCAGACACAGTAAACTCCCAGCTACTACCTAATCCACGCAACACTGGCATTATATGCCACCCCTGGTTAGACACTATTGGCTTGAAAAGCCAAATCTAACACAATAACTGGCAATGCATTTCCAGCAATATTGCCCCCTTTGTGCTGTGTGATGTGGGCGTTTGTCTATCACTTTGTGTGTAGCCAGTAGTCATTGCTTTACTTAGGTGCCGATTGAAATAGGTGTCGGTACTCATTTTGGGTGCCGGTACTGTTTATATTCAGGTGCTAGAGCTCCACAATACTTCTTAGCTAATATTCTATAAGAGGAACAGGAGCTCAAGCAGTAGAACATTTGAGGTGCTGGTACTCTGCTCCCAGGAGCTCCTGCCCAAGTCGAGCACTTATCGTGAAATGTGAGTTCAGGTGATGGTTTGGAGCAGATCTGTGCCATGAATCCTAAAAGGTTAGCGTTTGAAACAATGGCCAGGTAAACCAAATCAAAGCATAGAGACCTTGTCCATAGACTGCGTGTCATGTTGTAATTTGGGAGAACTATCCCTTTAAGGCCCTACCCCATGTGTCCTTTGTGTTGTGTCAATGCCCACATTGTGCTGCTGTTCACTTTATAGTCTTAATAGAAATGGATTTGATGTTTCATACATCAGCTTTTATGGAAATGTTGTAGTCACTCTGTAGAATGTATTATTCTCTTCTCTCCACAGCAAAGCAGAGATTGACAACTTCTTTGAGACTAACGGTGTGGAACACCTGGCCTTGATCTTTGAGACCTCTAACTCATATGTGGGCAGAGAGGTCAGACTTTATTATCATCAGTCAAGCTACATGCTCCTCAGAGGGAAATGGAGGAGAAAAAATCCTGGTTGTGATCAAATAGAAAGTGTTTTTAATGGACATGTTTACTGTGTATAAAGCTACACAATGGAGGAGTCATAATACCCATAAAGCCTAGCAGTCAAACAGGGAAATGTTTCAAACATTTTTCCACAAATTCATTTTTCCCATTGGTTATTTTAGAAACACTTAAAATAAGGGTTGTGCTTAATAACACTTTACTTGACAGCCAGTGTCATGGTCATAATCATGTCATAATGTCATAATAGCTGACATAACTTGTTATAATATGATCATAACACTGTCATGACATATATTTAGACCTGTTGTGACATATGTTACCTTGTTTTATGACTGGTTATGACACCTACATAATGGTCAAATCCCACAAAACCTACCACACAAGGCAAAACATTCCATTACCCCATAGCCTACGTGTCAACAGTATGTTTGTTATATTCATTTTTGATTGACCATGTTATCATTGTAACATGAAATAGTTAATCCAGAGATCTTTACCTTTGCCTCGATTCGGCAGTCCCGTCCAGATCATCATGGCATTTCTTGTTCCTTATAATAGCCACATTAGCAGCTAATTAGCATTTCATTTTTGTTGGGTAAATACAGGCAAATATATTGATAAAAGTCACCTTGTCCTACAGAGATTTACATGGTTATCAAAACCTCACTCCAGGGTAAGCCTACGCGAAGCACATCCTTTATTTTAAGTGCTTCTAAAATCCCCAATGGGATAAATTAATAGTGGAAAAACAATTGGAACCATTTCCCTGTTTGACCGCTAGGTTTTATGTGTGTTATGACTCATACTGTGGTGCTCTATAGTACCATGCAGAAAATATGTTGTCTGTGGGACTGTATCAACAAGAGTGTGTCACTATGTCAACAGTGTACTTGCATGTTTAATACAACCTGTTGTAAACAACATACAGACAGTGGATCATTACTGTGTTGGTTTGTTCTTCCTCAACAGGTGACTCTGGACCTACTGCAGTATGAGAACATAGCCGTGCGGAGGGTCCTGAGGACTGAGGAAGCCCTGGTGGCTAAACTGGGTGTGACTGACTTCCCATCCTGTTACCTGTACTATCCTAGTGGGAACTTCACCAGGCTCCATGTGTGAGTGGCTGTTTGAATACCATCACAATATATGACAGAACTGCGGATCACTTTAGCCATCTTCAGTCTGAATCCTAATGTACCAACTCATCAAGTGTTTTTCTTCTTCTTCAGTTTTCACGGTTCAATGCGCAACAATCTTGTTGTGAAAGGCTTTATTTCAGTTGTGTTATCCACAGCTATGATAGGATGCCTTTTAACATCTGGCCTCTTAATGGGATCATGGAATTAAAATAAGTCATTATTCAATATCATAGTACTTTGTATGATGATTGCTCACCCCGTGAATTAATCTACGTTTTCTTTCTCTTTGTTTGGCTTATTTCAATAACTTGGCACGCAAGAGGAGTCTTTTTAGTTGACAAATGCAAAAAGGAAATTATTTATTACTAATTTATTTATTCCCCCCCCCCTCTTCCCGAGCATACAGAGGGGTTTTTAATTTCTTGCATGAAAACAATGGCGTTCCTTTCCTGCGGTTCACCTGCCAAGCCACCCCAGCCTCGCCTCGCGCTGCGACAGATGGTCGCCCATCACAGCTGAATGCGCGATTGATCCAGGAGGGGTGGGGGAAATGCAGTCGCACATCCGTCATGCGTGTGCCTCTCCCAGGTGAACGCTGCCCCTCCTCTCTTCGATGCGTGCCTCTGTGCTCTGGGGAACCCACTCTGTGCTCTGGGGTGGGCTGGACGAGCTCAGGCCTGGAGCAGCATCCTCCTCCTGCTCTCATGTGCTCGGGGGGGGGGGGGGGGGGCTGGCTGGCTGATGGGGACAGTGGGAGGGGTAGCAGTGTTTTTGTTCCATTGCCAGGGTTAGTGGAGAGGGAAATGATCAGCTATGGTATCTCAGCACCATCTGTCAGCAGAGGAGAGAGGAGGCCATAAGGGCGTAGTGAGGGGACCAGGGGCCCACCCGTGGCACCAGTTCCACACACTACTGTGGTCTGATGAGGGCAGGCCCTGGCAGAGGCAACCACTTGTATCCTATTCCTAGACAGATAAGCTAAAAATGCTTATTCTTCCACTGTAGCTAGAATATAATGTGAGTTTTGTGTTCTAGTGGGAAGGATTGTTCACCTGTTTCCATGGTTAAAATCATCCAGTTGCTGGATGCCAGTTCAATGGAAATGCATCAGTCCTACCTGTGAAACTGTCTGCTTGGCTGTCTTCCAGACAAAATGAGGCCCGGACCTTCTACACCTACGCCCTGCAGAGGCTTCCTGGGGTACTGCGGGCCGGAAATACACCACCAGTGACCTCTGACCTCTTGAAAAACACAACAGAGGACCAATGGAGACCATTCAACGGGTAAACCACTTTAACTCGCCAAAGCAGTAAAAAAGTTCATTTTTGGGGGGGTGTATAAGCCTTACAAATGTAACCCCAGTGATTCCATGACAAAAATGTTAAATTCTGTGTGTCAGGTCTCGTGTGTATATGGCAGACCTGGAGTCTACTCTGCATTACTCTCTGCGCTTGGAGCTGGCAGCTCACCCTGTCATCAAAGGAGAGGCTCTGATCACTCTACAGCGTTACATCTCAGTACTGGCCAAGGTGATTGGGCAGGTCTACTCACCCCCTGAGACAAACCCTTCCCATACTGAACACTAACCTCACATACATTCATCCTCTGTTCATATCGAACACCCTGAGGAAAGGGCTTTGTAGTTAGGGTGACACGCCACTAGAGGGAGAGGGAGACAGTGCTTTGGAGTTGTCGGATATCAGTTGGGAAACGCATATTTTTCTGCATGATTTACCTGTACAGTTTGATCTAAAATGTAACTTCGCTTTGAAAAATATAGCTGAAAATATGGTCCCTATAATGCATCATAATAATTTACAATTGCTCTCTTAGTAGGTACATGTATACAATATTCATAATGGTACAACTATGTAGTAACTACAATGTTACATATTTATTACAGAATTATTTGGGCACAGTATCACAGTAGGAATGACACCCTCAATGTTAATCCCAAAAGTGGAGGCCATAAACCTGACAGGACACAAAAGGCTGTCTTGGGTATCATTTAAATACTTAATTTGCTTCCCTGGTGAATAGAGCGTGCCAATACCCCCTACTCATTTTTTTTGTACGCAGACATACCATGATTAAGATTTCTTTGGACTGGGTCCCATCTTCTCTCCTCTCCTCCCTTCCCAGCGCTTAGCGTACCCAGACGTGTGCCAGGGATCCTTTTGATTAAGACCAGGACGATGGTATGTCACAACAAACTAAGATCCTTAACTTCCAGAGTGACTGTAATTGGATCATCCTGAGAATGAGTTACTGTGTACAGAACCTACAGCTGGTGTCACACCGATACACACCTTGACACACTCCGTTGTCAATAGAATCTGTGGTGTGCTGTGCAGTGCTGCACCCACATCACAGTGCATCTCTGTCCCAGACAGGATGTAAACAAGTTATATTTTCCTGCGCCGTAATATTACTAGATTTACTGTCTTAACAACCAGAATCCGGATTTATTAATCCTTATATGTATATGAGGATTTAAAAAAGTGGATCTGGGACGCATGAGAGCATTACAAAGAGGTTCTAGGATTACCGTTTCTATCCTGCTTTCTTGAAAGAAGCCTCCAGCAGCGATGGAGGGAGGGCCAGGGAATTAGGGGGACTTGAGCCCAAATCTTGCTGTCCTTCATCCCAAATCCAGCTGTCCTCCATCGCTCTCCCGTGGTGCGTGCCTCAGTGTGCCCATGCTAAGGTTAGCAGTTAGCGGAGGTGCATGGTGGTGGAATGTGGCTGTATCAGTGATACTGTATAGGTAGCCCACCAACTCCACAGTAGAACAAAGGTCTTTGTTTGTCAGGCTTTGGCTGGGCTGTGGGTATGACAGATACAGTGGGGCAAAAAAGTATTTAGTCAGCCACCAATTGTGCAAGTTCTCCCACTTAAAAAGATGAGAGGCCTGTAATTTTCATCATATGTACACTTCAACTATGACAGACAAAATGAGAAAAAAATCACATTGTAGGATTTTTAATGAATTTATTTGCAAATTATGGTGGAAAATAAGTATTTGGTCACCTACAAACAAGCAAGATTTCTGGCTCTCACAGACCTGTAACTTCTTCTTTAAGAGGCTCCTCTGCCCTCCACTCGTTACCTGTATTAATGGCACCTGTTTGAACTTGTTATCAGTATAAAAGACACCTGTCCACAAACAGTCACACTCCAAACTCCACTATGGCCAAGACCAAAGAGCTGTCAAAGGACACCAGAAACAAAATTGTAGACCTGCACCAGGCTGGGAAGACTGAATCTGCAATAGGTAAGCAGCTTGGTTTGAAGAAATCAACTGTGGGAGCAATTATTAGGAAATGGAAGACATACAAGACCACCGATAATCTCCCTCGATCTGGGGTCCACGCAAGATCTCACCCCGTGGGGTCAAAATGATCACAAGAACGGTGAGCAAAAATCCCAGAATCACACGGGGGGACCTAGTGAATGTCCTGCAGAGAGCTGGGACCAAAGTAACAAAGCCTACCATCAGTAACACACTACGCCGCCAGGGACTCAAATCCTGCAGCGCCAAACATGTCTCCCTGCTTAAGCCAGTACATGTCCAGGCCCGTCTGAAGTTTGCTAGAGAGCATTTGGATGATCCAGAAGAAGATTGGGAGAATGTCATATGGTCATATGAAACCAAAATATACATTTTTGGTAAAAACTCAACTTGTCGTGTTTGGAGGACAAAGAATGCTGAGTTGCATCCAAAGAACACCATACCTACTGTGAAGCATGGGGGTGGAAACATCATGCTTTGGGGCTGTTTTTCTGCAAAGGGACCAGGACGACTGAACCGTGTAAAGGAAAGAATGAATGGGGCCATGTATCGTGAGATTTTGAGTGAAAACCTCCTTCCATCAACAAGGGCATTGAAGATGAAACGTGGCTGGGTCTTTCAGCATGACAATGATCCCAAACACACCGCCCGGGCAACGAAGGAGTGGCTTCATAGGAAGCATTTCAAGGTCCTGGAGTGGCCTAGCCAGTCTCCAGATCTCAACCCCATAGAAAATCTTTGGAGGGAGTTGAAAGTCTGTGTTGCCCAGCAACAGCCCCAAAACATCACTGCTCTAGAGGAGATCTGCGTGGAGGAATGGGCCAAAATACCAGCAACAGTGTGTGAAGACTTACAGAAAAGGTTTGACCTCTGTCATTGCCAACAAAGGGTATATAACAAAGTATTGAGATAAACTTTTGTTATTGACCAAATACTTACTTTCCACCATAATTTGCAAATAAATTCATAAAAAATCCTACAATGTGATTTTCTGGATTTTCTTTTCTCATTTTGTCTGTCATAGTTAAAGTGTACCTATGATGAAAATTACAGGCCTCTCTCATCTTTTTAAGTGGGAGAACTTGCACAATTGGTGGCTGACTAAATACTTTTTTGCCCCACTGTAGGTCCACTTGTCTGATGCCACAGTGGGAGCAGGGGGGCAGTTAGGCAGATTTTACTCAGTGGCATGTATATTGGTCCCGGAGGTCGAATGGTGCAGGATTAAAAGGGCTTCCCCGGGCCAGGCCGACAGATGCATTCTCTTTTAAACGTCTCTCAGAGGAGACTGCGGTTTCTCAAGTGCTGATACTAATCGGATTTAAGATGACATATTGCCATGGTGAAGTGAATTGTCATGGTCCTCCGAGAGATGGGGGAAGGGGGAGTGTAAGGTGGGGGCTCTGATAGTGGTTGGAGGTACACTACCAGAGAATAGGTCACTTAGAGAGATCCTTCATAATGGTGATACTGTATACTGTAGCGTTGGTTCATCTCACTTGATATGTTCATGAAACTTCTGCCCATCAGTGACCTCTGCCAATACTTCAGACAATGTACTACTGATTTCCAAGCCAAATATGTTGGCCTTTGCTTATGATTCGGGAAATAGACACACAGGTGGAAAGCAGAACATGCTAAATGTTTGGCTCTGGTGAGCAAAGCGCATTAGTATCTCCATCCCCAATTGCATCCCTCTTAGATTCAAATGTGTGTTAATGAGCTTTTCACCCTGGTTAATGCCCAGTTGTCCCCAGACCTGAGCGTCTGGGCCGGATGGTCGCTAAACCAATTGTCCTCCTCCTCAGTAGCAGCAGCAGCCGGGGGACCTCCTTTTGAATCTTGTTAAAACCCCACCTGTAGTACGTGATTGGGTATCTGTGTCTGTGAATACCCAAACGGCATATTTTTGGCTGGATGTCTAAGATTAAGGGGAGCAAATCAAAGCCTGTGTGGGGCGCAGGGGTTAAGTACATCTCCAGGAGCCTTTTTAAGTGGGCCTGGTGTAATGGAGATCCAGTTAGAGTGATGAATAGAATCCTGCGCCAGGCACCCAAACGCTGCTGAACAGATGGCCGGGGCAAATTGAAAAGACTCTGCAGCACAAATCAAAAAAGGTGCACTTCTGGGATGCTGGCGCCCCGGCCGGGCTGAGCCAGGCCCCTGCCTCTGTGTCTCACTGATGGGTTTGTGCCCCTGTGCCACCCAAGGAATCAAAAGGTCAGCACTGGCCCACTTTCAGGTCCACCATATTCACACTGCTGGATGTTACTACACTGACTGTTTCTTTCCTCGTGTGCTCTATGCAACTGTGGGCGTGTGTGTGCATGTCATTTCATTGTTATACATTGTCTCCTCATAAGTAGTCACTTTTTCATGACTCAATGCCAGAAAATGCTAATGGTCCTGGCGAACTTAAATGGTCCTTCGTGACTGAGACATCTTACCTCTGTTTTGAATGGGATGAGGTTGCCATGACCACCTGCTGTTTATTTGGTCGTCTCTCAGCCGTTAGGATGAAATCCAGGCCGACCTGTAGGATCTAGTCTTCATAGTATAATAGTGTGTCCTCCAGGGCGGCCGTTTTAGGAGTTCTTTAAGGATAGGAAGTGACTTTACACCTCCATTCAGCTGACACTCTTCTGTCACCACCGTCTGAAACACAAGTCACTGGGATTTCCTCCCTGCCTTCCATAGTGGCCCACTGTTTGGTTGCAGTGTCATTTCTACACACGCCATGTTGTCTTGACAACTACAGAGGTTGGAGAATGGAAACAAACAGTACGAGAGACAATCCTGAAAAATCCAACAGTGACTTTATTACACGTTAACAACTGCAAAAGCAGTTTTAGGTTAAACTTCGACCCTCCGACAGATGACATAACAGATGGATTTGGAACTCCTAGTGATTATAACCTATTACCACACGGTCAAAAATATGCTGTTGAAGAGTCTATTGTATTAAATGTGAGGAGAGTTAATGATGATGCTTAACTGTAATGTTGTCTTGGGCAGTACTTCCCTGGCCGACCTGTGGTGAGGAACCTGCTGAAGTCAGTGGACACGTGGCTGAAGGGTCAGAACGACACAGAGCTCTCTTACAGCTCTCTGAGGGACGCCCTGGACAACACAGCAGAGGTGAGGCGTCAACCCAAAGCCACCAGCCAATCAGACAAGCCTGAGGCAGAACCACCCACCATATTGTCTGAGCCAGAGTTTTTATAATAATGACTGAAATATTACAGGCATACTGCACACAGGGAAGTAGGTTTATGTAATGCTGTGTAATTCAGATATATCTCGATATGAATCTTTGCTCACTGTCTTGAGCAGGCATGTGTATAACTGGAAAATGTATGTGAAGTTGTCTTTGGATGGAAGCTTGCATGCCTATAGGTTCACAAATTGGACCAGTCACTTAGTGGCATCATTAGCTTTTAGCAGCCAAATCAATGAATCAATGAGGAGGTATGAACCAGCTCCCCTAAGGAAATGGACTGATGTCTAACAGTATATACACACTGAATCTTTACTATTGACTTCAGAGTAATTCTGTCAATCATAGACTCAGCAATCCTGGCCAGTGGCAGGGAGGGAACGACTATATGTCAGGAGAAATATGCTGTTGGATCAAACCACGTTTAAACCGTGTTTCCTCCTTCTGACCTGAATACACTCTCTCCATTGAGGCGATCCATTACCTGGAATTGACATGATATGGAATGAGAATAGTATGGCCCAGAATGCTCTACCACTTAACATGAAATGTTGCAGTAAAGTAGATTGCAGATTAATTCTCCTCCATGTACATGCTTATCTTGTTGTTTACATGAATGTAACCAACCTCTAAGAATCCTCAGATAAATCTGTTTTCCATGTAACCTGCTCTGTGAGAAGAGTGATAAATGTGGCCATATCTTGGGCAGTGTTTAAGTGTCAATACATGTATGTGTTTGTGTGTGATCAGGTACCTAATGCTGCGCTGCCTGAGGGGGTGAGGTGGGTGGGCTGCCAGGGCTCCAAGCCCCACTTCAGAAGGTACCCCTGTGGCATGTGGACCCTTTTCCATGTCCTCACTGTACAGGCCGAGGAAGCTGCTGGCAAAGGTACAAATAAAAATAAAATAAAAATCACTAAGCAACGGCTGTTTATGTCTTTATCATAACACTATCACTAAACTGTTAATTCAGTATGAATGTTCCTGGGACAATGGTAATATGTGAGAAAGTGTTGCTAGATTCTAAAACAAACCCTCCTGCCTTGTTAGCCTGTTGCTGTGGCCTGTAGAGCCCATCGTCTGGTAGGAAATTGGCCAGAAGTCAGCAGCCATCCAGTCTTGGAGGAGTGAGTGTGCCCAGGCGATGAACCATGACACAAGTGTTTCCAGTCTGTTAGAACTCCTATGGCTCTCTGGGGACAAATCCTCGTAGTGTATTGAGCCAGTCAGAAGCGTGTGCAGCATTAACACAGGGGCTGCGGCTTTCAATGCAGGGATATGGGGCAGCTGGGGGGATGGCAGCGGGAGGGGGGGGGGCAACTGGGGACAAGTGCTTTGTAAACAAATTTGTCTGGAATGTTTAGTGGAATGTTTTGCATTCACCTGATGTGACCGCACACACTTGCACAAGCACAACATTTAGACTCACACACACACACACACAAGTACGTTCAGTGTTATATTCCATTAGTAGCCTATACAAAGCACTGTTCTTTTTTTGGTTTGTTATTAGTTTTGTTTTCTTGACACACCACCAGCTGAAACAGTCCCTAATTGTGGGTGGGTAAAAAGGGATTTCTTTAGATTAGTGGTTAGAAAAAGAGGCAGCTGACCAGCACTCCTCTCCTGGAGGGGTTAATCCCAGGGCTTATGGGTTGGGGAGGAGGGTTCACATAACCTGCAGATGGGCCACCAGGGGACCAGGGGTGTTCATCTGGCCCCCCGCGGATGGACCTCTGGATTAGAGCTCCACCCCTCCACCACGGCTCATCTTTGAGCAAAATAAAGTTTTACTTTAGCAGGGCATGATACACAACACAATCTGCATCAACAATATCTGTACTGGTACGATGCTGCTACTGACAGTGACGTCTGCAGACTTGGTTGTTCTCACAGCGCGTTGACTAAATACTGTTATTCATGGTACGTACACATCACAGCACCGTAAGAATGCAAAGGAGACTCTGTTTATGGCCTTATTTCCCTGTTATTAACCACCCATGGTTTAATACTGGAAAAGCCCTCACTCCATTGTAAAAATGTTGTTGTTTTACCTTACGCCTTTTAATACAACGGGCAACAAAATGTAAGGGACATTTTTTAGTGGGCCAAACCAATATGGCCATAGCCCATACTAAATGTATATTCAAAAAAACTATATACAGACATTGCTTGCTGCGATTTTATAATATACAATATTAGACTACTTTTCAATAGTAGACATCACTCTGAAGTGCATGACAAGTATGGTTCATCTTGTTGTTGACTTCCTCCTCCTGTGTGTTCTTTTCCCCAGACCCCCAGGAGGTGCTACAGGCAATGAGGTCCTACGTCCACAGTTTTTTTGGCTGTCAGGCGTGTGCCACCCACTTTGAGAACATGGCCAAGGATAGCATGTCCCATGTGGGGACGCTGTCCACCGCCATGCTGTGGCTCTGGTCCCGCCATAACCACGTCAACAACAGACTGGCAGGTAAGGACACATGACAAATGTTACTGTTACTTCCATAGAGGATGATTGATCAGCTGTCTATAAGACTGAACCTCCAACACATACGTCATAATATGCTAATTATATCAGTATAGAATATGCATATAATACCATTTTAATATATGAAATATCTAGAAGAAAAATAGAAACGTCTCCCTTAGTGGTCACCATTGTCCATACAGGAGATAAATGTGGCCCTCACAGGCCACTACTTCTCCCTCTCCCACTTTCGCCCCTAGAGGATCTCTTTCAGCCTCTCACTCCTTTACACAGGTCTCATAAGGACCACACCTTGCTTTTTTGGTGGATTCCTCCCCCAAGTGTCCCGACCCTGCTCCTCGCCCCTAAATCCCTATAATACACCCGGAGATCCTCTGAGCAGACACCAGCTGTTCCCCCTCGCTTCTCTCCCCTGTCTCTTCCTCCACTGAGATTAGCCCTCCTTCCAGGAGACTGAGATTCCCTGCCCCAGCCTGTCTACGGCTCATTACAGGTCAGCAGTAAATACTCAATCTGTGCGCTTAACAGTAGTGCTAAAGACAACAAAACAGCGAAGACTACAGTCTTGTTTATTCAATTTTGGCAATTTGTTTCTATCCTTTGTCAATGTTTTAATGTCAAATTTTTTATCCATTCATATTTTGTGAAGATGGTCAAGCCCATCTGTGGTACTTAACGTTTTGACGTGTGTGTCATTTTAATGAGAGCTATATGGCTGCTGCGTTGGCCTCCCTCTGGTAGGGCCATTATTTGAGTTTATTAGGCACAAGCCTGTCATTACCACCTCACTTTGTTTAGTCGCTTTGTTGTCTTTTCTCTATGGTGGTGGTGGTGGGATTGGCTCCCCCATCTTCAATCTCCTGGACAGCCTGTGTCCTGAATAACAGGGTGCGTCCCCTTCTGGGCCTGTCCCTGGTCCTCAGACACTCCTTCCTATTAGGACTGACTGTCTGTGCCTCCCCAGAGAGTCATATCCTCCGCTTGACAACTGATATGGCAACAATCTCCCAGAACGGGGACCACCAGCCCAGGAGGAGCCCAGAGGCCCCGCCTCAATTCCCAAGATGCTTGTGACAGCTGGTGGCACACGCCATGTCACCGGCATCACGCCTCCCTCTGTTTTGTAATCCCTCACCAGGGTGGTTCAAGTTGTGGGGTTTTGGGGGCAAGTACCTCAGGGGGGTGGGGTGGGCTGAGCTGTGGGGGGAGAGGAGGGGAGGGTGCAGGAGTGTTGGTAGCAATGCGTAGCAGTACCTCCTCTGTCGGCCCACCCCCCTCACTGACCCCTCACGCCTCTGCTTCGCATCCCAGTCTTCCCCAGGGGGGAACATCCTCTCCTCCCCCTCCTCCCTAAAGTGGGGCTCTTTAGCAGCTCCCCCCACTGTCCTTTCAGAGGCAGCCATGCATGAAGTAGGCCCAATTTGTAAAGCAGCAACACAATTCATTTAGCTGGCACAAAAGGTCCCCGAGCCAAGCCCGGCGCAACAGCAGACCTGTCCTGTTGTCAACAGGGTGAGATAGAGACTCATGTCTAAAGACTGCAGAGCCACGGGCCTGCCAGGGCTTGGAGATGCTGTATGGAGGATCTCACAGTAGTGCTGCTGGAGACTGGAGCAGCTCATACTGCACTATAGGGCGGCAGGTAGCCTAGCGGTTAAGAACATTGGGCCGCTAACCAAACGATTGCTGGTCGAATCCCAGAGCCGACTAGGTGAAAAATCAAAGTCCTCTTAGTCACTCTGGATAAGAGCGTGTGCTAAATGACTCACTACTGTAAATTACTCTGGATAAGAGCGTGTGCTAAATGACTCACTACTGTAAATTACTCTGGATAAGAGCGTGTGCTAAATGACTCACTACTGTAAATTACTCTGGATAAGAGCGTGTGCTAAATGACTAACTACAGTTTGAGTATATTTTATTTTTACAGGGACAGTAATCATTAATCAACGTTTCAGTAAAAGTGCCGGTTTTAGCCAGCCGGCTAATTTTCAACCGCAGTCCCTGGGCAGGTTATTCAAAACAATTACAATATAGACAATCATTGAGCAGTGAGCACACGCAGAGAAACATAGGACAAGCAAGACATAGCATACAGACAGAGCAACATAGAACAAAAAGCAGCAAGACAAAATTCATAAAAGCAACAAAGTGTTTGCACACCTCAAAAGCTACAGACAACATAGAAAGCGCCAATACACAGCTAGGGAATATGTTCACATATCTGATTGACCTTGTCTGATGGCAGTGTATTCCAGACATGGGAAGCTCTCAGAGAAAGCATATTTACTAAAGGTGCTTTTCCTTAAGGGATCTATACAGTCACCTCTCATGGCAGACCTTGTGGCTCTGTAAGTTACTCTTGATAAGAATGTGGGCTGAATGCTTGAAATGTACTGTGTGCTTCAGAGCATCACGATGCGGATCTACCAGTCCATCTACACTGCCACTGCTCCTTCATGTCCTGTAGTGTAGATCTCCACATTCACAATTAGTGGCGAAGAAGCTAGTTTAAACTGTATTTATTTAAACTCTGAGTATTTATGCAGCGCTATGAATGACATTTCCTGACAAGCCTTTGTTTCAGTATCGGTACTATTGCTAAAGTCACCTCTGAAAATGAAAGGCAAGGTGATGAGAGTAGACACATCAGAGGCATGTCATCACAAGGGGATGGGAAATGAAAGCTGTCACGCTGGTAGAATGTATACAAAAGGTCCCAATCCCAGCAGGACAGGATAAAATTGATGTATCTTTTATGTAAAGTGTTGTATGCAGATTACATGCACACATGCATATGACTGAGATGAATCTGGGGGAGAGACGGGGGATGTAAATTGACAGCGCTGTAAAGTGACAGAACTGCTGCAGCTTTGACTTTCCTCCCGCATGGGCGTCGCCAAGCAATTTATTAGCAGATGCCTCCATTTGGGGGGCTAAAGGAAACATGTAAAGCAAAACAATTGTAATTCGTTAAAAGGAGAGCTCCCCTCTGGAGGTGCCTGCTTTCATATTCAATTTAGCAATTGGGACATCTTCAAAGGGGTGTGGAGGGTAAGGGATTGGGGGTCTGGGAGAGGTTCGGGGGAGGGGGAGCTGTCCGCATGGACCACATCTATTATCTGGCCTCTGGGACATCCCAGAAGCCCATTGATCATTGTTAGACCCTGTCACACTGTCACATACTCACACACCTAGACATCACACACACACACACACACACACACACTGCACTTACTGCTTATTATGAGCCATGTGGGGGGAATGGATCTAATGTATTCAAGCAGCAACACAGATTCTGCATACAAAAATATGTATTGGTTTCAGTTTGGTTTCATTGTGGGCGATCCAGTATGTCATCATTATGTCCTTATATGGAACCAATCTGTTTTACCTAATACATTTCAATTTTCACCAAAACAGTTTGTCCTCTCAACATGACTGGGTTATCTGTAATATTATATCATATGAGTAATCACACACACCCATCCTAACTGTCATATTCCTTCTGACCAGGTGCTCTGAGTGAGGATCCCCACTTCCCTAAGATCCAGTGGCCATCCCCAGAGCTGTGTCCCAGCTGCCATGGGGTTAAGAAGAGTGGAGAACACACCTGGAACCAGGAAGAGCTGCTCACCTTTCTCCGATCCCACTTCTCTTCTGAACACCTCCTATCTGACTACCTGGAGAAGGAGGCCCAGCTCCTCAGCAAGCAGAAGGAGAGCCTGGTCGCCAGGCAGCAGGAGAAGGAGCAGGAGACCAAGAGAGGAGCAGAGAGGAGGGCCAGGGAGGCCTTGGCCGAACCACCTCCAGGCCAGGAAGAGGAGGAGGAGGAGGAAGATGAGGAAGAGGCTCAAGAAGAGCCAGCAGCAGAAGAGGAAGTGGATCAGAGGGCAAGAGGAGAGCATCTGGGGGGTAAGACCTTTGAACCCCCCACCTGGGTAAAGCCCGAGTCAGACGTGTCCCGCCAGTCCCAGCGCAGGCCCAGCATTGTGGGGCTGAAGCTCAGGCCACCCCAGGAGGAGATTGTGGACCTGGACTCCTTCGTCAACCAGCACTACAAAGCCAAGGCCCTCCGCGCTGCAGCCGCAGGGTCCTCCCGCGTCAAACGCAGGACCCTGCAGAGGCAGGAGGAGCCGCAGCCTGGAGCCGGTCTGGAAAAGGGGCCGGGGCTGGGGCTGGGGGTGCAGCCCGTGGAGCCGGAGGACTTGTTGGGGCAGCGCAACACTCTGCAGAAAAGGATCCTGACGGGCCAGTACACTGGGTCAGAGGAGGAGGGGGCTCTGGAGATGTACCCCCACCCTAACAAGAGGCGCTGGATGTCCTTCCTGAGTGTGGGCTTCTCCAGACTGGACATCAGCCTGTGTGTGCTCCTCTACTTCCTGTCCTCCATGTGTCTGCTGGCCATGTACCTCTTCTTCAAGAACCGCCTGCGGCTGCGCCGGGCCAAGGTGGCTCTGCCCTGAGTCAACTCTGCCTTGCTGTGCTACTGTAGATTTACCCATACATGTGACAGTGATGCTGTGGTCAGTTCTTAAACCATCCAAGTGAAGGATCCGTAATGTTCCGCATTAATGGATTGCTTTGTGGTGCATGCTTCCGGGATAATAATTTATGACGATTTATGCATTTTATTTGTGCCTTTTTTGACCACTTGTGAAGGATGAATTAAAACTCGAGGAAATTAATGTGATTTTGGTGATTTTGTTTTTGTGAATACAACAAAAGGGTTGTTGTTGATATTTATTGTAATTTTTAGGCTATGTATAAAGCCATATTATAAATGAATTCATGTGAAAAGGAATCACTACATAGTTTTATGGATAGTAATTCAATATAAAAGACAAAGCTCTTTCTCTTACTGTTACTTCCACCTCTTCCAAAGAGTTCAATAAGCCATGTACTCTCACAACTGTAGAGAACCATTTCATATTCTTAGAATGAAATCAATCTTCTATTCAAAAATCTGATTTTTACAATGAGAAATGTGCCTCGAATGAAATGTTGGATTAACAGTGCCTGAAAGATGATTATCCCTATTAATTTTAGCATTAAGCAAGTGAATGTTTCCAAATAAACAAAGATGCCATATGACAACAGATAGTCTGTGGTCAGAATTGTAGTGCTCAGTGTTCACACTATAGAATTAGCTCTAATTCTATGATTCATACACATTCCGTTCCACAGTGGTCTGTGTTGACTGACCATGCTATGCTATTGGCTAGGACATCTTACATGTCCCAATTAGCTTTGCACAATAGAGTTTAGACATTAATGAAATGTTTTGGAGCAGCACTAGTTAACAGGATACAAAATAAGGAGGATTGGGGTTTTGGCTCGTGCCCATTACATAAAACTTACTGGTCTCATTCAACTTGAGACACTGTGTTTTGCTTTGCTTATCTCAATCAATAAAATTATCTTTGCTCAAATTGTACATTGTTGTCACAATTGGTCACTTGTTGACTTTGACAGTTCTCTTTAGGGCAAGGGACACTGTTGCAGTGTATATACTAACTGCTGTTCTGGGGTTCTACATCTATAGATGAATGGAAACATTTACATTTATCATCAATATCCAAAGTATCTGAGATGTCAGATAATGCTTTCTTTGTCCCTCTACATTTTACCACTTGATGTTTTGCATCAGTTCAGATGAATAACATTCAGATGTTTTGTTTTTCGTAAGGTGGCAGGGTAAGGAGTGGTGGTTGTGGGGGTGGCTGTAGGTTAAAGGAAAAAGCCTGTTGCCATCTGGTCTGTTGCTCTAGCTAAATCCTAACAATTTCATTGGGATTATAGCAAGTGAGTAATCCAGCTTTCCTTTGGACTGTAGGAGATTACCGTGAGGATTAGCTCCCACCCGATAATAAACTTTATTAAAACGCAATCGGCTTTCAGGGTCTCTTCCTTCACACTTGGAAGTGAGCTCCGTTGGGGGTGTTTTTTCAACCGTGTGTGTGTGTGGGGGGGGGGGGGGGGGGGGGGGTGTAGGCCGGATGGGTACCTTGGGGGATAGGACAGTTTTGATGTGGTCCAGGTTGCAAGCTCATTTGAAGGACACTAACTCTTGAGCTTTGTGTTTTCCTGGAACATTGAACTCAATCGATCCCATGTCGCTGCCCCCTCTACACCAAGACCCTCCCTGTCTCCTGGCTTTCACATTGGCTGAGCAGAGCAGGGCATGGTGGCAGCAGTAACAGTAGCCAGCAGTGTGGTGGTGGAGCTCTCAATTCTCCACAAAAACACAACATGATTAATGGCCCTACATTAAAGGAGTGAAGCACCAAGCCTGAGCAGCTGTGATCTCGGACTAAATCAAACCTTTCAGAATTGTGAATTAAGCCAAATGACAGTTTATGATCTGTAGAATGGACTGAGAAAAGCATAGTTTGTCATGGTGAAATTACTGCAAGGCTTAGACATTTTACTGATTGCCTCCGATGTATCATCTATAAAACTCATTTCGGAGAGGTGTATCTCTCTGATCTAGGGCTCTTTCTTTGGCTCGTCAAACTGTAATAACAATGATGACATACAGTACTTATTTACTTGCTTCATCACTTGCTTTGATCCAACTTACCTACTTATCCTTCTCAATTGACTAGTTTATTTGTTTACATGCATTGCTATTGGATTGTGAGCAGTAAAGGTGCTTTTTGACCCCTTCCTTGCTGCTCATGGCAACCCTCCGGTGCTCTGAGCCCTGAAGCCCAGGGTATTATGTGGGTTGAGACTAATGCAAGTTAATGAGGAAGTTGGCTGCAGTGCAATATACGTCTTTGGCTTTGCCAATATGGGAGGTGAAAAGTGCGCACTGAGGACAAGGGTTTCTAATCCAATCGTAGACTCTCAGCCATTCACTTGATATCCCTGCTCATGAATTGAGATCACACAGGGACACTCTTCTACTACTTTAACATCTTTTAGAAACTGAGAAATCCTTGCTCCTTGCACTGATCCTTAAATGTGGAGAGACTCAGGCAGGGAGGTCTGGGTCTGTAGTTGCCTGGCTACCCAAACTTGGTCCGGCCAAATGCTACGCCACTCCCACGGACGTTAGATTTCTTCTCTGCAATTTAGCCTCTGCCGAGTCCCCAACTACCGGATGTTCCAGTTTTCAGGGGAAATGGAAAAAATTATGACTTCTGCTGAACTCCATCTTAACGCCTCCTCCACATTTACTGGATTGGTTGAACAGTGCAGATGAGAACCTCCCCCCTGAATTTTTTTTAAATTCTCATGAAGACCAGTATATAGGAGATCTAATTTCAGGAGTTTATTTTACGCCCTCTGCGATAGGTAACCACAATAAGTCTGAATCTGAGTGCCTCCCCGACAATTTCTAGAACTCAAACACATTCTAACCGTTCTGATTGGCCCCAGAGACAGATGAGTTGGGCCAGAGCCAGTACACACTCGGTGGGTAAAGCGGCTTTACATTTTTTGGGGGCATTGGCTTTGATACTCTGATTGGTTAGAGATTTTCCAATCGCCGATGACTTTGCTTTGTACAACACCCCTCATTATGATGTCACCACAAACGACTTCAATGATGGCAGTTTCAGACTGAAGTGTGTAGTGAACGATAGAGCAGTGGAAGAATTCCGTTTGAGTCGTCAGGCAATGACTATAGCGCTATACCAGAATGTAACATGTAATGTTTAGGAAGCTCGAATCTCAAGGGCAGAAAAATCACCTTGCTGCTCTGTATGGTGTTGTCTTCCATAAATTAGACAATGCACAGTTTTATTGTCAGCCTCTCCTGTATTCACAGCCTGCATGTTTACTACCAATGTGTTGATGTGTTAAAATGAAGGACAGGTCTGATACATTTTCTGTCATCTCTATCTGACCTTAACAATACTATGAAGCTTTCCCCCTATAGAGCTCCAGCAGGTGGAAACAGTGAATAATTTAAAATGGAGAGAAAAAAAGGAGGTTCGTACAGTTGAAGTCGGAAGTTTACATACACTTAGGTTGGAGTCATTAAAACTCGTTTTTCAAGTCATTTTTCCAACAATTGTTTACAGACAGATTATTTCACTGTATCAAAATTCCAGTGGGTCAGAAGTTTACATACACTAAGTTGACTGCCTTTAAACAGCTTGGAAATTTCCAGAAAATGATGTCATGGCTTTAGAAGCTTCTGATTTGCTAATTGGCATAATTTGAGTCAATTGGAGGTGTACCTGTGGATGTATTTCAAGACCTACCTTCAAACTCAGTGTCTCTTTGCATGACATCATGGGAAAATCAGCCAAGACCTCCACAAGTCTGGTTCATCCTTCGGAGCAATTTCCAAATGCCTGAAGGTACCATGTTCATCTGTACAAACAATAGTACACAAGTATAGACACCATGGGACCACGCAGCTGTCATACCACTCAGGAAGGAGACGCGTTCTGTCTCCTAGAGATGAACATACTTTGGTGCGAAAAGTGCAAATCAATCCCAGAACAACAGCAAAGGACCTTGTGAAGATGCTGGAGGAAACAGGCACAAAAGTATCTATATCCACAGTAAAACGAGTCCTATATCAACATAACCTGAAATGCCGCTCAGCAAGGAAGAAGCCACTGCTCCAAAACCGCCAAAAAAAGCCAGACTACGGTTTACAACTGCACATGGTGACAAAGATCGTACTTTTTGGAGAAATGTCCTCTGGTCTGATGAAACAAAAATAGAACCTTTTGGCCATAATGACCATATTTATGTTTGGAGGGAAAAGGGGGAGGCTTGCAAGACAAAGAACACCATCCCAACCGTGAAGCACGGGTGTGGCAGCATCATGTGGGGGTGCTTCACAAAATAGATGGCATCATGAGATATGAAAATTATGTGGATATATTGAAGCAACATCTCAAGACATCAGTCAGGAAGTTAAAGCCTGGTCACAAATGGGGTCTTTCAAATGGACAATGACCCCAAGCATACTTCCAACGTTGTGGCAAAATGGCTTAAGGACAACAAAGTCAAGGTATTGGAGTGGCCATCACAAAGCCCTGACCTCAATCCGATAGAACATTTGTGGGCAGAACTGAAAAAGTGTGTGCGAGCAAGAAGGCTTGCAAACCCGAGTCAGTTACACCAGCTCTGTCAGGAGGAATGGGCCAAAATTCACCCAACTTTTTGTGGGAAGCTTGTGGAAGGCTACCTGAAACATTTGACCCAAGTTTTTATTTAAATTTTTATTATTATTTAACCTTTATTTAACCAGGTAGGCTAGTTGAGAACAAGTTCTCATTTGCAACTGCGACCTGACCAAGATAAAGCAAAGCAGTGTGACACAGACAACAACACAGGGTTACACATGGAGTAAACAATAAACAAGCCAATAACACAAACAAGTCAATGACACAGTAGAGAAAATAAAGTCTATATAAAGTGTGTGGAAAAGGCATGAGGAGGTAGGCAATAAATAGGCCATAGGAGCGAATAATTACAATTTAGCAGATTAACACTGGAGTGATAAATGAGCAGATGATGATGTGCAAGTAGAGATACTGGTGTGCAAAAGAGCAGAAAAGTAAATAAAATAAAAAAGTATGGGGATGAGGTAGGTAGATTGGGTGGGCTATTTACAGATGGACTATGTACAGCTGCAGTGATCGGTTAGCTGCTCAGATAGTTGATGTTTAAAGTTGGTGAGGGAAATAAAAGTCTCCAACTTCAGCGATTTTTGCAATTCGTTCCAGTCACTGGCAGCAGAGAACTGGAAAGAAAGGCGGCCAAATGAGGTGTTGGCTTTGGGGATGATCAGTGAGATATACCTGCTGGAATGTGTGCTTCGGGTGGGTGTTGTTATCCTGACCAGTGAACTGAGATAAGGCGGAGCTTTACCTAGCATAGACTTATAGATGACCTGGAGCCAGTGGGTCTGGCGACTAATATGTAGCGACGGCCAGCCGACTAGAGCATACAGGTCGCAGGGGTGGGTGATATAAGGTGATTTGGTAACAAAACGGATGGCACTGTGATAGACTCCATCCAGTTTGCTGAGTAAAGTGTTGGAAGCTATTTTGTAGATGACATCGCCGAAGTCGAGGATCAGTAGGATAGTCAGTTTTACTAGGGTAAGTTTGGCGGCGTGAGTGAAGGAGGCTTTGTTGTGAAATAGAAAGTTGATTCTAAGTTAAACAATTTAAAGGCAATGCTACCAAATACTAATTGAGTGTATGTAAACGTCTGACCCACTGGGAATGTGATGAAAGAAATCAAATCTGAAATAAATTATTCTCTCTACTATTATCCTGACATTTCACATTCTTAAAATAAAGTGGTGATCCTAACTGACCTTAGACAGGGAATTTTTACTGGGATTAAATGTCAGGAATTGTGAAAAACTGAGTTTAAATGTATTTGGCTAAGGTGTATGAACACTTCTATCTTCAATTGTATATGATACCCTTATCACATCTCATTCACCCATTTACTCCGTTTTTACATTTGCCCCGAAAATAGCAGGGTCGGATTCATCTCCTTTTACTGCTGTGACTCCACCCCCTCCTCTTGGACCCATCTCTGACTCATCTTCACCATCCCATCCCCACCATATCATCCCAGGAGCAGGCATAGCAGAAGATACATACCTCCATGAGAGTACAGAAGATATCACAGATATAGCTATAGCAGTCAAAATACTGTACCCATGCATACTTGGGAGGAAGGACTATACATATACAGCACAATCCATTTTACAATAATTCCACCTGTTCCTCACGTGAATATTATTGAGTGTAATTATTCAGTATTACATGATAAAGAGTTGTTTGAAGATGTGTAGATAGATACTTTATACCTGTATGCATATATCTCAGTCCACAGCCCTCTGACTGGTGTTCTACTGTTTGCACTCAGACTCTCCTGTGACTGTTATTTACGGGGCTGCTGGTCGGTGTGTGGGTTTTTCTTAACCCAGGGGAGCAGGTTGATTGACAGAATAGAAGCAGGGAATAGGGGCTTTTTTCTTTTGCTGTACAGCTCTACTTGTGTTTAGCCAGAGAAGACTATGTCAGGAGCAGTTGCTTTATATTTCTCAGTCCATCTCCAGTGTACCTTAGTGGGCTGCTGTTTGATAAAGGAGTGGGCTGGGTTGGGGGGAGTGGAGTGGAGTGGAGGAACAATTGATCAATACATTTCAGAATCTAATCAGGCCCTGGTACTGTTCTCTACGTTTTGGAGTTTAAATAGGGACCATTCCAACTTGAAAGAACAGAAAGTTTCGTAACCCTCCGTGTCTGCCTAACATCGGGTACGTGGATGATAAACTTGGACAAATTCCCGGATGTGTCAATCACATTGGTTTAATAATGCACTCAAACACCCATGCCTTGTCACTCATCAGGGAATATTTTCTGTTTCCCAAGTATTCCCGCGTTTATTACAAGATGTACTGTAGATCATCAGTGTCAAGGCTACTTGTTCTCATTTGTCAACAAGGAAATTCTGATTATCCTATAGCATTTAAATAAAATATAAGCCTTTTTAATGTGTTCAAATTCAACGTAGGCCTCTTATTAAATGGGGAGGAGAACAGCCATTATTGCAAAATAAACATTTGTGAGGTTTATTTTTTAAGTATTCAGTTTGGTAATTTTAAAGACCTAAGTGCAATGGTGTCGAGAGTATTTGTAACTAGTTTACATATTCTGAAAAATAGCACAAAAATATATATATAATGGCACCATTCACATTACATTTTAAAAACGCGTCATCAGACATTTCAACACAGATGATCAGTTATTGTATGAGGACTTCTTGTTACGTATGGAACCATACATAGCCTACCTCTTGTTGTGGTCTAATGATAACGATTCAACTATTTGATTACATTAGCCAACAGATAACGAAATCAAATGGAAAATATAACTTACTAAGCAACAGAATAGTAGTCAATCAGATCGCTGTGGAATACAACTCGTTTGTTCAAACAATCTCTTCTACTAATTACCTAAATGGACAGGACCTGTCAGGAGACTATTCCCTAATAGAATTTGCTCACAAGTGCAATTAAATGTTCTCCCTGCCCTCGCCTGAGGTCCACTATCTTTCTTTTCCTGGCAAAGAAATGGGGAGCGCGTTCTGACATGATGCCTCGGCCACCGTGGTTCTCTATTTATGTTTCTATTTTTAGTGAAACGGAAAAAATGTTTTTTGGGCAAAATGCTACTGCTTTCTCCTCGTGCTTACAGAAGAACCTAGCTGGAGTAAACAAGAAGACCACCCTGCCCCGCTTCTGCCAGGTTGAGCGCTGATCAGAAGGAGTGGTGCTGAAATGAACATGACGCCTAAAATCCACCTGAGTAGGTATGTTTGAATGACGTTGTTCGTGTTTTGTCAAAACGATGGGCAGTAATGATGCTCCCTGTGGTTATTATGCCTCTTAAAGGGAAAATCCACTCCAAAACGATATTTGTTTCATTAGGCCACAGTTGAAACTGGCCCAAAATGTTTTGCATGTCACAGCAGTCACGGTTTCAAAATATTAGATATTAGAAGCAAAGTGTCACCCGCCACATAATTTTCCCTTTAAATGTAGGAAGTTCATTCATTAAATGTGATGTTCAAACCTGTACATATAGTCAGTGTTGTATGTGTCTCGGTCCACATATTGAGTGTATCGGTCTTGTCTCGGTGTCGGATACATTTGTCCTCGGTCTTGACTAGGTCTCAGACAGTGAGGACTCGTAATTTCTTCCCGAGACCAGCCGAGACCAGCTGAGTAAAACTCGAATAATTATCAGCTTCCATTCAGTCAGCGCAAAAAAACGATTCACCAGGCCAAATATATACACGCCTTTCTTGAAAAAAATAATATTAACAGCCTTTATATCTATTATAGACATGTTTGCGCAGTGGCGAATTTATAGGCCTTCAATGTCACAGATTTGTGGACAGCAACCATAATACCAGCGCGCTCATGTAGGAGAGTGCACTTTTTGTAAAACACAAAGGGCCAGTGGTGTAGTAAAGGGTATACGCAGGTATAAATCGTGTACCCACTTTTTTTTCAGTAGCCATTGCGTATACTCACTTCTTAATCCCTACGGATGCGTATCAAAGTAGTGTAGTGGTGGTATAGGATTTAACAATTATGTAGTACAGTAGAGAAATCATGAAAAGTAGCCTACACAATCGCAAAGCAAATTAAATATATTTACGTACGCAACCTAGTTTCAGCGGAATATCACCTGCAGGCAGCAAGAGTGTAAAGCTCTCAACTGGTTTTGGCATGGAGCAGCTCACAGATTAATGACTTCGGTTGCCATTAGGGTAAGAAAAATACATTTAAATTTATGATATCTACCAGTAAATGTTATATAAGCTAACAATGGGTATGCAAACCAGGTGTTGAAAAGGTTTAGTCCAAAGTGTTGGTTAATAGGCTATTTGTGATATGCAATTGTCATCATGTGCTGTTTCCATCAGGGGTGTAGACATGGATGGGCCTGGGTGGACAGAGGCCCACCCACTGGGGAGCCAGGCCCTGACAGCCCACCCAATCAGATTGATGTGGTTTAAGCATTGTTGTGGACTTAGACCATCAAATCTTTGTATTTTTTCTATATAAACAAAAAGTGTGGGCCTCCCGAGTGGCGCAGCGGTCTAAGGCACTGCATCGCTACAGATCCGGGCTCGATCCCGGGCTGTGTTGCAGCTGACCGCAACAGGGAGACTCATGAGGTGGCGCACAAACCCTCCCCGGGTTAGGGGAGGGTTTGGCCGGCCGGGATGTCCTTGTCCCATCGCACTCTAGCAACTCCTGTGGTGGGCCAGGCACATGCACGCTGACACGATCGCCAGTTGTACAGTGTTTCCTCCGACACATTGGTGCAGCTGGCTTCTGGTTTAAGCGAGCAGTGTGTCAAGAAACAGTGCAGCTTGGCAGGTTTGTGTTTTGGGGAGGACGCATGGCTCTCGACCTTCACCTCTCCGGGGTCCGTATGGAAGTTGCAGCGATGACACAAGACTCCAATTGGACACTGGGGAGAAAAAGGGCTAAAATGCTGTTTAAAAATAAATAATAGTGTGGCTTTGAGAGTGAAAATCTAAAATATCCAGTGGTACAGATACCCCAAATTATTACTTAAGTAGTACTTTCAAGTATTTTTTTATAAAGTACTGAAAAAAATCTATTGGTAAATATAGGATTTTTCACACAGGGTGCCTTTCCTTCACTGGGTGGGCCATTTGGGAACTTTTTTGCAAAAATAGAGTTTACCCATTTCTCCAGGCACTACTTCACCACTGCATAGGGCTGATGGAAAGACAGCAGTCACACATAGCATGATGTTAAAGGATATGCAGTCCATAAACTCAGACATTATACGCAAGTAGGTCCCAATCATAAGAATACAAAAACAAAACCATTAAACATTTCCCAATCGAAATTTGCAATTGCAAAAAAAACTTTCACGTTTATCTCACAAAGTAACCAGTGACATAAAGTTTAAAGTTGAACTGACAGCATTTTGAACTACTTTGCAGATATGAAGGAACCAGGCAATCAGAATATCCGTCAAATGCAGTTCAATGCATGATTCATTTAATTCACCAATACATTTCCTGGTAGTCCCAAAAATATTGCTATCAGGTTGTAAATCACAGCTGGCCTGGTACATTCTTTGCTGCCTCCATTCGGAGGCACTGTTTCAGTTTCAATAACTCAATATTCTGGACAAAAACAGACAAATGTAACTAATGCTGGGAATATCAATACAATCAAACTAGCGAGGGGCAATGATCACAAGTCAGCCATAACGTGGCTAATAGGCAAGCATATCTATTTATGTAACAAGCTAAACACACAGAGCCTAACCTTCGCTAAATAGCTAGCTAGTTAGCTGCTAGGAGGATGTCATGTCATGCCATTGGAGCAGTCGGTGAGTGACTGACTTTTCCTCCTCATATCGTTTTTCTGCGGCTATACACAGCTAGAGATGCAGGTGTCATTTGGTTAGCTAGCAAGAACCTGAACAACTGTTATCCAGTTAGCATATCTCTGCGTTAGAAAATTCACTCTGGCTATCTTTGATTTCAGACCACTCTCGACCGAGTGTGTCAGAGCGCAGAACAACTGATGAATGTACAAATGCATAACACCCGCTGAATATGACTGGTGTTTGTAAACGTAGGGGGAAAAACAATACTTAGTCAAGAATGCTCTAGGTAACATGTAAACAGCCTAACAAGCTCTGCTAAGGTGAGTAAAATGCTCAGAATGAGATGTTCTGTCAGTTGTGTCTGGAAGTAGCTAGCTAGCAATCTAGCCAACTTTAGCTAGTTAGCTTGGGTGCTTGGTTGGGACAAGCATGCATTGGCAGGCAAGCTGCAGAAGGATGAGGAGGCTACAATTCCTCATCGTTTATCTGTGTAATTTTGAATGCCAACTAGCTGAAAAAGTTTGACAGGATTTATCTAATGTTCCTTTGTTAGATTTGAGCTCATCTTGCTCTGGCTAATATTAATTGTTATTTTGTTGTTGTTGATGTGCATAACTGAGGAAGAGAGAGCCTACCCTTTTACCTTTTCATGGTTGTTTAATCAATAGGACTGTAAAGTTCCCGAATGTAAGAGGACTCCCGTGGTGTTTCCATGTTTGCAGAAATCCATTCCGGTGTATTTTGTCGCTTTTGGCGAATGCGTTCTAATGATCTAATGTCGGCTATTGCAATTGCCTGTAAATACACAGTAAGGTTCAAAGTGAATGACAGGCCTGTGTGGCAAATTGCTTGTTTGTAAAAAGGTCTACTGTAGCTCTGACTGGCTATAGCGCACCGGTCTGTGTAGACTCTGGTCCTGGACAAGACAGATGTTTTTATTCGGTTTTTCTTACTGCATTGTCTATTAATTGTCCAAATGCGCAGTGGCTTTACAACTCTATATTGCTGTAGGATTTTCACAAATGCCTTAGTATATGTAATTCCCAAACATTCTTAGAATCTATGAAAACGTGAAAATGACCATATTTAAGTGGTCGCTTGTCAGATATATTTTTTATAAGTGTCATATTCTATCATGTTGCTAAAATGCTGTCAGTTCCACTTTAAATGCAACAATGTTTCACACACATAAGTTATTTTGAAGAGATGGCTAACAACAGCAAGCGCTCTGCAATAAATAACACAGTTCCAATCCCCAGATGATGATCATTTGAAACTTAACTACTTGTTGAAAGTTATTATTGAAAAGGGAGAAGCTAAAAAAATAGCAAATACAGCCTCTTTAATAACGCCTCCTACATGCAGCTGCTGCAAACTAGCCGACAACAAAAGCTAGCTAGCTAGACCTTGGGAAACTACTGCTCGCTATTGTGCAATGCTCTGTTGGCCTTCAAGAAGGCCGGAGTTTCAGTTAGTTTTTGTAAAAACGGTCCCACCCACTAAGTTAAAATGTGATTAGTCGATTCCACTGTCACTCCAAAAGTGTGCCCTAATAAGTTTGAATGGCAGATGTCTTCATCTAGCTTCTGATGGCCTAGCCAATGGCTGGCTAGCAAGCTAGATTTATATGCCCAGAGACCAGCATATATATATTTTTTCGCTTCAGTTTTAACCCTTTCCTTTCCAACAAAAACGGAAGAGATTAAACCAGAACATATTTTTAAATAATAATATAATAATCATTATCATTATATTATTATAATCAATATTTTTTTAATCCTTAGCCCTTCTCTGAAGATGTAGAAGGCCCATTTGTCCCCACTGTGTTTGGGTTAGTAATAATTTGTAAAGTGGCTCTATTTTCCCTCAGCGTGCATTTTTTCACTATTCTGAAAGTCTAAAGAATCCATATGTTGTTCTGAAATATGAACACAGAATTACTGGACATTTTGAACTCTTATTATGGTGGTGATTTGACAAAATTACAATCAAATCAAATCCAATTTTATTAGTCACATGCACCGAATACAACAGGTTTAGACCTTACAGTGAAACGCTTACTTACATGCCCTCAACCAACAATGCAGTTTAAAAAATATGAACAAGAATAAGAAATAAAAGGAACAAGTCTAAGAGCAGCAGTAAAATAACAATAGCGAGACTATATACAGGGGGTTCGTGTACAGAGTCACCGGTTAGTCGAAGTAATTGAGGTAATATGTACATGTAGGTAGAGTTATTAAAGTGTCTATGCATAGATAATAACAGAGAGTAGCAGCGGTGTAAAAGAGGGGGGGAATAGTCTGGGTAGGAACATTTAAAAAATGAACTGGGGGTAGAAGCTGTTCAGAAGCCTCTTTGACCTAGACTTGGCACTCCAGTACCTCTTAGCAGAGAGAACAGTCTATGACTAGGGTGGCTGGAGTCTTTGACCATTTTTAGGACCTTCCTCTGACACCTCCTGGTATAGAGGTCCTGGATGGCAGGAAGCTTGGCCCCAGTGATGTACTGGGCCGTACGCACTACCCTCTGTAGCCCCTTGCGGCGGTCAGAGGCCGAGCAATTGCCATACCAGGCAGTGATGCAACCTGTCAGGATGTTCTTGATGGTGCAGCTGTAGAACCTTTTAAGGATCTGAGGAATCATGCCAAATATTTTTATTCTCCTGAGGGGGAATAGGTTTTGTCGTGCCCTCTTCACGACTGTCTTGGTGTGATGGACCATGTTAGTTTGTTGGTGATGTGGACACCAAGGAACTTGAAGCTCTCAACCTCCTGCACTACAGCCCCGTCAATGAGAATGGGGGCGTGCTCGGTCCTCCTTTTCCTATCACAATCATCTCCTTTGTCTTGATTACGTTGAGGGAGAGGTTGTTGGTCTTGAATAGGACTTGCATTTTTCTGGTCTCGGGCTTGACTTGGTCCATTCATTGCGATTTCCGTGTCTGTGTCAAGGAGGCTACGTAGGCTTATCAAACATAACTCGATAAGTAGAAGATAGCGATTTTGAGATTTCTCCTAGACACAGTGCTTTGTTCCAGGTTCAATACGAGTGACGTGTATCACTATAATAGCCTAAATTCCAGAATTACAAATGTATTAAAAGTATAAATTCCTTACAATTTCCAACAGATAAAATATTATTGCTCCTTGAATTTGGCTTATTACTCATTATTTACCAGGATATTATTGCTATTTTATGAAGAAGATACAATAGAGAGCATAAATGGACCATTGAATTTTCCATTTTAATTTTGAATCATGTTTTTCCCAATCACAATTGATTGTTTTCGTGTGCATATTGGCTGCCTATAGTGATGGTTATAGTGATGGTAAAGCCTACACTGTACAGTTCTGCTCTCTCAGCCGTGTGTGAGCGTGTTTAGTTACTGATCTACTGGCTTACAGGAAAACCTATGTGTATTTAAATTATGTGTATAACCCCTGGATGACAAACAGGGGGAGCAGTAATGAAGACATCAAGCAGCCATCTTGGTACTCCTCCTCCCAAAATATGTTTCAATCAATATAAATTCATTTATAGATGTCATCATCTACGTTTTGACACGTTTATTATATTACAGACACCTTAATGCATGCTTTTAAATTATAATATGTGAGCTAAACATATTTTTTTCAAATAAATAATATAGTAAAACATTTCCCTTAAATTCTTTTTTAGAGAGTACTAATGTTACTGTCCCCACTACAACAACAAAAATACTTAAATATAGGTTATTTTTTTCCTTGAAACATTTAATTGAAATACTGTATATTTCCATTCGTTCCTATGGAGGACTGCTCCTACTCGGTAGTCCCAATATGGCCGACCGGTGGCTTCAACGCCTCTCAATGGTCAATACATAGTAACAGCAATCCAGGGTTTATATACATCTTCGGTGCATTTAGGTTAGGTTAGGTTCAGCCTGGTCTTGTTTTATGCGTCAGGTAATTAATTCGCATGAAATGATTGGATGGAAACCTGGTTAATGACCCACAACTATCAACTGTATTTCAAGTAAGATAATAAGCTATATCCTCAAGTTATTTGTTCTTCTTGTAAATCACCAAACCACTTCCCTTAGTGTGTCTTGGTTTTAATAATAAGCATCGATGACGCTTCATTTCGTTAAAGGTAATCATGATGACTAGCTAGCCTTTTGGGTGCATACGTTTTAACATCTATGAACAATAGCGGTCCAGTGGTGAGAAGTAATGGTTGTATTCTGAGACCTCTTGGTCCTTGTGCTTTACCAATAAGGTGGATTTGTGAATCGCAGATGTCAATGAACTCGTACACTGAAATATTATATCTAATTAGAGGTGACTGGGTCAACAGCGGTGGCAGAAAAATCGCCATTTACTTGAGTTATAGGTTCCTGTTCACTCATTTTATTTGTAGGATACGTTCTAGCAGGGGATCAACCACTCGTTTACGCAAATTCCACAATTTATACTATTTCAATAGTTATACTTCACTTGAGATATTTTGATCTGCTTTATTATATATTATTCTGCCTGTTTTTACTTTCATTACTAGGCAATGTGTATGAATAAATTAAATAACATCCTAATTGTGTCACCCAGTTTCTATCGAATGTGAATGTATCCTCTGTAGGCCTACATATATCAATTAATCTAATTGTATGACCTAATGTTGACAGTCTAAGTAAAAACATTTTCTCCACACTGTATTTAAAATTCAAATGCACGTTTTCGAACCACTCGACAATCAGAGTAATTGAATAATCTTGGGGGGAAAAGTGTAATGAAAATGAAAGTGTTCGACGGGATGATTCCCTTGCCACACCGGCCTGGGTGAGAGGAGGGGTGAAGGGGGTGGGTATAACTGGGACACCTGGCATAAAGACGGGTTTAGCGCTTGTGGGGCTGGTGTGGGGTGTAGCCTATTCCCAGAATATCCCTGCTGCTCCCATTTAATCAATTTGATGAGTGTTTTCATTTGACTAAACTACATTTCAAACGTTAAACACACAACGGCGTATGTGGTTTGTAGGCCATACAGCATTACAATGTGAAACAATGGAATCATCCGCTAAATTTTAAATATCCTATAGCTTTGTCTGAAATATCATATCACCATTATGCAAATGTAACAGAATATATTCTCTTTTTTAGACATGGGTTCACCTATAACCCAGTAGGCCTATATTGTCAGTCTGCAAATGATAGGCCAACTAGATTGAGTCATGTGGGTAGGAGGCTAGTATTTGTTTTTACAGCTGCAAAAACGAGTTTATAGTTGTACAAAAACAGAAAACAGAGAAAATATCCGAGACAGGTATGTAGAAACGCGTGACAGTTCGTGTACCTTTTAGGGGCAGGATAGTGTTAAGTTAACCAACAATAGCTGTATAAGCCTCCTTGGCGGTCGACAAAATACCCTTTGGAATTGACTCCCTTTATATCCAGACATTGTAAGTGTGTTTAAATCCAATAAAGATGGATGTTTTAGTTGATTTTTAGATAAACCCCAAAGGTGGTTAATGGTTAATGAATGTTTTTGAGGGGGGTATCTTAGTCCATTTGAAGTGAATATCCACCAAGTAACGAGATAACGATGGCAGTAATTTAGTTGTAATTAGATATAACGTTTTGTCAGTTTCATTCCGATTCACTCGAAATGACACGCAAGGTGAACAGAAAAAAAACATATATTCCTTATGCCCCAAATGTCTGTTATTAATCTTATGTAATTGTTGTATCGGGACAAAATATTCTACAGTTATTGTGTTCATTATCAAAATGATGTTAATTTTATAGGCTATTATTATTATTCATATTCATATTATTGTTATTATGATTAATAGGCTAAATGTATTATTTTAATGTTAGAAATGTTCATGATCATTATTGTAAACACTTGTTGATAGTAATGGTGGTACGGGTTAGGGTAATAGCAGACATAAGCCTGCCTACATGCTAGGTATTTTGTATTCAGATATTCCGAGATTCAGATGGTCGGCTGCTTGTACAATTTCGTTCAACCTGAGTGAAATAGGACTGCATGCTATTGTTTATCTGAACGCGTGGGACGCAGACCGAGCAAACTGTGCATTTCATTTTATGCTTGAAGAAAATTGGAAGCGAAGATTGAGTTCATCTAGCTTGAACTACGAACTCTCCGGAGGGAATATTTTATCCGAGAGCAGTCTCTCAAACGCGGAATTGAAATTAACACTGTCAGAAGGATTGTGCTTTGACTTCGAATACCTGTCAAGGCTCTCTGACAACAGGTCTTCATTACAGTCAGGTTACATCCTATTCATAGAGATCAGACACAAATATTGTGATTTTGTCCAATCAACAAAATGTAATTCAAATGCTGTTTTAGCCTACACACCAACGATGCTTTTTTGTATGCTATCGTCAACCAGATTCAATAACTCGTATAACCCTAAGAAATAGGACTTACTTTTCCTGAAGGTTTAGAGCAGAAAAAAGCATTTACCTACATGCAATTTATAGATAGCATAATTGTGAAATCGTTGACAATACGAGGAAACTGATTAATTTCATATATCTTTCATATCAGAGCAGGTAGGCTATGGATTCGACTGTACAGACTAGTTGTCACATTTCTCAATGTCACATTTCACGTCTCTGAAGAGTGATTTGGCATACCGGACTAGAGCAAAGTCTATCAAAGCATATTGTCATTTTCAATTGACCAACGTTTTACCCTTTCAGTTTATACTGACAGAGAGACAATGCTACGAGCAAAGCAAGCCTGTATTTATTGATACTATCCTAAAGAAGGTCCCGCCTTTCTGGTGGCATTCTGTCTCGTCACTACTTCTTCCTTCTTCTCACCTGTTCTCACAAGCAGAATTCTTCCGCCCATTTGAGGCTATTCCGAGGATCCTATTGGTCCCGGGCGGTGCCCATGCTATGGTGACGTCACGGTTGCCCCTGCAGTGTGAATGAATCAAGCAGCCTGTATGATCACACCAAAAGAGCACAGCGAAATCCGGCAAGCACAGGACAATATTCCAGAATAATAAAACAAACCGGACTTTAACGGGACAGCTAGATCTACAGAAGGGTCCATACCCAGTTTCTATTTGATATATTCTACCCTTTTCACTAAATAGACGGGAGCTTCAGCCCACCGTGTATATGTGTGTGTTTATTCCCGGTTTTGGATCACAATGATGCAAAGTGCGGCTGTTCTACCAACAGAGAGTCCTGTGAAGGGTCTACCGGAGATACTCGGAGTGCCAATGCAACGTAAGGCTTTTCCATTTCCTTTTCTATTGATTATATCATAAGGACATTGGCAGGTGAGCTTTGAAATGCTGCAGAGCACTGCTGTAGAACAGATGCAGCGGTTAATTACACAGGGTTGAGGGACAGACAGGCTAATGAAGACAGTGATATGTATTCATACTATTGTGGCTCTTACTCCACTGACTCATATTACGTGTGTTTTATATTATTATTTGAAGTGAGGATATTAGTTGCATCTCATTTTGATCTTCTGGTCCTCATATGGAATTTTGTGGAATGCTGTATAGATAGAGATTCTTTATCACAAGTATGTATTGTTTAAACTGCTCACAGTGTTGTTTATAAACTCCAGCCCTTTGCACGAGTTGTACGTGCGGGTTTTACTCTATTTTAGAAGCCCCATGTGCATGGGCCTAGGTTTTGACGTGCATAATACTTAACTCATCAAGACATAGACACACTTTAAGATATTTTTTACATTTCTTATTAACACAGGAATATTTATATTTTCTACCTCCTGTATTCTATTCCCTCGAGCTGTATGAAAGGGTTGCCTCTGGTTTACAATCAGAGACATGCTAGACAGCTGTTTATTTGCAAACGAGTCTGGCCACGTACGAGAGATCAGACGTTGTCATCACCTACTCTCTTTACCCAGCTGGTTTGACTGACAGCTATTACTGAGTCATATCTGAATGATTCAGGCTATATATGTTAATGTATGCTTTAATGTTTCTGTTAAAGCTGTGTTTTTGCACTATTGTAGGCTACATAATTGTACAATTATGTCTGTCTTATTATTGTTTGACACATACATGATATTATAGCCTACTAAAAACAGGTGGTTTTGTCGTCATTTCTATTAAAACATGAAAAACATTAAATATTTCACTATATTGTGTGTGCAATAACTAGCCTACCTCAGCATCAAAGCAGAGAATTGCGTATCTTCGCATCTGCTCTTTATCGTCGTCATGTTAATCTTCAGGCCTATATAATCTGATCATGCTATCAAGATAGAACTGGGATAGGATAAATTCCTGACCTAATTATTCATGTGCGAGCCACTGAAATGTACAAATGGACCTATTATGGTTTTACCTCTAATGTTGCTCTTAATCCACAATGAAATACTCCTTTATATCGCAGATCCAAACGAGCCATTGCTTCTTTCAGCGTTGGAGAGTATAAACAAAACATATATATATCATGATTATTTTTGTTCAAAATCTAGACTAATTTCTTACGATTTAGTACATGATTGTATTCCGTGTTTTTTATAGCGTGCACAACAGTTAACCCATTTAACTCATTTAAAAGAGAGACTGTCAAAAACGGTCTCTTGTATTAGTTAATACGACCTTCATTTAGGCTACCATACATTATTGATAAAGGTAGTGAAACATAATGCATAATGCACAAAGTGAAACATAACGCAGAATTGTGAAATATAATTTGTTTAACCTGTACAAATAGCCTGTATATTGGCGGCGTATGCTCTTTAATTTTGTAAATCGAGGGAGATTAAAAGATTGGGTAAAGATCTTGCCACTCAACCCCCCTTGGTGCATACATGCTGGATTTAATACCGGATTACTCTACGAATAAAAATATTTTAGTATTATGTATCTAAACATTATTATCATGATGAATATGGCTGTTCGCATGCTCTTACGAATAAGGGTAATTATTCTTAAACGGTTTTTGGCCCAAAGCCCCAAGAAGAAGTAGATTACTTCCTGAATAGAGTTTACAGTCTGCTTGCTTTGAAGTGTAGGTCATGTAATCTACAAAACATATCAACTATAGGCCTATGTGCTCCATAGGCTATGAGCTCGTTCCCTAATACTATAGGCTTCGTATAAAGGTGTTACAGTACAGTCATTCCGATGCTGTAGCTAATAAGCACATGACTTGGTTGGTATGAAACACTTTTTAAGTCCTGTTAAAAAAAAAAAAGTTAGTATCCCTATCAGACTGGTGAGAAATGAACATCTATCGAAATACAGCCGCCTAAAAGAGGAAAGGAAGCGTATAGGATCACATTTTCTTAGATTTGAGGACCCCTCTTGAGGCACACCAGAGATCTTAAGTGGTATAATCGTGTGATTTATAAGTCAAGCAGAGAGAGAGAGAGAGAGGGGAAGTGTAGAGGCTATTAGACATCGAGCGTGAATAGGCCTACTGCCAAGATTGGCTGCATGCTGGAGGCCCTTGAGCTATCCTTTCAGCACCACCACTGCCGCCAAAATCTAATGAACAAAAGCACCACAAATCAGAGGAATTATTTCATATTTTGTGGATGTAAAATACACCTATCTTTAATTCAGTTTTGTATTAACTCTTATTGAAAATACATGTACTCCATAGTTATCGTAGTGTGAAGTTGATTGGGAAATACCTGTTATGCAAATGACTGTAGGCATAATGCCACATCACAATAGTAAAAATACAAGATATTGAGCTTTGCAGCATCTTTTCATTTACTTGGGCCTACACCTTTATAAGTGGAATGTAAAACGTATACCTATATTCTTTGTGTATGCGGCTTATCTTTGAATGTTGCTGATTGAGCAGCCTTCCAGAAACAATAAATATGAAAATTGTACTCCTCCAAAATGTCTCCCAACGTACAGAATGAAGAAGCACATGTAGTATTACTTCTCGTGTCCTCTAAAGCGCACGTTTAAACAGCTTGGTATGGGTGTGATTAGATTAATGATTAGACAGTGTGATTTCATGTGTAATTTATTTAAAACAACAACTAGTTTGGGATAGGCTAATTGCAGACCTTAGATACAGTGAAAATATTAAACTCCTCGAGCACAGAAAAAAATCACCTGGATAATGATTTTGCGCAAAGAATGCTGCTTATCCCTATTGCATCAATTTGAATGAGTTTGAGGGGTCCGTTCTAATTTCGATTTCTTTATGTTCTTGCCACTATTCTAAGATATTGAAAATACGCTTTTTTTTAATGAGATGCCTCTTCACCTGGCCATTGTTCACATGGTTAACATAAGCTACCAATGCAGGGAAATGACTTCCCGAGGTTTCATATTCATATCAAAGGAAAAAAATAAGGCTGTATAATAATAATATGTATTGTTATATCACATTGTAATATTTATCTCTATATATATTTATAAATACATCTGATTATTTGTTTTTTTGCATAGCCTAATCTTATCACAGCAATAGTGACGCTGCTCTGGTGATGTTGATGGTGATAATTAATGGTGTATTGTGGTGATAATGGTGTATGGTTTTTAATACTATTAGTGCTCCTACTTAACCTAGTTTTCTTCATTCATGCCATTATTCCTCGGTTTAAGATAAGAAAAATCGAATCAGTGGTGTCCAATCAAGTCCACTTCAAGGCTAAATATTGTGTCACTGGCACAGGCACTTGATTTAAAAAAGCAGAGTAAAGGAATGGGATCAATCTCAATCTCAAATCAAATGAATGTCATGGTGACAGAATTTACTCTGTCAGACTATGTTTTTATCGAGGTCGAATATAATGATGAGGAATTGCATTACTGTTTTATTTTGTATTTTTTTAAACATCATTTTACCCGGCTCTGATCTTGTAAACCGGCCTCGGCAATGTTCTGCTCACCTGTCTCCTTGCAGTATTCCAGGACCAGGATATTGTCTTAACGCATGCTGTGTATTCTATCTCTCTCTCGCCCTCCAGAAATCCCCCAGTGTGCGGGCTGTAGTCAACACATCCTCGACAAGTTCATCCTGAAGGTGCTGGACCGCCACTGGCACTCCAAGTGCCTCAAGTGCGCCGATTGTCAAGCGTTGCTGGCAGACAAGTGTTTCTCGCGGGCGGGAAATGTGTACTGCAAAGAGGACTTTTTCAAGTGAGTATAACTTCATTTATAAACGTATTGAATGGGAATTTCGAACATTTGATTATAGCAAGCTTAATTGAATTATATGTAAAAGTAATGTACTTTTAAACAAAGCTAGCATTATATTTAATTGCCTACATTCAAGTGAGCTAAAAAATGCCAACATGATTGCACTGGCTTTGACTTGTGAAATCACTCAAATCATCATACAATTATCAAAATGAGCCTATCCTATAGCCAAATTTAATTGATCGCACAAAACAAACCATCTTACGTGATTTGGCATTACAAACCAAATAGTCTTGTAGGCCTACGCAAATCCATGACTCTTGCATTTAACATGCGACTCACATAGATCTACACATAACACACCATAGGCCTATAATTAAACAGACTATGAGACTAGAACAGAATGCCATGATATAACAGTAATATTCACAATGGGCATCCATAGCTTACAGAGGTCTCCAACCTTTTCTTTGTCGAGATCACTTTATGATTCAAAATGCAAGCCGAGTGCAATTCTCTGCTGGGCACGGGAGATCAAGTGCTCCTACAATATATTGTGTGATATCAATTACATTATCAATAGCATATAGGGCCTAACTATAGTGCACGGGCGGGGAACACAGGGCAAAGTTCTACTTCCAATTCAATTCAATTCCTAAAAATGACTGTAAATAACTATTGCTTCGTGCATTTGCCTATTTTCATATATAATAAGAGAGGTCTGTTTTTCTCAATGTAGTCCTACCCCTTATTATAAATAACGTAGTCCCTTATATTTCAAAACTCGAGTCTCAAGCTAGGCTACCTGATAACACTGGCAATGGGTCAGTTGTTGTAGCCAATTACTTGTGAGGTACATCAGAGCATAAATTGAAATAACTCGTTTTTTTATTTCACTGGACTGATGGTGACGTCTCATCGGAGGGTGGGAGAGAGTGCGAGTCAAAGTGGAGAAGCGTTTTTCATGATTTCTAAAAGTGTTGAATAAAAACAGCGCTAGATTAGATCAATGCAATCAATGACTGATATAGAGGGGGACTGGAGGCCCTTCATGTCGAAAACACTGGTATCAAATAACTTGGCAAATGCTTCAACATCCTCTTCTATACACGGTCTCTTGAATTTTTTTTTAGCTTTGTTTGGCCATTTTACTTGAGTCTTAGCTAGCTAGCTAACGGTGAGCAGCCTGCGGTGAGTAGCCTACACAGCGATAGCTACTGTTTACTTCACATGGTATCCGTGCGAAATGACACGTGCCAGAACCACCCATTATTTTGAATTATTATTTGTTTTATTCGTATTTCATTCTTATTTTCCCAGGTAAATAATCAAGCATAATTCAAATTAATTACATAGGTCTAAATAAAATGTATTTTACGCATAGCACTAGATTTGATGTAAGATGTCCTTGAGTGTCCTGAAGGCATCTGCCAAATAAAATGTATTATTATTATTGTCTATATATCCCTTTCGTTTTCCCACCCCGTACTGCGTACTATGAATTTCATCTGATGGCGTATGTATGTTTAGACCTGGATTGAAATAGGTGCAGTTACTCATTTTAGGTGAAGGTACCATTTATATTTAGGTGCAGCAACTCCTCAATTCTTTTGAGCTAATATTCTATAGGAGGTGCAGGAACTCGAGCAGAAGAAAAATTGAGGTGCCGGGACTCAGTTCCAGTGAGCTCCTGCCCAAGTCAATTACTGTGATTAGGTAAAAAGACAAATAATGTCCTGTTTGAAACACTGACAATCGGATTGGGTGGGCTTGGCATGCGCCCACCCAGGCACACCTGTGCCTATGCCCCTGGTCAGTGAGGACGTTCCTCTTTGCATAGTTAACTTTCATAATGGTAGAGAAAAGGCTTGTGTCAAGACTTAGTGACATGATCAACACAATGAGGTTAATCAAGCTGAACATCCTACAACATCCTCCTGCCTTTCTGGCCATGTTGAATACTTATGTTGGATAAGACAGAACACATAACACTCAAACTTTCAACTCCAAAGACACTCTATACAAATTCAATTTATTACTGCTCTACCAGCCCTAGCTGGACACACAAAACAGCAACTTAGAATTTCTTCTCTTCCCTCTTTCTCCCCCTTTTGCTTCCATCTTTTTACGATTGAATTTCTGAGGCATTAAAGAAGAAAATTAAGTTTGACTTTTATCCAAAACAGGATCCGTACAGGCTTTTACTAAATCATGTTTGAGAGGTTTTAATGTCAGAAGCTTCAATGAGACCTAAAAAGCGTGCAAGTCAGAGAGTGGAGGCTAACTTTATTAGGTGGCCCTGGGGACAATAGGGGGGATTTTTTTAGATGTTAAAACTGCAGTGGTGCTGTGCACTAGAGGGACGGGAGAGAGGAAGAGGAGAGGGAGGATGAGGATGGGAATGGGGCAGAGGCGGGGGCTTGGAACTGGAGTATAGTGCTGGATTCCCAGCAGTGATGAAGAAACTTCACCTTGGTCTGAAGGAAGGGTTTATTTCTCTGTATAGGCTGTGTGATTTACAGCCCCTCCTGAGTCGGTGCTTTATTGGTTCTCTTCAGTGTGTTTACTCAGAGCTCTCTCTATTGGATCTCTCAGCCCCCACTATACCACTACATTGATCCATGCCATTTGTCAACCTGAGGACCAGCCTACCACCAACACAAATGCATTCCACCACTGATGCTTTCCCCCTCTACAACTTATACAGCTATTAATACTATTATTAGTGTAAATAGAGGCGAAAACGATGCATGCTATGTCATAACTATGTTATAGACCTTCTTTGTTATCATCCGCCTCTGTCTGAGCTGACTAGGGCTGGATCTACCTGTTCTGGATGGGGTTTAAGTATCTGACGGCAGGTGTGTATGTGTGTGTGTTTACTTGCAGGCGGTTTGGAACAAAGTGTGCATCATGCCAACAGGGGATACCGCCGACCCAGGTGGTGCGGAAGGCCCAGGACTTTGTGTACCACCTGCACTGCTTCGCCTGTGTCATGTGCAGCCGGCAGCTGGCCACTGGGGATGAGTTCTACCTCATGGAAGACGGCAGGCTGGTGTGCAAGGAGGACTACGAGACGGCCAAACAGAATGGTAGGTGTCTGACTGGGTCATCCTCCTATTGCTTTGCCCACTGTTTTGTGTGAGTAATATTTTGTGTGAATAATTCAGTCTTGTCTCCTTGGTAACCTGTTCTATTTAGAACATTCTCACCAAATAGACTTGAGACTAGCAGCCTCAAGCTGGTTCACCCATGTGGCATGGTGCTCTAAATCTCTGCTGGCTTCTGCAGGGGAGCTGTGGAGAAAGGTGCAGGAATTAGGAGACAGTTAGTTCAGCAGACAGCAAGGTGCAGTTAACCAACCTGGATTCATGGGTAGATGTAACATAATCAAAGAAAATCCGTGAGACTCAAATTAGTATGATATGTTATCTTTGGTATGGAATGTATTCATTTGTAGATTTTCATCCATTTCGAATGATATGTTACGAATTACAATTTGTATGTTAGGAATTACAATTTGTATGGTATGTTACGAAATACAATTTGTATGATATGTTGCGTATTACAATTTGTATAATATGTTACGCAATTGCCATACCTTTGATATGTTACGAATTACATTAGCTAAGTGGCTAATGCTAATGTTAGCTAGGTGGCTAACGTTAGCTAGGTGGCTAACGTTAGCTAGGTGGCTAACGTTAGCTATGCTAGGTGTAGCTAAAAAGTAGTAAGTAGTTGCAAAGTTGTCTGTGATAAGATTTGAAAACGCATCCTTTGGGTTGCTAGACGTGCGCCTTATACGCCTACCCATTCACCTTGAACGAACAATCACCCTCCTTTCATTTTTGCCTTAATTAAGTAACCTTCTGTCTTATATAACCATACCAAACATAACATATCATACTAATTTGAGTGTCCCATATTTTCATTTACTATGTTACGTCAAGTCTATGAGACCAGCCTGCATTAACTCCTTTATGTACAATAATACTGAAGAATTGAGAGATCACAAGAGGCAAAGGGATAGCGAAGAGGGGGTCCCATTGGGTGTCTCTCAGTGTCCTGCCTGGGCATTAAATCTCCAGTTTCTGTGACCTTTTATGGATCTGATTTTGAAAGCTCTGCCTGTGTATTTATGGAGATTTACATGGCCTGCTGATTGTTTATCTTAAGTGATGCAATGCACTTTTACGGTGGGCCACCAATAACTCCCTTCTTCTGGAATTTTCCTTGGAGATTTATGTCCCTTACAGCTAGAGTTGGATAGTTTGAGAAGGGTATCAACTTGCCATACATGGCACCTCAGTCCATTCAAGCAAGTTCTTCACCTGTATTTACTAGTCGATATACAAAATCAAAAACCCACAGGTTAATTACAATAACAAATGTTAGTCACAAATATAGCTAAATATCTAAAGGGTATTTTATAATCCTTGCATGTCTTTCTCAGATGATTCAGAGGCAGGTGCAAAGCGACCACGAACCACCATCACAGCCAAACAGCTGGAGACCCTTAAAATCGCCTACAAGAACTCTCCCAAGCCAGCGCGCCACGTCCGCGAGCAGCTCTCCTCAGAGACGGGGCTGGACATGAGAGTAGTGCAGGTGTGTGCCTCACAACAGGATCTGTATTACCAAGCGGAGCAGTTTTCTAGTTTGGACTAGTTTAAGAAAACATCCTAGTGATAATATGTAGATATGAACACAAATTAGAAGAGTAAAACCTCTCTTCTGTATTTACTGAGAAATGTCTCTCATCCCCCAATGGCAGGTGTGGTTCCAGAATCGTCGTGCAAAAGAGAAGCGTCTGAAGAAGGACGCAGGGCGGCACCGCTGGGGTCAGTTTTACAAAAGTGTCAAACGTAACCGAGGGGGCAACAAAGTGGAGAAGGAGAGTTCAGCAGATGATGCGGGACTGAGCGACAGTGAGCTCAGCTTCAGAGGTCAGTATGGCTACCCCAACCCCAAACCTCTTTCTTCTCTCTCTCTCTCTCTTCCTCAACTCCTCCTCCTCTTGTCTTCCTTTTCACATATCTCCATGGGAGCCTACATGAAAAGAGAAGCATTGGCCATGCAAATGACATTTTACACATCCCCATGTTTTTATGGTTATTTGATGTTTGTGAGCCTGTTTTGGGGACTCATAAAAGTCTCAAGCCACTTTTAAAAGGAGGCTGTTTTTACGAGAAATGAAAACACCGTAGCAGAAACTCTATAAAGTAGGTGAAGCTTTTAGTCAATTAGAGGGAAAGTGCTCTGGGGCATTGTTGTTATTGAAACAGCACTGGAGGGACTGTCGGAGACAAATATTTTGTATTGCATGAACAGACCCCCTTTGTTTGAGATTAAGATACATCATGACTCTGTCGTCTCTTACTAAGCGCTGGGGGAACACTATTAAGTACTACACACCTATGCCATTTACCTAGATGAAATCCAGATTATGTTGCCTCAATAAAATGGTTTCATAAAAGGCACTTAATTCTATTTAAAGATAACAGCTGTATAATGTTGATATAGTTGATGACAACTCCATAGAAGTGTTAAAACACCACTGTGTGGCTAATTGATAGTTGCTAACTCCCTCCTCTCTTCCACCAGACGACCAGATCCTGTCAGACCTGGGCCACACCAACGGTCTGTATGGGAGCGTGGGCGACGTGGCCAACGGAGGCTTGTTGAACGGAGGCTTCTCTCTGGACGCTGCTGGACAACCCTATCATGACATTCGGCCGGGCAGTCCCTACGGCCTCCCCCAGTCGCCGTCGTCCATCGCCTCGCTGTCCGGCCACACCCCGCTGCTCAACAACCTGGGCTTCACCATGGACAGCATCATGATCCAGGGGGGGCAGGGTGGCGTGGGACAGGCTCTCAGGGCCATGGCAGGAGGCCCCACCTCTGACCTCTCCACAGGGAGCAGCACGGGCTACCCAGACTTCCCCACCAGCCCTGCCTCATGGCTGGACGAGATGGACCACTCCCAGTTCTGAGCTCCACCATGAACACAGCAGACTGACTGGGGAACAGAGACAGACGAAGCAGGCTTTTTACATTTCTATTTCCCTGAAACTTGATATAGTTTGTTGTCCAATAATGGATGTGGAAGTGGTAGACATGCTACACGTCAGCTACCCTCCCACCACAACAGAGTAAAGGAAGTATGGAGACCCACCACTGACCAGAGCAGAGCAGTGGCGCCACACAGAACAGAACGGAAGGACGAAACACTACTGAATGTTGAACTTACACTGTATTCTACTTTTTTTATGGATGGATTTTTTTTCATTCTTTGGAAAAACTGGATTTGAAATTTCCAGCATGAGTTTGTGCATTGGGATGGTGTTTGTCATTAAAACCTGAGGCAAGCCCAAACAGCTATCAGCAATGTACAGTGGTTAGCTAGCTTAGAGGAAGTATTTAGTGTTGTGCGCATTGCGTCTATGCACTTAGCTAGCTACCGTCCCATAGCTTACATTGCATATGAAGTGTGACTGGCTCATCCGTGGATGTATGGAGAAAATTACTTATTTATTCTTTTTTTCGGGGGGGGACTCCCCCACATGTGTTTCGTGCACTCTGATTGGCTCAAAGTCAAGTTATTGGCCATTGACGAGCATTGCGATTCTACAAGTAGAAACGGTTGATTATTCACTACCGGGTCAGCACGCAGCAGGTGCCGCTTTTGTTCTAGCAAGAGAAGGAACGGCCTCCCACTCCTATCAACAGGGAGATTCTCTGTGAGTTTCATGCTTTAGGGCCACAATCTAAACGGAATCCCTAAAAAAGAAGCTTCCTGCATGCTTCTGAATGAGGAGGATCACTGTTGAAAAGCATTTTACATTGGCAATGCACTTTACACTTCTCTTTGTACATGGACAGCAACAAACAGAAAAGCGATGAATGCACAATACAACCCAGCAGTGTTTCCATATTAGATACATTTTTTCAAACAGTGTCACAATTACTATGCTAAGTTTTTTTAATGTAATTCTGAAACTAACAGCACTGGGATTTTAGGAATTACTCGATGTTGGTCCAGCTGTCTGTACAATGCGGGAGCCACAGATTCTTCTGTGTGCAAAATGGGGAAGTTGAGAGGGGATAGTTGCTTGCTAAAAACCCATTCTCTTCTGTAATGTAGGTGCTTGACTTGTTCTTGTCTGTGAATGATCTCTAGTCCTGGGGATTTTGTCAGTATTTATTTCTCCGGTGTCCATACTCCCAGGAAATGCTCTCTGCTAATAGTGGATAGCCTCTCTCCTCGAAGTCATTGTCATCAAATGACAGTAGGGTAGAGAGAAGTGCAAAGTCAATTCAACAATAATGTGGGAATTCACATTTGATATCCTCTTTTACTGGTGCAGCTGACAACATGGGGATTCCTATCTCATTATGACAGATACAGGAACATACAGGAACAGAATAATGGTTTTACTAAATGTTTCATTAATACAGTATATTTATTTATCTAAAAAAAACACACACCAACCTAATCTTGACTGAGGATCATTCACTGTTAATGCTGAAAAGCCAGTACTGATCCTGCTTAGAAGCTGCTCTTCTCTGTCAACAGCTGTAGCATCACTCCTCAACGTAAACACAAGCAAAAGCGATTATCAAACGTAATACTTAGAGCCACTGTAAAGCAGCTGATGGCCTGATTGTCATGGTATCGGAATAATGCTGTGGTGTCGTGCATCTTACATGACCCCCACTGGTTGAGATTAGTTTATTATTTTTTTTACTAAATCTGTCTTGTCTGATGGTGTTGGTTTCAAGGCTTTCATGTAGTGTCTAAAGGCCACTAGAGTAACTGTACAAGGAGGCACTTCTTTCAGAAAAAAATAAATGATCTAAGATACCATGAAATAAACTGAGGTAACAAAATGAGATGCTGACGGAACAATTCCTTTAAAAAAAAATCTCAATGTCTGTTCATTTATATTTATTTTTGTGTCAATTGCCAAATGTGGAACCAGCTGAAAAGAGCATACATTATGCCAACCAGAATGCAAATCAACAAACAGTAAAACAACACATGGAAATGTACACACACACCAATATCATTTTTGTTCAATCTATGTTGCCTCAGAACTTTGCTTCTTAATTGTTGTACATTTTGTACAGTTTCAAAAGGTGTTGACAGTCTTATTTCACGAGCTCTATTTATTTCCATGTGTCTTTGAAAAAGATGAAACAGAGAGCACTGAATCTATTCATATAAGCCTTCTGTGCTGGTGGTATGAACTGTGTACAGTAAAAACTATACGAGGAAATAAAGCTGAATTGTCTTTGGATTAAAGTGCTGTATTTCTCTTTAATGTTTACATGAACTTTCTCATTATAAAGCAAATAGCAGATACAGTTAGAGGAGACGTCTTCTGACTGAAGAAGAAGACGAGCAACAACTCAGCAGTGAGGAAGGCGGTACAGTAGCTATGGCTCACCACTTAGGAGCCAGGAGAGAAGAGGAGGGACCATGATTAGTGTTTCCTTCACACAGGGAAAGGTGCGTCAGACAGGCAAAGCAATGCCCTAGGGATTGTTCACACAAATTCCATAATTTGTCAATCTTGTTCTTACCTTGGAAGTAGCATATGGGCCAGGAGTGACTGCCATCTATGATTCATCTGTTATTTCTTAGCTATGGCCATGCAGCCTTGTACCAGACTGATTAACACAGATTCTGTGGTAGCAAACCATTCATGCAAGCTTGCGAGAACAGGCTGGCTCGTGAAGCTAATGGCCATGCACCACTGCATAGAATAGCATCAATTTACCAAATATCACTCACTTCAGTATAGTAATCCCATAGGATTGTAGCTATGTGTTCACTGAAAATGTAGATACTATTATTTTCACTATAATCTTACTTTGAATGAACTATCCCTTTAAGGATGAACTGATACAAATATTACACATTCAATTATGGAAATCCAGTCAGTCAATCAAACAGACTGTAGTAACCATGGTTTTCTGTATCTTTATTTGTAAACCAATACACTAACCCCCGTCCCACCCATAGGAGAGAAAAAACAGGACAAAGCAGCACATCTGCTCAGTTGCAGCGAACACTGATCCCTCTGCTACTAAAGACTGCGCCAGATTGCAGTTTTGCACAGTCAAATCTTTCCTTAATCCCTGCACTGTTAACTAATTGTAAACTGCCTTGTGAAAGAAATATGGATAAATATTATTTGTGGTCAGGCAAGATAGCAGAGCAGCGTTAATACAGGAGTGTATACAACCACACATCATAGTAAATGAACCAAATACGACAATTCAGCATGACTATAACCCATGCGCTAAAGAAGTGTTGTTGGATAGACATCTGAAATAGGCCTAGACTGGCTACATATTCATAGCAAAATTAAAACAAATGTAAAACTCAATAATATACAACACAACCGTTATCCAGACCTTTTCTGAGTCTTACCAGGTCCGTCCTAAACTTAAGTATTATCGATTTGGTTGTGTTTAAGCTCCTGTTGTGTAAGAAGAAGAAAAGATCAGTCTAGCAGAACAAGCACGTTTGCATAAAACGCTACAAAACAAGCTGACTTTATTCAGCCGATGACAAGCTATGATGACCATTAATGGATACCCTTTAATAGTGCTGCCTTACAAAGATAAACAGCAACAAAGACAGTTCGGATAATTTACACGGCACTTACAGCACTAGTATACAAATAAATCTGGGAAAGTCCTGCACTGTTGCTTTTGCAAAGATGACAAACACAAGCACAAATGCCATCATCATCGATCTGAGGCGTCTATTACAACCTTCCTGAAGGCAACAATTATATTAACATGTAAATAGATATTTGGTTCAGACTGAACTTCATCTTGGACATCAAGACAGGATATTTTCTTCAAATTATGGCTTATTTTAATGATGAGCAATGGCTGCCATGACAGTGTAGCTTTAAATGGGTTTGAGTCACAGAGAGGCTTTTCAATGATAACTTCAAGGTTGTTCTGTTTGATATGAAATTAGGTTCTTTTCACTGGGTTCTCATAGCAGAAATGAGATAGTTCACATGTAATTAAAGCGAGGGAGGGTCGTTAACAGGATATTGGCTTCAGTGCCTGGTGAGGTGATGCTGATTAGAACATTCTGGTGAGACGAACCATGTAGACACTTGTCTATGGAGCAGCTTGGATCACTATCGCCTCGAGTAGCAGCAGACGGCAACGCTTGTTTATCATGCACTAAACACCCAGCTTTGCAACAGAGACTTATCGAGTTCTCGTGAAGATATTAGAGGGATGCTTTTCAACAGCAGAGACGGGATTTTACTTAGTGTTGAATTCCAAGCAATACTGTTCTGGGGACTAGCGAGCAGATTGCATTAAGAGTTGGCCAGTACAACAACATGCCGTTGCTTTTAGCCCCCAGACTGGGGAGACTAAGAGAGGCAGAGGAAAGTGCTCCAGCTCATCCCTGTAACAAACCTTGGCCATCTGTCACTAATGGTGTTAGAGAGGCGACTTGTAAAAATGCATAAACGTTAAGTAAAGAAGGTTTGAGAGGAGGCACTGTCAAAAGTGAAAAGCTCAGAGAAAATTGAAGCCCATAATGGAAACATAATGGGCTTAGTGTCACAGTTGTGCAGACATGCCCGGGGAGTATGACATCACCGACTCCTACCCCAACCCAATCGAGATTCAGGAAATGACTGGTACATGGGCGAAACAGCTTTTTCAAATATACCAACAGCATTATTCCTGGTTGTGTAGGGAATGCATACTGTAACAAGCTGAGGGTCATAAGAGCTCTCCTTCTCAGTGATACCGTAAGAGAGTAGACTGTCTGGGCTGGGCCATCTCTGTTCTGTATACTGGGGCCATGGTGACTGACTGACAGACAGCAGGACTCTTTTCGGTGACTGTTATTTAATGCCTCATGTTCAGGGAGATTGAGAGAAAGAGGGATTACAGCTTGTCCCCATTGTTTGTTCAAATGTGCATTAGCTTCTTTATCAAGCGGTGGTTAAGAGCTGAGATTCCAGATTTAGTATTCTCATCTGGTGGGAGGGAGGGGGTGCCAAAGAGACTGCTCTGATCAGAAGGGCTTACAAAAAACTAAAGCAGATTTGGAGGCAGCCCATGTGTTGGCTATTTGGAGAACATCCAAATATATTTTAAGTGACATAACAGAGGGTGTGGGTATGTGGGGTGGGCCAAGGGAGACACAATGTGCTAGGTGAACAGTTCACTTAAACGAAGAGGCCTCACCAGCCGATGTGTGTGTTATATAGTTGTTAGTCATCATGGGATAAGGTTGAACTTCTAGTTCTCCATGCTCCATCTGAATATAAAATTGCATATTAGATGTTTATTTTTAAGTTGCATTTAAATATACAGTTACATTCTGCTTGTCAAGAATGATGCAAACAAAAATGCTTCAAACATGATTCTGAATAATATAATAAGACTTACTCCTAGGGTAAAATGTCCATACGCTGTCCAATTGTATTTTAAAGATTTTTATCAGCAAACACAAGACAACCAAAGGTAACACACAATATCTGAAACAGAAGGAACCTCTTTTTGGTTGACATTTCTTTATTTTTTTTAATAGCAATGATGACGGATGGATTCCTTGGAATTTGACATGAGAGACGATGAAGTGGTGGCAGGTTGAACTGCCAGAGTGGGATGACCATTGCACCTATCCGGTGTATGTGACAATAAAAAACATCATCATCATTACTGAGAGGGCTGTGTGCTAGGTCTGGGGTGGGCACAGGCTGGAGGGGAGGAGAGGGAGAGGAGGGGATGGCGAAGCTGGGCCTAGCCCTTGGAGGCGGTGTACTGGCGCAGCAGTGAGGAGATAGAGCTGGATTCAGTGACCTCCTCGGGCAGAGAGCCCTCCTGGTCCTTAATGGAAGGGTCTGCCCCAGCCTGTAGGAGCAGCTCCACTATGTCAGCAAACTCACACGCAGACGCTGCAGGACAGAGAGGGGGAGGGGAGGAAGGAGCAGAGTAGGGTAAGAG